>NW_027266330.1:56904236-57246736 GCF_022045235.1 Haliotis cracherodii
TATAAGTTGGTCTCTAATGTTTCAGATCCAGTTTATGAGCAACACTTCATTTAATGAGTTGGTCTCCAATGTTTCAGCTCCAGTTGCGACGCACCACTTCATATAATAAGTTGGTCTCTAATGTTTCAGCTCCAGATGTGACACGCCACTTCATATTAGTTGGCCTCCAATGTTTCAGATCCAGTTATGAGCACCACTTCATATAATGAGTTGGTCTCTATTGTTCAGCTCCAGTTATGACAAATCACTTCATATAATGAATTGGTCTCTAATGTTTCAGGTCCAGTTGTGACGCACCACTTCACATAATGAGTTAGTCTCTTATGTTTCAGCTCTAGTTTTGACGCATCACTTCACATAATGAATTGGTCTCTAATGTTTCAGGTCCAGTTGTGACGCACCACTTCACATAATGAGTTGGTCTCTAATGTTTCAGCTCTAGTTCTGACGCATCACTTCATGTAATGAGTTGGTCTCCAATGTTTCAGGTCCAGTTGTGACAAGCCACTTCATATAAGTTGGTCTCTAATATTTCAGATCCAGTTATGAGCAACACTTCATATAATGAGTTGGTCTCTAATGTTTCAGCTCTAGTTCTGACGCATCACTGCATGTTATGAGTTGGTCTCTAATGTTTCACCTCCAGTTGTGAGGCACCTTTACATATGAAAAATGAGTTGGTCTCTAGTGATGTAGCTCCAGTTGTGACGCATCACTTTCTACGATAATGAGCTGATTTTTTAAGATTCATAGCCAGTTCAGACGAATCACATAGACGAAGCAGATTATATTTCCAGACAGAATCATTCTTTTCAATATTATGGTTTAAACTCGGCGCAACTTAACTTCAAATAGTTTCTATAGTCACAGTGACTTTGACTGAATGTAGATATGTTCTTCTACAATTGTAGGTAATACCTAGACGACCAAGGTGCCTGGACATGGGTTACACATTGCAACTGTCCGTGGCCACGTGGGCTCCATTCTGAGAAAGCCATGTTATGCTGGACTTTCCCTGTGAAGAATGTGGTCAGTAGATATAGGGGTGTATTTTGCTGGTCCGAATGTTCCGAGTAGCAGGGAAAGTATAACCTTCCGCATTCATGGTGAAGTGTAAGAATGAGTTGCGGGTGCTGTCCACACCCAATGATACCCCAGTTACCGTAGAAAGGCAGTTGTAGTGTCAGCTGAGGTCGTCTGGAAGTCTGACGTCTAGAGCACAAAAACTGACAGATATTAAAAATGTGCTAAGCTTCAGGTTAAAATGAAAACCAACTGTTTGACCCTTAATTTAGCCCAATATTCAGTGTAAAGATTTGGAGTTCTGGACCTCTGTGGTGTGTAACCGTTCCGGGAGGTAACTTTTGAAGAGGTTCATAACGATTTGCGTATCACTACCAAAGGATTATTGTAAAACAAAAATCAAGACTCTGTAGTCCATATTGAAATGTACCACCTCCAGTAACGATGATTTAGTCTTTTAATGTTTTAGGTCCAGTTCAGACGTGCAAAATCCTATTTTAATGAGTTGGTCTCGAATGTTTCAGGTCCAGTTGTGTCAAGTCACTTCATATAAGTTGGTCTCTAATGTTTCAGATCCAGTTTATGAGCACCACTTCATTTAATGAGTTGGTCTCCAATGTTTCAGCTCCAGTTGCGACGCACCACTTCATATAATAAGTTGGTCTCTAATGTTTCAGGTCTAGTTGTGTCAAGTCACTTCATATAAGTCGGTCTCTAATGTTTCAGATCCAGTTTATGAGCAACACTTCATTTAATGAGTTGGTCTCCAATGTTTCAGCTCCAGTTGCGACGCAACACTTCATATAATGAGTTGGTCTCTAATGTTTCAGCTCTAGTTGTGACGCACCACTTTCTACTATAATGAGCTGATTTTTTAAATTCATATCCAGTTGACACGCATCACATAGACGAAGCAGATTATATTTCCAGACAGAATCATTCTTTTCAATATTATGGTTTAAACTCGGCGCAACTTAACTTCAAATAGTTTCTATAGTCACAGTGACTTTGACTGAATGTAGATATGTTCTTCTACAATTGTAGGTAATACCAAGACGACCAAGGTGCCTGGACATGGGTTACACATTGCAACTGTCCGTGGTCACGTGGGCTCCATTCTGAGAAAGCCATGTTATGCTGGACTTTCCCTGTGAAGAATGTGGTCAGTAGATATAGGGGTGTATTTTGCTGGTCCGAATGTTCCGAGTAGCAGGGAAAGTATAACCTTCCGCATTCATGGTGAAGTGTAAGAATGAGTTGCGGGTGCTGTCCACACCCAATGATACCCCAGTTACCGTAGAAAGGCAGTTGTAGTGTCAGCTGAGGTCGTCTGGAAGTCAAACGTCTAGAGCACAAAAACTGACAGATATTAAAAAGTGCTAAGCTTTAGGTTAAAATGAAAACCAACTGTTTGACCCTTAATTTAGCCCAACTGTCAGTGCAAAGATTTGGAGTTCTGGACCTCTGTGGTGTGAAACCGTTCCGGGAGGTAACTTTTGAAGAGGTTCATAACGATCTGCGTATCACTACCAAAGGATCATTGTAAAACAAAAAATCAAGACTCTGTAGTCCATATTGAAATGTACCACCTCCAGTAACGATGATTTAGTCTTTTAATGTTTTAGGTCCAGTTCAGACGTGCAAAATCCTATTTTAATGAGTTGGTCTCGAATGTTTCAGGTCCAGTTGTGTCAAGTCACTTCATATAAGTTGGTCTCTAATGTTTCAGATCCAGTTTATGAGCACCACTTCATTTAATGAGTTGGTCTCCAATGTTTCAGCTCCAGTTGCGACGCACCACTTCATATAATAAGTTGGTCTCTAATGTTTCAGGTCTAGTTGTGTCAAGTCACTTCATATAAGTCGGTCTCTAATGTTTCAGATCCAGTTGTGTCAAGTCACTTCATATAAGTTGGTCTCTAATGTTTCAGATCCAGTTTATGAGCAACACTTCATTTAATGAGTTGGTCTCCAATGTTTCAGCTCCAGTTGCGACGCACCACTTCATATAATAAGTTGGTCTCTAATGTTTCAGCTCCAGATGTGACACGCCACTTCATATTAGTTGGCCTCCAATGTTTCAGATCCAGTTATGAGCACCACTTCATATAATGAGTTGGTCTCTATTGTTCAGCTCCAGTTATGACAAATCACTTCATATAATGAATTGGTCTCTAATGTTTCAGGTCCAGTTGTGACGCACCACTTCACATAATGAGTTAGTCTCTTATGTTTCAGCTCTAGTTTTGACGCATCACTTCACATAATGAATTGGTCTCTAATGTTTCAGGTCCAGTTGTGACGCACCACTTCACATAATGAGTTGGTCTCTAATGTTTCAGCTCTAGTTCTGACGCATCACTTCATGTAATGAGTTGGTCTCCAATGTTTCAGGTCCAGTTGTGACAAGCCACTTCATATAAGTTGGTCTCTAATATTTCAGATCCAGTTATGAGCAACACTTCATATAATGAGTTGGTCTCTAATGTTTCAGCTCTAGTTCTGACGCATCACTGCATGTTATGAGTTGGTCTCTAATGTTTCACCTCCAGTTGTGAGGCACCTTTACATATGAAAAATGAGTTGGTCTCTAGTGATGTAGCTCCAGTTGTGACGCATCACTTTCTACGATAATGAGCTGATTTTTTAAGATTCATAGCCAGTTCAGACGAATCACATAGACGAAGCAGATTATATTTCCAGACAGAATCATTCTTTTCAATATTATGGTTTAAACTCGGCGCAACTTAACTTCAAATAGTTTCTATAGTCACAGTGACTTTGACTGAATGTAGATATGTTCTTCTACAATTGTAGGTAATACCTAGACGACCAAGGTGCCTGGACATGGGTTACACATTGCAACTGTCCGTGGCCACGTGGGCTCCATTCTGAGAAAGCCATGTTATGCTGGACTTTCCCTGTGAAGAATGTGGTCAGTAGATATAGGGGTGTATTTTGCTGGTCCGAATGTTCCGAGTAGCAGGGAAAGTATAACCTTCCGCATTCATGGTGAAGTGTAAGAATGAGTTGCGGGTGCTGTCCACACCCAATGATACCCCAGTTACCGTAGAAAGGCAGTTGTAGTGTCAGCTGAGGTCGTCTGGAAGTCTGACGTCTAGAGCACAAAAACTGACAGATATTAAAAATGTGCTAAGCTTCAGGTTAAAATGAAAACCAACTGTTTGACCCTTAATTTAGCCCAATATTCAGTGTAAAGATTTGGAGTTCTGGACCTCTGTGGTGTGTAACCGTTCCGGGAGGTAACTTTTGAAGAGGTTCATAACGATTTGCGTATCACTACCAAAGGATTATTGTAAAACAAAAATCAAGACTCTGTAGTCCATATTGAAATGTACCACCTCCAGTAACGATGATTTAGTCTTTTAATGTTTTAGGTCCAGTTCAGACGTGCAAAATCCTATTTTAATGAGTTGGTCTCGAATGTTTCAGGTCCAGTTGTGTCAAGTCACTTCATATAAGTTGGTCTCTAATGTTTCAGATCCAGTTTATGAGCACCACTTCATTTAATGAGTTGGTCTCCAATGTTTCAGCTCCAGTTGCGACGCACCACTTCATATAATAAGTTGGTCTCTAATGTTTCAGGTCTAGTTGTGTCAAGTCACTTCATATAAGTCGGTCTCTAATGTTTCAGATCCAGTTTATGAGCAACACTTCATTTAATGAGTTGGTCTCCAATGTTTCAGCTCCAGTTGCGACGCAACACTTCATATAATGAGTTGGTCTCTAATGTTTCAGCTCTAGTTGTGACGCACCACTTTCTACTATAATGAGCTGATTTTTTAAATTCATATCCAGTTGACACGCATCACATAGACGAAGCAGATTATATTTCCAGACAGAATCATTCTTTTCAATATTATGGTTTAAACTCGGCGCAACTTAACTTCAAATAGTTTCTATAGTCACAGTGACTTTGACTGAATGTAGATATGTTCTTCTACAATTGTAGGTAATACCAAGACGACCAAGGTGCCTGGACATGGGTTACACATTGCAACTGTCCGTGGTCACGTGGGCTCCATTCTGAGAAAGCCATGTTATGCTGGACTTTCCCTGTGAAGAATGTGGTCAGTAGATATAGGGGTGTATTTTGCTGGTCCGAATGTTCCGAGTAGCAGGGAAAGTATAACCTTCCGCATTCATGGTGAAGTGTAAGAATGAGTTGCGGGTGCTGTCCACACCCAATGATACCCCAGTTACCGTAGAAAGGCAGTTGTAGTGTCAGCTGAGGTCGTCTGGAAGTCAAACGTCTAGAGCACAAAAACTGACAGATATTAAAAAGTGCTAAGCTTTAGGTTAAAATGAAAACCAACTGTTTGACCCTTAATTTAGCCCAACTGTCAGTGCAAAGATTTGGAGTTCTGGACCTCTGTGGTGTGAAACCGTTCCGGGAGGTAACTTTTGAAGAGGTTCATAACGATCTGCGTATCACTACCAAAGGATCATTGTAAAACAAAAAATCAAGACTCTGTAGTCCATATTGAAATGTACCACCTCCAGTAACGATGATTTAGTCTTTTAATGTTTTAGGTCCAGTTCAGACGTGCAAAATCCTATTTTAATGAGTTGGTCTCTAATGTTCAGCTCCAGATGTGACACGCCACTTCATATTAGTTGGTCTCCAATGTTTCAGCTCCAGTTATGACAAATCACTTCATAATATGAATTGGTCTCTAATGTTTCAGGTCCAGTTGTGACGCACCACTTCAGATAATGAGTTGGTCTCTAATGTTTCAGCTCCAGTTATGACGCACGACTCCGTTTCAGTTGGTCTCTAATGTTTCAGCTCCAGTTGTGACGTGCCACTTCATATAAGTTGGTCTCTAATGTTTTAGCTCCAGTTGTGAGGCACGACTTCGTATTATGAGTTGGTCTCCAATGTTTCAGCTTCGGTTGTGACGCGCCACTTCATATAAGTTGGTCTCTAATGTTTCAGATCCAGTTATGGGCAACACTTCATATAATGAGTTGGTCTCCAATGTTTCAGGTCCAGTTGCAACGCAACACTTCATATAAGTTGGTCTCTAATGTTTCAGACCCAGTTATGAGCAACACTTCATATAATGAGTTGGTCTGTAATGTTTCAGCTCCAGTTGCGACGCACCATTTCATATAATAAGTTGGTCTCTAGTGTTTCACCTCCAGTTGTGAAGCACCTTTACATATGAAAAATGAGTTGGTCTCTAGTGATGTAGCTCCAGTTGTGACGCACCACTTCCTACTATAATGAGCTGATTTTTTAAGATTCATAGCCAGTTCAGACGAATCACATAGACGAAGCAGATTATATTTCCAGACAGAATCATTCTTTTCAATATTATGGTTTAAACTCGGCGCAACTTAACTTCAAATAGTTTCTATAGTCACAGTGACTTTGACTGAATGTAGATATGTTCTTCTACAATTGTAGGTAATACCTAGACGACCAAGGTGCCTGGACATGGGTTACACATTGCAACTGTCCGTGGTCACGTGGGCTCCATTCTGAGAAAGTCATGTTATGCTGGACTTTCCCTGTGAAGAATGTGGTCAGTAGATATAGGGGTGTATTTTGCTGATCCGAATGTTCCGAGTAGCAGGGAATGTATAACCTTCCGCATTCATGGTGAAGTGTAAGAATGAGTTGCGGGTGCTGTCCACACCCAATGATACCCCAGTTACCGTAGAAAGGCAGTTGTAGTGTCAGCTGAGGTCGTCTGGAAGTCTGACGTCTAGAGCACAAAAACTGACAGATATTAAAAAGTGCTAAGCTTTAGGTTAAAATGAAAACCAACTGTTTGACCCTTAATTTAGCCCAACTGTCAGTGCAAAGATTTGGAGTTCTGGACCTCTGTGGTGTGAAACCGTTCAGGGGGGTAACTTTTGAAGAGGTTCATAACGATTTGCGTATCACTACCAAAGGATCATTGTAAAACAAAAAATCAAGACTCTGTAGTCCATATTGAAATGTACCACCTCCAGTAACGATGATTTAGTCTTTTAATGTTTTAGGTCCAGTTCAGACGTGCAAAATCCTATTTTAATGAGTTGGTCTCGAATGTTTCAGGTCCAGTTGTGTCAAGTCACTTCATATAAGTTGGTCTCTAATGTTTCAGATCCAGTTTATGAGCACCACTTCATTTAATGAGTTGGTCTCCAATGTTTCAGCTCCAGTTGCGACGCACCACTTCATATAATAAGTTGGTCTCTAATGTTTCAGGTCTAGTTGTGTCAAGTCACTTCATATAAGTCGGTCTCTAATGTTTCAGATCCAGTTGTGTCAAGTCACTTCATATAAGTTGGTCTCTAATGTTTCAGATCCAGTTTATGAGCAACACTTCATTTAATGAGTTGGTCTCCAATGTTTCAGCTCCAGTTGCGACGCACCACTTCATATAATAAGTTGGTCTCTAATGTTTCAGCTCCAGATGTGACACGCCACTTCATATTAGTTGGCCTCCAATGTTTCAGATCCAGTTATGAGCACCACTTCATATAATGAGTTGGTCTCTATTGTTCAGCTCCAGTTATGACAAATCACTTCATATAATGAATTGGTCTCTAATGTTTCAGGTCCAGTTGTGACGCACCACTTCACATAATGAGTTAGTCTCTTATGTTTCAGCTCTAGTTTTGACGCATCACTTCACATAATGAATTGGTCTCTAATGTTTCAGGTCCAGTTGTGACGCACCACTTCACATAATGAGTTGGTCTCTAATGTTTCAGCTCTAGTTCTGACGCATCACTTCATGTAATGAGTTGGTCTCCAATGTTTCAGGTCCAGTTGTGACAAGCCACTTCATATAAGTTGGTCTCTAATATTTCAGATCCAGTTATGAGCAACACTTCATATAATGAGTTGGTCTCTAATGTTTCAGCTCTAGTTCTGACGCATCACTGCATGTTATGAGTTGGTCTCTAATGTTTCACCTCCAGTTGTGAGGCACCTTTACATATGAAAAATGAGTTGGTCTCTAGTGATGTAGCTCCAGTTGTGACGCATCACTTTCTACGATAATGAGCTGATTTTTTAAGATTCATAGCCAGTTCAGACGAATCACATAGACGAAGCAGATTATATTTCCAGACAGAATCATTCTTTTCAATATTATGGTTTAAACTCGGCGCAACTTAACTTCAAATAGTTTCTATAGTCACAGTGACTTTGACTGAATGTAGATATGTTCTTCTACAATTGTAGGTAATACCTAGACGACCAAGGTGCCTGGACATGGGTTACACATTGCAACTGTCCGTGGCCACGTGGGCTCCATTCTGAGAAAGCCATGTTATGCTGGACTTTCCCTGTGAAGAATGTGGTCAGTAGATATAGGGGTGTATTTTGCTGGTCCGAATGTTCCGAGTAGCAGGGAAAGTATAACCTTCCGCATTCATGGTGAAGTGTAAGAATGAGTTGCGGGTGCTGTCCACACCCAATGATACCCCAGTTACCGTAGAAAGGCAGTTGTAGTGTCAGCTGAGGTCGTCTGGAAGTCTGACGTCTAGAGCACAAAAACTGACAGATATTAAAAATGTGCTAAGCTTCAGGTTAAAATGAAAACCAACTGTTTGACCCTTAATTTAGCCCAATAGTCAGTGTAAAGATTTGGAGTTCTGGACCTTTGTGGTGTGTAACCGTTCCGGGAGGTAACTTTTGAAGAGGTTCATAACGATTTGCGTATCACTACCAAAGGATTATTGTAAAACAAAAATCAAGACTCTGTAGTCCATATTGAAATGTACCACCTCCAGTAACGATGATTTAGTCTTTTAATGTTTTAGATCCAGTTCAGACGTGCAAAATCCTATTTTAATGAGTTGGTCTCGAATGCTTCAGGTCCAGTTGTGTCAAGTCACTTCATATATGTTGGTCTCTAAATGTTTCAGATTCAGTTATGAGCACCACTTCATATAATGAGTTGGTCTCCAATGTTTCAGCTCAAGTTGCGACGCACCACTTCATATAATAAGTTGGTCTCTAATGTTTCAGCTCCAGATGTGACACGCCACTTCATATTAGTTGGCCTCCAATGTTTCAGATCCAGTTATGAGCACCACTTCATATAATGAGTTGGTCTCTATTGTTTCAGCTCCAGTTATGACAAATCACTTCTTATAATGAATTGGTCTCTAATGTTTCAGGTCCAGTTGTGAGGCACCACTTCACATAATGAGTTAGTCTCTTATGTTTCAGCTCTAGTTCTGACGCATCACTTCATGTAATGAGTTGGTCTCCAATGTTTCAGCTCAAGTTGCGACGCACCACTTCAGATAATAAGTTGGTCTCTAATGTTTCAGCTCCAGATGTGACACGCCACTTCATATTAGTTGGCCTCCAATGTTTCAGATCCAGTTATGAGCACCACTTCATATAATGAGTTGGTCTCTATTGTTTCAGCTCCAGTTATGACAAATCACTTCATATAATGAATTGGTCTCTAATGTTTCAGGTCCAGTTGTGAGGCACCACTTCACATAATGAGTTAGTCTCTTATGTTTCAGCTCTAGTTTTGACGCATCACTTCACATAATGAATTGGTCTCTAATGTTTCAGGTCCAGTTGTGACGCACCACTTCACATAATGAGTTGGTCTCTAATGTTTCAGCTCTAGTTATGACGCATCACTTCATGTAATGAGTTGGTCTCCAATGTTTCAGGTCCAGTTGTGACAAGCCACTTCATATAAGTTGGTCTCTAATGTTTCAGATCCAGTTATGAGCAACACTTCATATAATGAATTGGTCTCTAATGTTTCAGGTCCAGTTGTGACGCACCACTTCACATAATGAGTTGGTCTCTAATGTTTCAGCTCTAGTTCTGACGCATCACTTCATGTAATGAGTTGGTCTCCAATGTTTCAGGTCCAGTTGTGACAAGCCACTTCATATAATGAATTGGTCTCTAATGTTTCAGCTCCAGATGTGACACGCCACTTCATATTAGTTAGCCTCCAATGGTTCAGATCCAGTTATGAGCACCACTTCATATAAAGAATTGGTTTCTATTGTTTCAGCTCCAGTTGTGACGCACCACTTCACATAATGAGTTGGTCTCCAATGTTTCAGGTCCAGTTGTGTCAAGTCACTTCATATAAGTTGGTCTCTAATATTTCAGATCCAGTTATGAGCAACACTTCATATAATGAGTTGGTCTCCAATGTTTCAGCTCCAGTTGCGACGCACGACTTCGTTTCAGTTGGTCTCTAATGTTTCACCTCCAGTTGTGACGCGCCACTTCATATAATGAGTTGATCTCTAATGTTTCACCTCCAGTTGTGACGCGCCACTTCATATAATGAGTTGATCTCTAATGTTTCACCTCCAGTTGTGACGCGCCACTTCATATAATGAGTTGATCTCTAATGTTTCACCTCCGGTTGTGGCGTGCCACTTCATATGGATATGTAATGTTTCCGATCCAGTTGTGACGACCACTTCGTATGATGAGTTGGTATATTATGATTCAGTTCTTGTTGTGATGCGCCGCTTCATATAATATGTTGCTCTCTAATAATGATGGAATTGCTTTACATCCATGGGCTTATCATTCTGTACAGCCTTTATATTTTGAGGAGATATTCTCTACAACTTGGTTCACTCAAGAAGTCCTAGTCAAAAGGGGCTGTCGGAGAGGGGTAGGGGAAGGCTCATATGTGCCGTGTGCCGGGAGCCACAAGAAAGTGCCAGTCAGCGTTAACCCAGGGGGCAGTTTAGTTACATAGACTGGCGGCAAATCTCATATAGCTAGAATATTGCTGAGTGCGGCGTTAAACAAGGAAACAAATATTGGTCATTAATCTCATTTGTCACCATGCATTTGGTGTCGTTGCTAGTCCGCCAAGCGTAAGGGCCAGCGCAGAACCATTAACTGGGATACTGAGAACACCACAGCCCATGTGTAAAAAGCTTTGAAATTCCTCCAACATTTGAGAGAATTACCCCATCGAATCCGCATCACGCATTCATGCAAAGGGCATTTGACATTGTACAGTGTAGTACACTGGAATAACTGCTTTGGACTTCATTGCATCATTGTCTTTACATCCAGGCGAAATGAACGTCTTACTTGTTGTGGGGCTGAAAGTGAATCTGATTTTTACAAAGGCCTGTGTTAGGAATATTATAACAGAGGATAACAAATGTAAATAAAAACAAGATTCAAAGAAGTATTATTATGAATTATAGTATATCGCGTTGTATTACAATTGCTGATTAGTCAAAGTCCTGTCTCGACAGATTCCACTGTGCACGGTAATATTTTATGTGTGAAGGAAATATGTCCATAATAGCAGTAAGGTAGTCCAATGTCTCAATCAAGTTTTAGCACGTCACGCCGAAACGGCCGAGTTCGATTCCTCACATCTGTCTGCACCAGACAATTCTGTGATTGACATCGTGAGCATCGATCTCGCAAAAGGGATACGATGACATGCATCCCGTTAGTCGCCTGACTACAAGCATGGGTTGCTGAAGACAAGTACTAAATTTTTTGAATGGATCACCATAAAACAACAGAGATAAATATGCCATTGTAAAAGTTCAAATATACTACTATACTAGCAAACTACTACCACAAGAACCTTTAGTATTTCCTGTCATCTAACTTAGACATGGCACGGAATGTATGCTAAATCACGCTGCATGCATATATGTTAGGTACATGTAAGTCAACATGTTAGAAATTAATTGTATCAATTTACCTTCTCTTTCCGCTGCATTGTCCAACTCTGGAAAGTAAAATATCACTTTGGAAATGAAATAGGACGCTTGTGCGTACTAACTGGCGTAAATCGTCAAAATGATATAAACCAATTATATTCTATTACCCATATGGGCAGGCTCGCTGACTTGGTTTGATGCATGTCATCGTATCCCAATTGTGTGGATCGATGCTCATGATGTCAATCACTGGATTGTCTGGTCCAGACTCGATTATTTACAGACCGCCGTCATATAGCTGGAATATTGCTGAGTGCGGCGTTAAACAACAAACCAACCAACCAATCATTTCCCGATGAACGTCAGTATGTCACGTGATTACGTTGTCAATCGAGCGGAGACATATAGAACTACTTCAGGGGGATTCCTCAATGTCTAAAAGTAACATTAAAAATCATTTGGGAAATTCATTGGGAAATGGATTGTTTTGTTATGATTTATGTATCTCTCAATATAAGGATTGAAGTTGTATTTGACAGTGCCTCACGTGATCAATTTTACCATGAAGCGCTTTGTTTGATTACAAAAACAGCACAGTCAGCGGGGTATTCATAAGAGTGCTGTACCTTTAACCCATTGTTGTCTTCTCAGTCGCGATTTTGGAAAAACGAAATTATTTTAGAGTAATTGTGCTTAGCGTTGTATTTTGAACAGCGCGGCACCGAACAAAACAATGGGCTGCGCATCTGAGAAGATAGAATCACACTCCACGTGAAACGGGTGTAATCAAGTCTTATGACGTCATTCCTTTATCAATTGGCACCAATGACGTCAAATTGCAAGGGGCATAAGCCATGGTGTGTTTATTATGGAAATAGAACTCTTGGTAAATGTGAAAAATATGAACAGATTTAATGAATAAAATAAATTAGATACTTGTGATAATTTAATTGTTTTGCCTCTGAAACTTCTAAGTAAATACTTTTCATGATGAAAAAGTACAAGAAAAATAACACTAGTGTTTATATACTATCAGCAGTGTTTGTAAAATATATGACGTCATTATACTGTGTGGTTGTCGCCATTTTTGTACTAAGTGTTCCTAAGATAGCTTAAATTTGGGTAAGTAGTATTGCAAAACTGAAGTCAAATTTCATTATATTAAGTAGTGGAAAATACAATATCAGAGTTTACGCAAGTCTTGTTTGAACCGAGATTGTTTTATAGGCCTACCTAGATTGTTATTCTTAATTATCTAAACAACTGCAGGTTCACCTTCCGTCTTCAATGTAGGCAGGTCCACTGTCATGTCGGTATGTCTCCCTTCACACAATATTTCCGATACAGAGAAGTTTTAAAACTTTAATTATGTCTTAAGCTGTGGTTTCGTCGCTTGTTCGTGTAACGACAAATCACGACACCATGGCGTGACATTTGCTATGTATAGACACCAATGGTTATTATTCAACAGGTGCGTTCAACTGGCTTTCATATCCATTTACTGGGATACTGTAGAATAGATCTAAATCATGTAACATCGTAGGCCATTCAACTTAAGCAGTAAAGGATTCTTTAATCAGCATTCCGATTTGTCCACTATTTCATTACGGACACATGCACACAAGTTCAAAATAAGAATGGGATTGAATGAATCTTAGACAAGTATACTTCTGTCTGTTTACGTTTGGTTGGCCCTGTCTCTAATCATGGAAGGAGTTCATATGTCATGCTGCATGTGTTCATTCCAAACGAACACATTCCGTAAGTTCACAAGCCATACTGTCCGCAAACACCAAAATAATCCGAGATTTCGAGTCATACGTGAATTTGACAGCTGCAGATTCAGTACTAGAAGTTGGGTCTGATTTTAAGTCGCATGTCAGTCGCAAGCACAGACATGATATAGGTCTAGATAATGCTATTGAACTCATAAGCGTACTCAATGACAACATCCTTGGCAGTGAATCCGATTCGGAAAATGAATATGAAGAAAATGACCCTAATATGGCATCATACGTGTTGTCCCTCGAAACACAACTGCAATTGATAAAGTGGTATCAAATGCAGAATTGATACTGCACCAGCAGCTCAAAGATTTCAAGCGTCAAGCAAAGCATTTGCTTGACAATCAAAACCCTGACGCATTGCTTGACACAATTGAAGTATCTCCCTCACTACAGAACCTGAACACTGAACACAAGAGATACTAGTATGCATTTTAGAAACGTGCATGTGAGTAAGTAACGCCTGATACAATTCATTCAGGGAAATAAAGGGGGCGGCGGTGTCAAAGAAATTAAAGATTTTAGTGTCATAATACCTTTCCTCGAATCAATTGAACGCCTTTTCCAGATTCAAGAAGTTCGCCGTTTCCTTAAAACTATTCACGTTTCACGCGAAACAGTTATGAAGATATCTGCGATGGTAGCTATTTGAGAAACCATCCTTTACTTTGCAGAAGCATAGAAGCATTGCAAATCATTCTAAATTCTGACGATTTAGAAATTGCAAATCCCCTTGGCACTCATGGCAAGAAACACAAAGTTACCATGTTTTATTTCACACTTGGTAACATACCTCAAGAATATCGTTCAAGACTAACTTCAATATTTTTGGTGGGCATAGCTAAAACAATCCATCTAAAGCGGAATGGAACCACAAACTGCTACGGAATTTTCTAGATTGCGTTAACAGGTTGGATTCAGGTGGCATTGAGCTGAAAATTCAGGGTCAGGATTGTACAATTGAAGGAGCACAGGAAATGGTAGCCGCAGACACGCTTGGTGCAAACTGGCTGGGCGGCTTCAAGGAAGGCGTTGCTTTCGCTTCGAAACCTTGTCGAACATGTTTTGTCACACAAGGGGCCATGCAGAAAATATTCAAAATTTCAGATTTACGTTTGCGCAGTCATGACGATCATAAACGATCGTAAATGTAACGTTCTCTTTGACGAACGCTAGCGAAAGGTACTCGCCAGTACTGGAGCAAAACTTGGGGTGTCAGTTTTAAGGGCTTGACGCATTTGGGCATTATTTGTTGTATGGTACTTGATCCAATGCATGTGGTACATGAAGGGGTTGTACCATATGAGATGGCCCTTTCCTCCATTACTGCATGGGAACAAATCATTTGTTCAGCTTCCATTGGCTACATAACAAATTAGCATCTTTTCTATACAGTTTTCTGGAAATAAACAAACCTGGACCAATCCACAAACAACACTCCATTGTAGACTTTAAGATCAAACAGTGAGTGAGTGAGTGAGTTTGGTTTAACGCCACTTTTAACAGTATTCCAGTTATATCACGGCGTGTCAGCTTAATGTGGGAGGAAAGCCCGAAGTGATGCAGGTCTAAGACGTTTACCACTTCGGTGTAACCCACGAGCACGGGTATGGTGCTGACAAACCTAGAAACATAATGGGGGCGAACCGTGATTTGAACCCACAATCATAGGTTTCTGGCGTGCCCAAGGGACGCAACTCTGCACGGCAAATCGTGGCGCCTTAGACGACCGGGCCACCGGTGCCCCCTATGATCAAACAAACCCCATCAGCCACGTTGACCCTTTCTAGCATTTTGCCTCTAATTCTTGGACCAAAGATTCCCCAAGCGGATCAAAAATGGAAATTGCTTCCAAAGCTGTTTCAAATTGTTATGCTAGTCATTAACATATCTGCAACTGCGGAGACAGTTGCAGATATGCCGATCCTTATCATTGAACACCACACACTGTTCAAACAAGAGTACCCCAAGTCCAGGTTAGACCTAAGATGTACTACATGTGTCATATTCCAGATCAGATCTTATTATTTGGGCCAGGGAGGTATCAATGGTGTATGAGGTTTGAAGCTAAACACTCCTTCTTTACTTCGGTAAAATGGAAAAAAAACACCTTAAAAAACCTTCCACTCAGTATGGCAAAGAAGCATCAAAAATGGCTACGCAAATCAGATGATGACACCTTTAGGGGCTGTATCAAAAACATATCTCTATGAAGGTGACATAGTTAAAGATGGCTATGAGATGAAGGACCCGTTAAGATCCGGGTCAGAATAGGTCTTCAGCAACCCATGCTTGCCGTAAAAGGTGACTATGCTTGTCGTAAAAGGCGACTAACGGGATCGGGTGGTCAGGCTCGCTGACTTGGTTGATGCATGTCATCGATCCGAATTGCGTGGATCGATGCTCATGATATTTTTCACTGGATTGTCTGGTCCAGACTCGATTATTTACAGACCGCCGTCATATAGCTGGAATATTGCTGAGTGCGGCGTTAAACAACAAACCAACCAACCAACCATTAATACATTTTTCAATTTAATAATCGTATTTGAACCCCTTGAATACATTTAATTTTCATCATTGGTTGGTGTGAGTGAGTTGGTTTTACACCGCTTTTAGCAACATTACAGCAACATCACGGACGCCAGAAATGAGTTTCACACATTGTACCCATGTGGGAAATCGAACCCGGGTCTTTGACGTGACGGGCGAACGCTTTAACCACAAGGCTACCCAACGCCCCTCATTAGTTTGAGCATGTGAAGTTTCAGCTTCGTTGGTAAACTGGTTTCTGCTGAAATACATTTTGAGTTAACATTTGAAGTATCTATTTGAAGAACAGCATGACAATCAATATTGTTAATGAGGATGCGATTACTCGCCAACGGGAGATCACTCCAATTGTCTTCGCTATTCGCAGTCTCCAACAAAAGCAGGTGATGTCAGATCATTGGTATAACCTACCTTTACGTAGAACCGATTATCTTTACGTATAACCGAGGGCAATTTCATACCCACCAGTTTTGGAATATCGAATTGAATTTAATAAGACTAATATTCACGATGAGACCAACCAATATTCACCAACACTCGCGTCATACGAACCAGCTCGCAAATACGACTTTAGTCATATGCATTACATGTATATAACACAGTTTGTTGTTTAATGCCGCACTCAGCAATATTCCAGCTATATGACGGCGGTCTGTAAATAATCCAGACAATCCAGTGATTGACATCATGAGCATCGATCCACGCAAGTGGGATACGATGACATGTATCAACCAAGTCAGCGAGCCTGACCACCCGATCCCGTTAGTCGCCTCTTACGACAAGCATTGTCGCCTTTTACGGCAAGCATGGGTTGCTGAAGTTGATGGGTGTTCTGAGATATTGTTAAAGAAATATTTAACTCGAAATTTAGAAAGAACTTCTACCAGCATTTTTTAAGCATGAATGTTATTCTTAATATTTAGACAAGGAAGATGCAAGATAACATAGCTGCATGAATCGTTTGGATATACCGGAACGATTCCATACTGTTATAACATGCTTGTTTTTGTTTTTTTTAACGCCGCATGCACTCAGAAATATTCCAGCTATATGACGGCGGTCTGTAAAATAATCGAGTCTGGGCCAGACAATCCAGTGGTTGACATCATGAGTATCAATCCTCGCAAGTGGGATACGATGACATGTATCAACCAAGTCAGAGAGCCTGACCACCCGA
Source organism: Haliotis cracherodii (assembly GCF_022045235.1). NCBI lineage: Eukaryota > Metazoa > Mollusca > Gastropoda > Lepetellida > Haliotidae > Haliotis > Haliotis cracherodii. Next base: position 56,921,439 of record NW_027266330.1, read on the forward strand.
CCCCGTTAGTGGCCTTTTACGACATGCATAGTCGCCTTTAACGACAGGCATGGGTTGCTGAAAACCTATTCTACCCCGGATCTTCACAGGTCGTGACCAACTGAAGAACTCTCGACTTATTTTGTCACTTTTTGCAAGAGACAAAGACGAATAATGCATTTCAACATTGAAACATTGGCACCCGCGAAACAGATAAACATTTCATGATAGCGTATGGTACTGTAACCTGGAGTGAGTGAGTGAGTTGGGTTTAACGCCACTTTTAACAGTATTCCAGTTATATAACGGCGTGTCAGCTTAATGTGGGAGGAAAGCCCGAAGTGACGCAAGTCTCAGACGTTTACCACTTCGGTGGAACCCACGAGCACGGGTATGGTGCTGACAAACCTAGAAACATATTCGGGGCGAACTCAGTACATGGAACTATAAAACTGAATAACTTTGTTTAAACTGGAAACAAATGTACATTCATCATCGTCTGATTGAGAGGTCTAACAAGTGAAGAATCCTTGTTTTTTATAAACACTCTTCATGAGCCTAATACTTGCATGGAGAATATTGAACCCATTCTTCACCTGGACGACTATTTGAAAACTTGTCGAAACAAACCAAGCAAATCAGAATCAGATGGTACTTGTTGTTACCCTGTCTGGCGCTCGGCATGAAGGGGCTAAAACAAGGACTGGTCGGCTCGGAGTCAGTAAACTGTGTCTGAGTGGGGTATTCATGTTAAACTGCGGCATGGTATCTCAGTGAGCTAGCACTATAAATCGGCATCAGTCCGGATTTGTACAAGCAGCGACACAAACACATGCACGTCGCTATATAAGTGCAATAATCTTGGACGCGACGTTAAACCCCGTTTCACCTAACTTCACCTTCAGAATCAGAATCACTGTCAGAGTCGTATACTTAACGGGCATCTTCCTTTGTTTATACGCCAGACCAGAGACCATATAATATTATTATCTATTATATGGTCTCTGGTCAGACGTTTTAGTTTTGGTTTCATCTTTTCTTTTGCCTTTAGATTATTTTCTAACAAGATCCGTTTGACAGGCGTGTCAGTAAGGATTTGGTATTTCTTTATTTTTCACCCCCCCCCCCCCCCCCCCCCCCCCCCCCCCCCCTTGCTGTTTACGGGGCCCTGCATTCGGGAATGGTTTAACAGCATCTGGCGAGGAACGAATCGGACCTAAAGTCCCAGGGACAGAATCATTTCAGGAAAATATATGCATAGACGTAAGCATTAAGTACATATAAATGACCGGGGCATTGTTACATCGTAGTACAAATGCATGGGGCATATTGTTACAACTGCCCCGAATGAAGATGCTCATGTTTCATTCCGTGTCGCAGATCTACCGCACAATTTCAACTTGGTGACAAGTTTCCATTTAAAAAGTTTAATCACACAACTAGCAACATACGTCCGGCGTAAAAAAACGATATGGTATTTATTGAGCTTTTGGCCTGCATAAAATTTAAATTTTGTTCACCGCTTTTTTCCTTGTGGCGACCGCTCCATCAAAGTTGGACCCGATGTCTTTGGTGGGAAGGCTAAGGGAAGTAACTCTACATCATAGCTTTTCTTTTGAGAGTAAAGACCCTTAATGTTGTAACGTAAGTCCCGTGTCTCATTTGTCCCCGGTCTCCCCTACTATAAGCCCATGCAGTGATAGAGCTTTGCCGTAACGAGTCACTACTGATGTGTGTAGGTCAACTTGTCTTGGAAAACAGTAATAACGAAACTGCAACGCAGCTAGGTGGGTTTATAAACTGTTTATTGAATAGTTGATAGTTTTGATTTGGCGTTATTCAAAACGAATTAGAATCTACGTGTTGAAATGCTTACGTATAAGCTGCCTTTATCAGAGATATTTTACTATCGGGTACTCGAGTTTCACACCCTAGGTACTCAAGTTAAAAAATTTGGACCCGTTGAAGCCCCAAAGCCATTTTCCCACAGATAGATCTAAATCCAATATATTTTTGTACACTGGAGCACGTGTCAGCAGTCAATATTCGGTGTACTTCCAGAAAATGACAAATGGAAATATGTCACACACATCACGAAAATGCTTCGCGCTTGACAAGATTTATCGATCCCACAAAATGTTTTATAAAATAGAGATTAAATTCTTGAATGGACATCAGTAAACAAATCTTTAATTCTTAGATAGCAAATGTAATTTTTGGTTTACCTTTCCAACTCCCAAAAATGATGCAGTGTTGGTGGATCCTATTTCATAGGGATTATTTACACGACGCACCGGTGATATTGAGAGGCGGTGGAGATTTCCGGCACTTGAATTTGACTGTAAAGAGACTCACATACACAAATGACATCCTCGTGGGAGAATTGGGCAACTTCTTGCCTGCAAACATCCGCTAAGCAGCAAGCATCTCATCATGCGGGGGTGTTCGGACTAGATGGTTCCGTATGGGGAGCGACAGACGAAGTCGCCAAAGAGGTTAGAATATGGCGCCAGTATCGGTGTTCACTTCTGTTCAACTTCAAGTTTCTAAATTTGTATTACTTAATTTAACTGAATGAAATAAATCATGAAAAGCATAAGTGCATCATTTTGAACAAAAATATACATCATTTGTTGTGCAATTACAAGTTTGACAGTATGCAATCCCAAATATGAGATATGATTATTCAATCGCAAGCATTAGGCCTGAATTGCCTGTCAAACGCGCTCACATAATGTCGGCGTTATTGTTCATTGCGTCAGCGTGTCTTGGTTGTCAGTAGACGAAAGACCATTACGGAGTTGGCAATGTTGCAGCTGTGAGACGTCTGTGTCGTCAGCACTTTTTATCAGTATTTTCAGGGTACCCCCAAATCGAGGCATCAAGCATGTAGATCTACTTTGTCCAATATAAGAACTCTTGAACCATATCATTATACACGTGTCTGGTACAACAGCGTTGGAAATTGGCACTAGTCCTGTAGTCCTTACCAAACTGCCCAATAGTAAAGGTATCCTAAGGACTAGTAGAAATTGGCCCATTTTAATTTTTTTGCTATATGTTATCATTACAAGGACTAGTGGACAAAAACTGTTAGTTTCTAACCATGTACAAGTAAACAAGCCTGGGAATTTCACACAGAAAGCTTGACCATGCATTGTGATACGCTCATGGCTAGATATATTTTTGACTTCTCACTCTCTGCAAGACAAAACGGCAGAAATTAAATTTCAGCATTGAAATATTGGCATCCGAGTACCAGATAATTTTTTTGTGTCATCCAGTGTACTGCAATGCGTCAGTCCTCTCCCTTGGTCATGTGACATATTTATTTTGTCACAAATTCCCAAATAAGCTAACCCCGTTCACAGCACCCTTGTTGTGAAAGACCAGTGCTGCTGAAGGGGTCGTTGTCAGCATAGGTACTACAGATATGTACCCCATGTATGTTTCGGTATACAGAAATTTACCCTAGCCAAAATCAGAATACAGAAAGGTACCTTAGGGTGAGTCCATTCCGCTGGAGGTCGTATTGCGGAATCCGCTTAACAGGTTCCTTAAACCCTTACTAAGACAGTGGTTTCTAAAGACATGCTTAGTTTGACGGTCAGAATCAGTTTTTAAATTTGTCATCAATTAATATTGCATAAAAATGACCCCCTACAAAACACCTATGACTCTCTTTAGCCCATCTAGCGAGTCATAATGACCCCATCTGCAACCAGATGCACGAGTATGGAGACCCGTGAAGATCCGGGTTAGAATAGGTCTTCAGCAACCCATGCATGCCGTAAAAGGTGATTATGCTTGTCGTAAGAGGCGACTAACGGGATTTGGTGGTCAGGCTCGCTGACTTGGTTTGATGCATGTCATTGTATCTCAATTGCTTGGGGGGCGGTCGGGTAGCCTAGTGGTTAAAGCGTTCACTCGTCACGCAGAAGACCCGGGTTCGATTCCCACATGGGTACAATGTGTGAAGCCCATTTCTGGTGTCCCCTGTCGTGATGTTGATGGAATGTTGCTAAAAGCGGCGTAAAACCATACTCACTTTCTCACTCAGTTGTGTGGATCGATGCTCATGATGTCAGTCACTGGATTGTCTGGTCCAGACTCTATTATTTACAGACCGCCGTCATAAAGCTTGAATATTGCAGAGTGCGGCGTTAAACAACAAACAAACAATCACATTCGGAAGCATCCAAGCAACACTGGATGGCCAATCTAACTGGGCTCTGTATCCAGCATACCGAAAGGGGGTTTGCACTCTCAGCTGTGTCATGATCAAGTTCACTCTGAAAGATAAGCCAGGGTTGATAATCTATGGAGTGATTGTGGTCACACACATCTTCCCTGTCTGAGCAGCGGTCCACTCCGGTGGGCTCTCATCTTTAATTCCTGTGCCAAAAACTGAGTCGGCTTGACCAAACATCATTTTCAGTAGATGTTAGTATACCATATGGACTGTTATTACTAATAGGATTGGAAATAACCAAGTTTTTGTTTGTTGATATATCATCTGCTAAGCTAGTCCCACTGCGCATGCTGGAACTGGGGCTTCTGGGAAAATCTCGTGCTGTGAGAAAGTGTGTGAGCATGTGCCGGCCGGCATGACAGGTTGTTTTTGTGTGAGTGGTGTAAGCTGAGGAAGAATGAAAGAAGCAGGTGAGGTGAAATTGGGTTTAACGTCGCGTCCAAGAGATAATTGCACTTATATAGCGACGTGTGTATGTGTGTGTATGTGTGTGTGTGTGTGTGTGTGTGTGTGTGTGTGGCTGCTTGTACTGGACTGATGCCGATTTATAGTGCTAGCTCACTGAGATACCATGCCGCAGTTTAACATGAATACCCCACTCAGACACAGTTTACTGACTCCGAGCCGACCAGTCCTTGTTTTAGCCCCTTAATGCCGAGCGCCAGACAGGGTAACAACAAGTACCATCTTTTAACGTCTTTTGGTATGACGCGTCCAGGGACTGAACTCCTGACCTTCCGCTCTCCGGGCGGACGCTCTACCACTAGACCACGGAGGCGGTTGAAGGAAGCAGAGTGTCTACAGCGGTTTGTTTTGGTTATTGGACTGGCATGAACATTTTTTACCTCATCTTGGTGGCATTGTTGACGTCACTCGAATCTTATTGTGACATAAGGTCGGAATGATGTCACACTGAAGATTGTTGACGTCAATCGACAAATTGTGGTTTTCTAGGACAGCGTTGGCGAGCACTGCATTTTTCTAAATGGGAGCTCAAAAGGATTAAGAAATAATGGGTAATAAAGAAATTATTACACTCACATGTGTGTCATACTGAGTTTATGAAACTTGTGTAAGAATTCATGTATTACCCTCGCTCACCGAAGTGGTAAACGTCTGAGACCTGCATCACTTCGGGCTTTCCTCCCACATTAAGCTGACACACTATGATATAACTGGAATACTGTTAAAACGGTGTTAAACCCAACTCACTCTTAATCGGGAAATACAATTCTGACCCCCGTTTCGTAAAATCAGTATGACACACATGCTTGTATAATACTCTATTTATTAGCTGGGAAACAGAATTTTACTTGACTCTGGGTTCCGATTAGTGACTAAATTCGCAGACTTAGATTCTGTTATGTTTAATGTGATTGCGGAGTTCAACAACAAACAAACCAAACATGATTTAGGACATTTGTTAATCTTTTTCTCTGGTGCATCATGTTACAGATTCCAAAAGATTTTTTCGCGACGGTCTCTTCCATCATGTCTGGAGGTGCTGGAGCAGGCAAGCTGAAGATTCAAGACAAGTCGTACATCACAATTCGCTCGGAGGCCAACCTTCTTATAGCCAAGTGTGGAGCTGGGGGACTGACCGTTTGCAAGAGCAAGCAGAGTGAGTCGCAAAGGAATTGATAATGTCGTTCCGAGTCTTCTTCAGGTGTAGACACTATTGGGCAAGGGGCAGTCGGGTAGCCAAGTGGTTTAAGCGTTCACTCGTCTCGCCGAAGACCCGGGTTCGATTCCCGACATGGGTACAATGTGTGAAGCCCATTTCTGGTGTCCCCCGCTGTGATATTGCTGAAATATTGATTAAAGCGGCGTAAAACCATACTCACTCACTCACTCACTCACTCACTCACTCACTATTTGGCAAAAATCTAATCTCGCTATAATCAAATCTACAGTGTTAGAAACTAACAGTGTTAGACCACTAGTCCTTATAATGATAACATATAGCAAAACCCTTAATAATGGCAATTTTCTACTAGTCCTTATGATACCTTAACTATTTGGGAGTTTGGCAAGGACCACAGGACTAGTGCCAATTTCTAATGCTGTATATCTGCCTTATGTGTGAGGTCATGTCAGGTAAACCTTCTAATCAACCGACCAGTATTTTAAATTCTTGTTATTAATTCACAAAGCTGTGTGTTTGTTGAATTATTTTGAAATAGGTCAGAACACTTGTTTCTAGTATGCAGTCAGTGAAGATATGTCCTAAGGATCCCCAAAATGTATTTGAAAGTTGGGGAAATGTTCCGTGCACACTTCGGCCAGCTTAAATAGATCAGCGTTAGACATTGGCATTAGCCCTCAGAGCTCCAGATAAGCTTTTGGTGTAGTGGGTATTTTACCCATGCATTTTATAATCATTGGGTATCAGTAATTCTATCTGGGTATTCAAATTTCTGTTACCCACTAGTTTTTACACATGTGGGTATTTAAGTTAAATATTTAAAAACACTATTCATCTAGTCCCTGCAAACTGTTGAGGTGTGGGTTCGAGAGCTTTATAGGACTCAATTATACTGCGATACTTCCACAAGAAAGTATGATGGAAGATGATCATGATGTAACTGTCATCGTGGAGTTTGGCAAGGTTGACGGAATGTCCGTATATAATTTCAAAATAAGTTTGATTTGCTAAACGAATACGCAGGGTTACTTCACAATATTTTGATGATGTGCACTAGTTTAATTTTTGTATCGTATCTGTATTGTTCGTTGCATATTTGATACGCTTGAATTTTATTTCACTGCATATTTCTGCATTACCGATGAGTATTTTACGCAGATATGCAGCTTATCTGGAGCTCTGGCCCTATAGTCCTTGACAAACTGCCCACTACTTAAGGTATAATGAGGACAAGTTACAGCAACAAAAAGACTCTGAGAGAGGTTACTGTCACATACCCCGGTAGATAAAAAAAAAAGCTTTCTAATGGTGGGTACTTGGCAGTCTTCGGCGTACATGTTATTCATACGAAGCTTCGAAAACATGGTATGTCTTCACGTTTCTTAGCGGGCAGCCGCTGTTATCGGGAAATGGGTAAAGATAGATATTCTTTTTAATTCTTTTTAAAATAATTTTCCGATTACACAAACAAGGAAACTAAAAAAGAAATAGGTAAGTGGATTTTCTGAAATCTTATATTTGCTGCAAATCGTCAATTTTTCACTTTCTTTGGCCATAATCTGGACGTAATGAATGTGTGATCTTATATCTTTATTTACAACGAACTTAATTAAGTTGTAAATGCATGATTTAGATAATGTAATAAACATAGTTTTCATATGTATGAACAGTAGGATTAGATGTTTTAAATGGTGTATTACATGTAGTAGCAAAGATGTTTCACAAGCAGACATTTTCCTTGATAAATATTGGCTTCATCTATCACGCAAGAACTTTCAATTTACATGAATCAGTGACGAGTTAAATAAAGTCAATTCCACTGACATTTTGATTTTTTCAATCTTTCAAGACATCAGGCATACACCATTGTGTTCAAAATTGAGTTTGAAGTAAAGTATCTTTTTAAAGTGATTATCCATGATCATGTTTGACAGCTCTCAAAACAAACATCTATTTGAGAGCGAGTTATTAATGCTCAAACATTTAACGATGTTACAATTGCAACATTGTGTGCAAATTTGATGTCTTTTACAATAATCAATTATGATAAATAACAAACAACTTCAAATAAACAATCTTTTATTTATCACAATTGTAATAGGTAAAGTTGCATGGCGACTAGCGTTTCATTTTGGCTATATTGATTAAAAATATCTACTTAGCTATGAACTTCGAGCCCTGTGTGGAACACAGCACAGGAAGTTTTAAATACTTTTCGAGAGAGAGAGAATGGTATGGTATGGTATGGTATGAGTCAGGATAAGTATTAATGATATTTTTACTCTGAAAAATACATCGTATTAAAACGTGTTTCCTCGTTTAACGCATCAAATCACTTGAGCACCTTGACTAAAAACGTGAAAAGATTTGGAAAAATATCGTTTGACCCCCAGTTAACAGTACACTTGCTTTGCAAATCCTCCCATTGACCAAAATCTGCAATGTTTTCACGAAACAGATATCGATTTCGTTATGTGAGTTTTGATTGGACTGTGCATGGACTCGTTAGGCATGCCAAAATAGAACTATTTACCATCCAGTGGCGAAACGTGACAGCTACTTATCAAACTGTGTGCTTATGTCTAATCACCTTGCAATGAAGCTACACTTGCTTTAGTTTCATTGCAAATTTTAATATTGTACACATACAAATACTCCCAATTCCTATCAAGAGTTGAGTACCATAACAGTCTCAAATACCGAGTCTGGTCAAATTCTGTTTGATCTAGCTCAGCTAATAACCATCTATAGAGTGACGCTAAACATGCTAAACTACTGACAATGATGTTAAGAGATATGTTCGGGCATCTTCCCGAGGCAGGAGAATTAACTGACTTTAAAAGTCCAGTTTCCACCCTTGACGAACTAGCCTGGAATTCCTGGGCTTGATCGTAGAACCACCAGTTGTTATTACAAGTTATGTCCCTTCTAAGCCTCTCCTATGGACCAATCAGATTCCACCTCTCGTATGTCTTGCATTTGTTTCAACCAAAATGGCGGTGCCCAGTCGAAACGGTCTGATCGATAATCAAGATCAATATTGTGAAAAAACATGTCTTACATTGCAAAGTGCATCAAATCACGTGAGCACCTTGATTAAAAACATGAAATGATTTGGAAAAAATCTGTTGACAATGAGTTGCTGTGGACATGCTTTGCGAATCCTGCAATCGACAGAAATCTGCACGACAGTTTACAAACCGGATTTCGATTTTGTTGTGCGATTTTGATTGGACTATGCATAGACTCATTAGTCCAGCCAAAATGTAACTCCATAATTCCAGCCTAGTTCGGCAAGGGTGAAAACTGGACGTTATGGTCAGTTAACTCCCTTGCCTTGGGAAGATGTGTTTGGGCCTCGAGACCCAAACGTTTTTTGGCTCAGACTGGTATAACTGCCTCCGTGGTCTAGTGGTAGAGCTTCCGTGTCATACCAAAAGACGTTAAAAGATGGTACTTGTTGTTACCCTGTCTGGCGCTCAGCATTAAGGGGCTAAAACAAGGACTGGTCGGCTCGGAGTCAGTATACTGTGTCTGAGTGGGGTATTCATGTTAAACTGCGGCATGGTATCTCAGTGTGCTAGCACTATAAATCGGCATCAGTTCGGACTAGTACAAGCAGCCACTCACATACACGTACATGCACGTCGCTATATAAGTGCAATAATCTTGGACGCAACGTTAAACCCCATTTCACCTCACCTCACCTCAAACTGGTATAATTATAGGGCTGCAACGATACAGGAAGGTCACGATACGATACGCATCTCGATATTCTGGTCACGATACGATACGAATCTCGATACGCAATGATAATAAAAACAAGACTTAAAGCATGTAAAGATTGAACCTTTCATGATTTTGGAACAGTCCAAATTATTTTATAATAACAAGACTACAGAAGTTGTTCAACTTTCCTTCAAAACAATTCAAAGTTCAAACACCAGAAAATAATTAATGTACTCCACCAGTGATACAACTTCAAAGAATGTTGATGCAATGGTCGAAGAAATTGTAAGTGAAATTATTGTTTTATCGTGTTACCTTAGTTGCAGCTTTTACTCTATGATTATATATTTATAATTATAAGAACCACAAGTGTAGCATTTTGGTACTGAGGGACTTCCCGTGCTACATGTATTTCGATTATGTTATAACGTTATGTTGACATATATTAGCCAAATTGCCACAGATATGACTTTTAACGAGTCAAAGTATGGCATTTTTTATATATGTATCCATTCTTGGGCAACTAAAGTTCGTTTCAATGCGTCAAAAGCGGTAATCTGACCGTGGTTGCTGTATCTCTTCACACACGATTTCACATAACTTAATGAAAACAATATTAAATGGAATTTTGAATAAAATTAATAAAATATATTACAAACACAAGTCCAGATATACAATGAACACGTTTTAATAACAAGATAATGGTATAATAATGGTATTGAATTGCGTACTTCAGTTCGGATTTGCTGACTGGTATTTTCGGTGTTATGTGCTTGCGGTGATCAGCTGATAATGTTTTATGAGATGGGGAAAAACATCTGTCGGTGTAAAACCTGAACTTATTAAAAATGTAAGTACGTTGTGGGGAGCCATGCGTTAGCGCGCGCTATAACCATGTTAGCGGTTTATTGAAAGGCACAATACCGAGGAAACGCTGTACTTGAGATTTGCGTTCCGTATCGTGGCGTATCGATAAATGGGCCCACGTTTATCGTATATCGTATCGTGGGTCAAGTATCGCGATGCATCGGAATATCGGTGTATCGTTTCACCCTTATATAATTACATTCCATAATTCATACCTCGCTGTTTTTGTTTTCAGCCTATGTTATTGGAATGTATGACGATGAATCTGTCCAGCCTTCAAACAACTGTTTAGCCGTGACAAGTATCTGTGACGCGCTCAAAGAAGCTGGTTACTAGGGCAACGGCTGATTTCTAACAAGGTGAGACTATCCTAAGTCACTGCTGGATTTAGGAGAGAACGCAACATGCCCAGTCGGCACTGCACAACAACTTGTTCCTCTACATTGTTGACAAAATTGTGACCACTTCCAGTGTAGTAGTTATGGTAATGATGATGATGGTGGTGGTGGTGATGATGATGATGATGATGATTATGATGATTATGATGAGGGTGTTGGTGGTGATGATGATGATGATGATGATGGTAGTGGTGGTGGTGATGATGATGGTGTTGATGATGATGATGGTGGTTGAGGTGGTGGTGATGGTGGTTGAGGTGATGGTGATGGTGGTTGAGGTGGTGGTGATGGTGATATGATGATGGTGGTGGTGGTGATATGATGGTGGTGGTGGTGGTGGTTGAGGTGGTGGTGATGATGATGGTGGTTGAGGTGGTGATGGTGATATGATGGTGGTGGTGGTTGAGGTGGTGATGGTGATATGATGGTGGTGGTGGTGGTTGAGGTGGTGGTGATGATGATGGTTGAGGTGGTGATGGTGATATGATGATGATGGTGGTTGAGGTGGTGATGGTGATATGATGGTGGTGATGGTTGAGGTGGTGGTGATGGTGGTGGTGGTGATGGTGGTTGAGGTGGTGGTGATATGATGGTGGTAGTGGTGGTGGTTGAGGTGGTGGTGATGATGGTGGTGGTGGTGGTGATGATGGTGGTGGTGGTGATGATGGTGGTGTTGATGATGGTGGTGGTGGTGGTGGTTGAGGTGGTGGTGGTGGTGGTGGTGATGGTGATATGATGGTGGTGGTGGTTGATGTGGTGGTGATGGTGATAAGATGGTGGTGGTGGTTATGGTGGTGGTGGTGGTGGTTGAGGTGGTGGTGATGGTGGTTGAGGTGGTGGTGGTGGTTGAGGTGGTGGTGGTGGTGGTTGAGGTAGTCAGGCTTGCTTGCTTGCTGACTTGGATGATGCAGATCACTGCATCCCCATTGCGTAGATCAATGCTCATGATGTCAATCACTGGATTGTCTGGTCCAGACTCGATTATTTTCAGACTGCCGTCATGTAGCTGGAATGATGCTGAGAGGGCATTAAACAACAAACAAACACCCACCTGCTTTCTCAAACAGTAGAATAAGTGCTTTAGAATTAGATATGATTTAGAAATAACAAGACCCGTGAAGAGCCGGGATAGAATAGGTCTTCAGCAACCCATGCTTGCCGTAAGAGGTGACTATGCTTGTCGTAAAAGGCGACTAACGGGATCGAGTGGTCAGACTCGCTGACTTGGTTGATGCATGTCATCGATCCCAATTGCGTGCATCAATGCTCATGATGACAATCACAGGATTGTCTGGTCCAGACTCGATTATTTACAGACCGACGTCATATAGCTGGAATATCGCAGAGTGGCATTGAAACAACAAACAAACAATAGAAATAACAAAACTTGCAATAACATTAGGTTCAAGATTATTGATAATATTTTGTACTTTTTTGTCCACAGACCTGTATTAAGATGCTGCCTGGCCATATTCGAATGGAATCCGGTTTGTGTGTTGGTGTGGCCCGCCCGTCTGGCTCATGGTAATGCAGTAACTATGCATTATAGTCGACTATTAACAGTGGATACACTGGGGAGTGGTGTTGAGGTACATCCCATCCAACACAGATATTAAAATTGCATGACATATTTTATGTACATTTTTAAATTTTAAATTTAAAAAATTTCAATGCTTGTCAGTATTTGCGAAGGCATTTCTTCCAACTGTTTATGAAATTGACATGCTTGTTGTTGTTATTAGTTACATTCATGTCATTATTTTACAGTCCTCGGTTCAGTAACCACAGTTGCAGTGGCTGACTCTTGTGTCTTCAGTTCACTCATGCATGGCAGTGTTTGAGCTGAATATTTTATTTCATATATTTTGAGGGTACTCCAGCTTTGACAGTTCCCTTGGTCCATCATTTTTATGGAGCAAACTTGAACAGCCAATGCTTCATCCTAGCGCATGACATCATTGTTACCCTATTGGTATCATCGCTGCCACCAGTGTTCAAGCGGCCATTACAAGAATCTTGACTATGTTCCCTCTAACCCCAGTTGCAGTGATGTTACAAATTTTTGAATATTTTTTGTGAATTGGGGAAAGGTTTGCGACTGACTTACTATTTCATCAACGCTTAATGACTCTCTACTTAATTAATGTTTGATTGTTTGATAAGATTGGTTCGAGATTAGACACTTACGGAAAAGCAGTAAAGCACCCAACTTCCTTGTACATAGATTACAGTTAAATTGAAATGAGATTCAAATTAACAATCAAAATCATTTAGCTGGGGAAAGTGTATTTGGCGTAACGACAGTCGTCCCTTGTTTGTAAACATGATGGTCAGTCGGTTGCGTGTTCATCACAATGCATCCAGAGTTGTGGCAGCGATAGAATTGAGAGCTCCATGTATGTGCTATGGTGTGAGGAGCTTGTAATACTCCATTCAAGGGAGACAATTCTTGTCGGTACTACATCTGATGGCTACTGTGAGGGGGTTGGGGTAACTGGTCCACTGTTAGGTTTGCTCATTTGTGTAAAGGTCATTTGTGTTAATACATATGCAATGCAATACGTTACCCACCTTGTCATAAGCCATGTGTATCCTATCAGTACAGACGGAAGGGTTTGTGTATCAGTGTTAGGAGTCAACAGTAACTGGAACACTGTTCAGAGAGGCATTAAACCCAACTCACTCACTCATAAGCAATGTTCAGAATTAAGTTTTTAATTTTAAGGAGTCCATTTAAAAGCCCTGCGTTTGATTAAATGGGGTCTGGACATTCTATTGTAGTGAACCTTATACCAAAGAGCTTCTTAAGTCACTTTGACCAGCAGTAAAAATTATTACTTTCTCACATAAGTATGTTTAGTTATTTTCGGTTGAGTTGAAACTTGTTAAGTGATGATCTTTTATTCTTGGTTGTGACATGTACTCAATGAACACCGTGTGAATGTAAAATAAATGCTTCATAAAAACAATTCGTCCAGAAATTATTGACATTGCCAGGTCAAGTCTGTGAAACATATTTTGCAAGCAAGGATAGTGGCAGCCCACATTCCGTCAGTCCTTTAAAATGTCATTTCCTGTCAGTCCTTGATGCTTTGCAGCAAAGTAGAAGTCAGGCTGTCAAGTTTGTGTTGGTCAGCTACCCAGTTGGTCCATGTAGACCTCTATCTTTGTTTGTGTTTGTGTTAGGTTAATATTATTTTTTTTTTCAGTTTCATTTCCCTATCTGTTTAGAGTAATCCTCATCGCAGAACTGACTGTACATTGCTGTTAGTGAAGTTGGATGACTGATGGTTAAAACTTACATTGTTATATAGCCTTGTTTACTTGATACTGAATATGACAATCTTTGTTACTGTCATTATCAGACCGGGGTAGAACAGGTCTTCAGTAACCCATGCTTGCCGTAAAAGGCGACTGGGTTTGTCGTAAGAAGCAATTAACGGGATCGGAAGGTCAGGCTTGCTGTCTTGGTTGATACATGTCATCGTATCTCAATTGCATGGATCGATGCTCATGATGTCAATAACTGGATTGTCTAGTCCAGACTCGATTATTTACAGTCTGCCGTCATATAGCTGGAATATTGTTGAGTGCGGCGTTAAACAACAAACAGTAACAAGATAAGGTTTCAAAGGGTTTTGGGTTAAAGCATTTTCACGACTTGTGTCAAGATCCCTTTTACAACAAATGCAGCCAAGATATTTGTTGTTGTGTTTAAGACTAGTCCAGATGACTAGTGGAATCTTTGTTTCACTAGTCATCCAAAGACAAATATGTTTACTATGTTTACATTTGTTGTCTGTTTTATTCAGTTCAATTTGTAGCAAGGTTGAAGCATTAACAACTAGTTCAGGACTGTAGCCCTCAAATGCTACTAGTCAATGAGGATTACCATCATTGTATTATTGCTTGTCCTCATCACAATTTAGTAGGCTAGTGAATTTTGAAGGCTCATTTCACCGTGATTTGTTTATGAAGGGAGACAACTGAGAAGAGACTAACAAGCTACGCAAAGCACGTCTCAGACTCTGGTTTTAATCACTACCTTGATTTAGAAACCCATTTTCGAATAACTCTACAAGAAAAAACACATTTATCCTCAACTAGAGTCTTGCATTTCCAGACCTGATGTTCTATAAGGCTACAAGAAAGGAATTTTTTCTTGGGCATTGGTGTGTCGTTTTTAATTCTGGACATTGGTCATTTAAAAAAGATATTTCAAATTG
This sequence comes from Haliotis cracherodii, assembly GCF_022045235.1. Taxonomy (NCBI): domain Eukaryota; kingdom Metazoa; phylum Mollusca; class Gastropoda; order Lepetellida; family Haliotidae; genus Haliotis; species Haliotis cracherodii. The sequence goes on from NW_027266330.1 coordinate 56,936,535, forward strand.
ACAATTGATAAAATATGTTCAAAGTGTGGCTGCGATTGTTGGTCTTGGAAAAAAAATGAGTATTTGAATATAAATATATCTTTAAAGAAGTCCATCCCACCTCACTCAAATATGCCAAAGAAATCTTTTTTTTATGCGAACTAACTACAGTCAAGTCTCGTTAATATGACACTCGTTCATCCAACAATCGGCTTTATCCGACACTAATGATTGGAACTGATTAAATCCATGCTATTTAGACCTGTTACTCCGTTAATCATATGCAACCAACCATGTCGGATTATCGGGACTTGACTGTAGATTGTCAAATTTGTCTGTATACAGAGATACGTTGTCAATGTTGATACCCTTCCGAGGTAAACTTTCCTGATGGGCAAATTTCTAGATTTAAATATAGATTAAATATATTTATTAAATACATTTAGATATAGATAAATATAGATATGGAGATATGTCCCTTATAAACACGTGCCAAACAAGATTGTTGGAACTTGAGTTTTTCCCGGATTAATGGGGCGTGGATGGAGAGGTTTTCGTTGTTCCATTGTTCCTGCTGCTGCAACTTTTTCTAACAAATCGACTGATGTGGTCCTGAAAATGTACCGATTATTATTCCAAACCAGTTGTTATTATCTTCAGTTTTGTTTTTTGTTGTGTTTTTTTTCCATGTAAGACCAGTACATTCCTGTAGGTAGTAGACGAAGAAAACATTATGTTATGTCGGATCAAAGGTGGACTAAAGATGTCGCGATGTGACTCATTATAATCCAGTCTTTTACTCCCCAGGCGATAGGACCAGGTGAGTCTTGACTTCCAAATAGAAATGAAGGATGAGTGGGTTTTGAGTCAATTGAATGTCAGATTTCTTACACGATTCGGGGGCAGTGAGGTAGCCAAAGAGTCAAAGTTTTTCCGTCATTCCGAAAGCATGGGTTTGATTGCCTACATGAGTACAATTTGTGAAGCCACTTCTATAGTCCCTCATGATATTGCTGGAATATTGCTAAAAGCAGCTTTAACCCATACTCACTCCACACGATTCAAGTTTATTCGACTTACGTAAGTTTTGCATTCGAGTAAAAGATTTTAATTTGATTTCAGTGAAAAATCTTCCACCCTGTATTTGTTTGAATATTTTAGGATGGCGCTAGAATTTTATATGCTATTGACAAAATCGACTTTGAAGATGAAATCATTAATTCCTACGTGTGAACATTTGTATAATGAGGGGCGGTGGGGTAGCTAAGTAGTTGAAGCTGGTGACGCCGAAGAACTGGGTTCGATTCCCGACATGGGTACAATGTGTGAAGCCTATTTCTGGTGTCCCCCGCAGTGATATTGCTGGAATATTGCTAAAAGCGGCGTAAAACCATACTCACTCACTCACTCACTCACTCACTCACTCACTCACTCCTACATGTATCTTAAAAGCTTCATGAAACACTGCATGAATGAGTCCTTATTTCATTTTATGATCAACCGTATACCTTGTTATATTATGATACCAGTATTCATATGTTTTCTGTATTTAGTCCATATTTCCACTTTCATTGTGAACTTCAATGAATATTTATATTTATCAGTTTTTAACTTTTATTGGTTCTACAGTTATACACATGTGTTGTGTTATGTTCCTTGTAGTTAGACTGTTTGATTGACTGGGACTGTGATGTATGCACCAGCATGAAGCCATGTGATATTAGGATAGGGCAATGCAGTTCCACCATGCCATTTAACTTTATATTACCCTGACAAGAAATACACAGCCGGGCAAAATAAAGTATCACTTGAAAATCAGATTTGACCAATCAAAATGGTACTAGGATGAAAATAGTTGCCAAAACATGCTATGCTACCTGTATCAAATACCTCACCATCGAATAACTATTTCTTGTTTGATTAATTGTCAGCCACCATCGAACATTGTTGTATACTTTCTTTTGCTCAGCAGTGTGTTTGAGGCCACTACAGCATTTTATGGTAATATCATAGTTTCATTTTTGTAGTCTAGTCATATGTATTGTTACTTTGGGGGGAAAATCTACATAAATCATTGACTGTTAACACCTAAAAACTAAATTGTAATTTATGTGGTAGAAATCTATGGGATCAATTTGTTGAAATTTACCGTTTTTGTGTTTGTTAATATGCTTGGTACTGTATTCCCAGATGCCACTATTGTAGGAACTGTCTCAGATTCCCTGATGTGATATAACAAATATGCCATAGGTAATACTCATCTACTTATCATATGCATTGGTGAACTGGGTATGCTGTATTCGACGTAATAAGTGATTTATTTATTCGCGTATTATTAGTACTCGTGTGTTATATACCCCTTACTTAAGGGCAATTAAATTCTGGAAAAATATATCTGTCGTACATAAATATTTCAGGCTGTCAGCATAAACCACAAAATTTATCTTTCAACTGTTTTTTTTCTTCACCAAAATAAAATTCTGATAAGAGCCCCTATTCCTAATTTTGAGAGCGCCCTGGGCGCTTATTACGTCGAATACGGTAAGTATTTTCTAGTGCTAAATTTAGTAACTTACTGCTCAAAGCAGTTTTGTTCTGACAGCACTATCTTTTTTTTGCAACCGTATTATTGCTTGCAGTATTATACTCTGTGTTCACAATTTGTTACCCGAGCTTTAAAAGAATTTTTATTGACAACATTCCTTGTAAAGGATAGGAAACTTGGTGTAATGAAGCTTTTATTATTGTAAATGACAGTCATCACTTGGCCTGATTAACATCCTTGCTGCTTTGAAGTGATACTATTCTCAATCTCATTAAAATCAGGTCTTAGTTCTCGCTACCGCTAAACAAAGATCTGAGGACATCCCATTACGGTCATGTCAGACCGACCTTGTGCAAACTTTGATTGACCAATGGAATGACTGACAAGAAGTCAACATTAGCCAATCAGAAGGCAGCTTACTCGTGCTTTACGGCACTAATTTCAAACTGGGGACTACGCTTCGAAACATATTTTGACAAATTCTCGATTAAAAATTTGTAACCTGAACAAAAGAACATTCTGGAATGGCTGGTCTAGATTGTATGGATTCAGTCTTTAACCCCATAACTATCATTCGGAATAACCCGTGTAAAACGTTTTTGAGGTTGCATGATTAGAAATCACATTCCAACTGTCATTTTCATGATCTGTAAGTGATGCTCTGATTGGTCGGATGAATGGTCGTTCTGACGTGACCCCTAATGGGATGTCCTCAGATCTATGTTTAGCGCAGCGAGAACTACGATCTGATTTTAATAATTTTACTATTCTGATACACACCTTACTGTAAGTAGAAAATTAATAAAAAAGACCCACCTGAATTGTTAGGCTCTTCCTTACAGAAAACATAATTAATTAACCCTCCATTATATAGAATAAATAACCCAAATTATGAGTGATGTCCCTTTGAAATGGTGACATGAACACTGCATCTTCAGTTCTAGAAAAAAATGTGACACAAATTTGCAAATCATTTGGTAAAGTCATCTTTCTCTCATTTTCTATTTATTAATTTGTTTTTTTACTGGAGGGCTACGAGAATCACAATTTTAGGAACTGTTTCCTGTATGTTCCCAAGTCAATCAAACAACAAAAATGTTCCAAATCTTCAAAACATTGTCACTCATTCCAAGAAACTACATCCCTGGCTTTCCTGTAATCATGGCACCATTCTATGTCAAACAATACTTTGAAAATTGGTTTATGGATCAATCAACCCAAAAATAGAGTAGATGAAAAAAAAGAAAAATAATGTTAAAAAAAATATTTTTCATGTTTTATTCCTACTAAAAATACATTCATACAACATGTACATGAAGCTAACGACGACCCTCTCAGCAAACATAGCACATGCGACAACATATTCAGATTAGCTTTCAGGAATATAAAGAAATCTGAAATGTCTTCTTTTTTTCTACCTACCTACCAATGTTTTTCACAGGTTTACCAAGAATTGAACCCACGCCTTTGTTGTAAGAAATCATAGATCTGAGATTAGCCCAAAATATATTTATTTTAAAACTTTCAGTTGTGATAATTTTGTGTTAGTCGTAAAGCTAGGTTCATGCATATAGAGCCATTGAACCATTGTCCTAGGAATTCAGACACAGCAGGAGATTTTTATATACAGTTTTTTTTTTCAGGCAGAGTTATCATAGAAATACCCTGATACACCAGACATCGCTTCGTCATAGTGGAGGGGGGCAGGGGTGGCCCAGTCATCTAAGGCGCCACGATTCGCTGTGCAGAGTTGCGTCCCTTGGGCACGCCAGAAATCTATGATTGTGGGTTCGAATCCCGGTTCGCCCCAATTATGTTTCTAGGTTTGTCAGCACCATACCCGTGCTCGTGGGTTTCACCGAAGTGGTAAACGTCTTAGACCTGCATCACTTCGGGCTTTCCTCCCACATTAAGCTGACACGCTGTGATATGACTGGAATACTGTTAAAAGCAGCGTTAAACCCACCTCACTCACTCGTCACAGTGGATGCATTATGGTGTCCTGGTATGTTACGGCTGTTATTTTGCTAGGGGCATTAAACTCCATGTCATCACCTGTTGCATCATTATAGTGAACACATTCTGGGACATTAGCCATTGTCTTGCTATGTTTGTATGTTAATGTTGAGTGAAGGCAATCATGTACGTTGTATTACCGTATTAAATTAAAAATTGGTTTGTTATTTAACACCATGTTTTCACTTGGGTTCGTTCTGCATGAGAATATTAGCAATTGAGGAACAGTCAGTAAAACATACATTCCCAGAAAACGGTCATATAAAAATCAAAATGTGTGATTAAAAAAGCGAAATCCAATCATTTTGTATGTCATGTTGGTTTAACATATTTATTATTTGAAGGTCAATTTTCCAGTGTGAAACCAATTTCAATAAATTGATCATGTCAGTATAGAAGTATCATGTTTATGTTGGATAGAGGTCACAAATATCGCGAAAACAGTGATGGTGTGTCTCGGTATTTTAGCTGGGACTAATTGCACACATAATGCAGCTTAAAGCAATATTCACTCTCTCTCTCACTCATTCTATTTTGGTGAAGTCTCCCTCTGTTGAATTCAATAATTTTACGTATTTTGTCTGCTATTTCCAATATGTTGATACAGATTTGTCTAGTCTTGCCATTGGGTTGACTTTAGTTGCTGACGTTTTAAGAGTTATTTCTGTTAATTGGCTATTGCCTTGTGCATTCATGTGCGCTCTTTTAAATGAAAGTATCTGAAAAACTGTGTTCATTCCCAAGTTTTCAAATAAAAACGTTGTCTTTACTCAATGTGTGTTTGTATATTTATATTCTTTGCTTGACCATAACTTCACCAAAACCTCACCATAACTTCACCGTAATTTCACCGACACAAACATCAGACTGAAGAGTCTGGACAGACACAAGCACCAGTCTGGAAACAGTCTAGACAGACACAAGCACCAGACTGGACACAGTCTAGACCAAAACAAGCACCAGACTTGAAACACTAGACAGACACAAGCACCAGACTTGAAACAGTCTAGATAGATACAAGCACCAGACTGGACACAAGCACCAGACTGGAGACAGTCTTGACAGACAAGCACCAGGCTGGAAGCAGTCTAGACAGACACAAGCACCAGACTGGAAGCAGTCTAGACAGACACAAGCACCAGACTGGAGACAGTCTTGACAGACACAAGCACCAGACTGGAGACAGTCTTGACAAATACAAGCACCAGGCTGGAGGCAGTCTAGACCAATACCAACACCAGACTGGAAATAGTCGAGACAGAGACAATCACCAGACTGAAGACAGACTAGACAAAAACAAGCACCAGACAGGACACAGTCTAGACAGATACAAGCACCAGACAGGACACAGTCTAGACAGATACAAGCACCAGACAGGATACAGTCTAGACAGACACAAGCACCAGACTGGGGAGAGACTAGACATATACAAGCACCAGACTGGAGACAGTCTAGACAGATACAAGCACCAGACAGGACACAGTCTTGACAGACACAAGCACCAGACTGGGGAGAGAATAGACATATACAAGCACCAGACTGGAGACAGTCTAGACAGATACAAACACCAGACTGGAGACAGTCTAGACAGACACAAAAACAGTCCAGTCAGGCACAACAATTGACTGGAGACAGTCTTGACTCACACACTCACCAGAATGGAAACAGTCTAGACAAACACAACAATTTACTGGAGACAGCCTAGACACACACACTCACCAGACTGGAAACAGTCTAGACAAACACAACAATTGAATGGAGATGGTCTAGACAGACAAAAATTAACTGGAAACAGTCTAGACAGACACAACAATTGACTGGAGACAGTCCAGACAGACACAGCAATTGACTGCAGCCGGTCTAGACAGACAACAATTGACGGGAGATGGTCTAGACAGTCACAAGAATTGACTGGAGATGGTCTAGACAGACACAACAATTGACGGGAGATGGTCTAGACACAACAACTGACTGGAGACGGCCTAGACAGACACAACAACTGACTGGAGACGGCCTAGACAGACACAACAACTGACTGGAGACGGCCTAGACAGACACAACAACTGACTGGAGACATTCTAGACAGACACAGCAATTGACTGGAGACGGCCTGACAGACACAACAACTGACTGGAGACAGTCTAGACAGACACAACAATTGACTGGAGATGGTCTAGACAGACACAACAAGTGACTGGAAACAGTCTAGACAGACACAACCACTGACTGGAGATGGTCTAGACAGACACAGCAATTGACTGGAGACAGTCTAGACAGACACAACAATTGACTAGAGATGGTTTAGACAGACACAGCAATTGACTGGAGATGGTTTAGACAGACACAACAACTGACTGGAGACAGTCTAGACAGACACAACAATTGACTAGAGATGGTCTAGACAGACACAGCAATTGACTGGAGATGGTCTAGACAGACACAGCATTTGACTGGAGATGGTCTAGACAGACACAACAATTGACTGGAGATGGTCTAGACACACAATAATTGATAGGAGATGGTCTAGACAGACACAGTTGACTGGAGATGGTCTAGACACACAATAATTGACTGGAGATGGTCTAGACAGACAACAATTGACTGGAGACAGCCTAGACAGACACAACAACTGACTGGAGATGGTCGAGACAGACACAACAATTGACTGGAGACAGCCTAGACAGACACAACAATTGACTGGAGATGGTCTAGACAGACACAACAACTGACTGGAGATGGTCGAGACAGACACAACAATTGACTGGAGACAGCCTAGACAGACACAACAATTGACTGGAGACAGCCTAGACAGACACAACAATTGACTGGAGACAGCCTAGACAGACACAACAACTGACTGGAGATGGTCTAGACAGACACAACAACTGACTGGAGACAGCCTAGACAGACACAACAACTGACTGGAGATGGTCTAGACAGACACAACAACTGACTGGAGACAGTCTAGACAGACACAACAATTGACTGGAGACAGCCTAGACAGACACAACAATTGACTGGAGACAGCCTAGACAGACACAACAATTGACTGGAGACAGCCTAGACAGACACAACAACTGACTGGAGATGGTCGAGACAGACACAACAATTGACTGGAGACAGCCTAGACAGACACAACAACTGACTGGAGACAGCCTAGACAGACACAATAATTGACTGGAGACAGCCTAGACAGACACAACAACTGACTGGAGATGGTCGAGACAGACACAACAATTGACTGGAGACAGCCTAGACAGACACAACAACTGACTGGAGACAGCCTAGACAGACACAATAATTGACTGGAGACAGTCTAGACAGACACAACAACTGACTGGAGACAGCCTAGACAGACACAACAACTGACTGGAGACAGCCTAGACAGACACAACAATTGACTGGAGACAGTCTAGACAGACACAACAATTGACTGGAGATGGTCTAGACAGACACAACAACTGACTGGAGACAGCCTAGACAGACACAACAACTGACTGGAGACAGCCTAGACAGACACAATAATTGACTGGAGACAGCCTAGACAGACACAACAACAGACTGGAGACGGTCGAGACAGACACAACAATTGACTGGAGACAGTCGAGACAGACACAACAATTGACTGGAGATGGTCGAGACAGACACAACAATTGACTGGAGACAGTCGAGACAGACACAACAATTGACTGGAGACAGCCTAGACAGACACAACAACTGACTGGAGATGGTAGAGACAGACACAACAATTGACTGGAGACGGTCTAGACAGACACAACAATTGACTGGAGACAGCCTAGACAGACACAACAATTGACTGGAGATGGTCGAGACAGACACAACAACTGACTGGAGATGGTCGAGACAGACACAACAATTGACTGGAGACAGCCTAGACAGACACAACAATTGACTGGAGATGGTCGAGACAGACACAACAATTGACTGGAGATGGTCGAGACAGACACAACAATTGACTGGAGACAGCCTAGACCGACACAACAACTGACTGGAGACAGCCTAGACAGACACAACAACCGACTGGAGATGGTCGAGACAGACACAACAACTGACTGGAGATGGTCGAGACAGACACAACAATTGACTGGAGATGGTCGAGACAGACACAACAATTGACTGGAGACAGCCTAGACAGACACAACAATTGACTGGAGATGGTCGAGACAGACACAACAACTGACTGGAGATGGTCGAGACAGACACAACAATTGACTGGAGACAGTCTAGACAGACACAACAATGGACTGGAGACAGTCTAGACAGACACAACAATTGACTGGAGACAGTCGAGACAGACACAACAATGGACTGGAGACAGTCTAGACAGACACAACAATTGACTGGAGACAGCCTAGATAGACACAACAATTGAATGGAGATGGTCTAGACAGACACAATAATGGACTGGAGACAGCCTAGACAGACACAACAATTGACTGGAGACAGCCTAGACAGACACAACAATTGACTGGAGACAGCCTAGACAGACACAACAATTGACTGGAGACAGTCTAGACAGGCACAACAATTGACTGGAGACAGTCTAGACAGGCACAACAATTGACTGGAGACAGCCTAGACAGACACAACAATTGACTGGAGACAGCCTAGACAGACACAACAATTGACTGGAGACAGCCTAGACAGACACAACAATTGACTGGAGACAGCCTAGACAGACACAACAATTGACTGGAGACAGTCTAGACAGGCACAACAATTGACTGGAGATGGTCTAGACAGACACAATAATGGACTGGAGATGGTCTAGACAGACACAACAATTGACTGGAGATGGTCGAGACAGTTACAACAATTGACTGGAGACAGCCTAGACAGACAGAACACATTGACTGGAGACGGTCTAGACAGACACAAGCACCAAACTGAAGAGTCAAGCCAGTCACAAGAATCAGACAGGAAACCGTAACGACAGATAATATTAAGGAATCAGCCAATTAGAATCTGACAACAAATCCAGTTTAAATTACATTTGATTTGCCTTTTGATGAAGTAACATGCAGGGGAGGGCAGACAGACAGCATCATGGAGTGTAGAACAGATCTAGGTTTCACATCATGGGATGCAGGAGATATACCTGTATTATTTCTTGTTACACTGCAGTAATTTGACTGAGTTCGTTCAGAAAATTGAGGCCCATTCTCACATTTAAACTGTACAAATCTATTTATTATTTTGCAATTTTTTAGAAAAAGATAATGCTTTTTATTTATAAATCACTGTTGTATTTTGAAAAATGTCGTTTACACACGTATAATACTTACTATTGGCTATTTGTACAAAAAATACAAAATGAGGCTCCAGGGGGATTCGAACCCTCGACCTTCTGCTTACTAGGCAGACGCTCTAACCAACTGAGCTATAGAGCCTCGCTTGGGAAAGTGGGCTTCCTTGCAGCATATAAAGCTGTGATTATCGTCTGCTTGTCGATATTTTCATGATGATAGGTCAGAGTTTAATTATCGTCATGCGAATACAAGACAATATATGACGAAATAACTCATAAAAATAAGTCTTACGTTCGGGACATAACATATTCGACTACCCTTTGATTGTACGGAACATAACGGAAACGGCCGATTCCGCTTGGAATTCACCTTCGTGACGTCACGCAAGGGAAATTCCTAACATTTTCACTCAGCCATGTTTATATTGTGACTCAAAGAACACGATCATGAATAGGCAACTTTGGGTGCACGGAGGGCAGTGTATGATGACGTATTGATGAAACCAAGCATAAACATTTCTTTAAAGAACCGGACGGTAAGTTAACGGGGATTATATTGCATGGTGTGCTTATTACCGCCAGTGCAGAGATTCAAACCACTTGCAGGTGCCCGTATTGGTCTCCCGTCTAATCTTGTCAGACACTTTGACTTTGTCGGTTTGCGGTGTCAGACCTCCTGACAACACGTGACACTTTGTGAAGAGCGAACATCTTAATTATTACTCTGTAGTACCCGTTTGATCGAGTGTTAAATACACAGCTACCACTAGAGCAGAACGACGAAAGCCCCAAACGTTTTAATGATAGACACTTGGAGGCCTATATAGGCACGAAGTCAGTAATTTTCTAGACAGCCATATAGGACAATCTGGCAGCGAAGCATATTTTTTATTATATTTGATTGAGTGTTCATTCGACTATTTATTTCGGATCTGTTGCAACGATAACTGCATTTGGATGAGATTGAATAATCTTAAATATGACATTTAGGTTATCATAATGCCATAACATTTAAAAGCACTGTCATGGAATTTTGATGATAGTGCATTTATTACTGGTCGGATGTTTGTGCTGTATGAAGAAACCTGTAGTCACAGAGATGAATGATCATGAGCTGACATTGATGTAGAATGATTGATAGGAAAGCATGATTTGATTCAGACAAAAAATAGGTCATTCTTACAATGCTTTAACAATAACCGTTTGTTTACGTCTGCAATGAATCATGTTTACCTTGTCAGTGCATGCTGCCTTGATTGTTTCCTAATAATTTTGAAAATCTATTTGCATTAATTTCAAAATCTATTCCGGTCTAAACTAAAATTGTTGTTACAGTATGATTTTCATTGCTAGTTATCTTAAAACAAAGTTTGTTTTGGGCCTGTATTTATTAAATTTGAGAAATTAGTTGTTTGAAAAGGGTCACTAGAAGTGAAATAAAGACAGCTGAACTTGGTAAATGCCGATTTTCCCTTTGTGCTTTGTTTTTAGCTTTTGCTTAGTCAAATTATCCCGGATTTTGTCTTCAAGATAAACCAACCAGCCCTCTCTGCATAAGGACCAGTAGTCCTGCACCATGACCGTGGAATATATTTATTTTAAGAAAAATAAATAAATCTAGAAACTCATACAAAAGCAAGTCTAGCCAGCTCAAGCTAGCTCTATTCCACATGAAATCAGCATAGGGAAATATTTTTTATTTTTATAGTCAAGAAGGATATAGTGTAATATAAGATTTCAGAGACTAAATATTAGTATAAAGGACCAGCATTTAGCCTGTAAATGGAATGTAATTTTGTAACTTGAAACTCAACAAAGATCCAAGCCAGTTCTAACTATGGAGGATGTAGTATTTACTATGATTGTGATGTTAATGTTTAGTGGTTTTTGTTGTTGTTTAACCCTGCACTCATCAATATTCCATCTATATGACGGCGGTCTGTAAATAATTCAGTCTGGACCAGACAATCCAGTGATTGACATCATGAGCATCGATCCATGCAATTGGGATATGATGACAAACATCAACCAAGTCAGTGAGCCTGACCACCCGATTCCGTTAGTCGCCTCTTACGACAAGCATAGTCGCCTTTTACGGGAAGCATGGGTTGCTGAAGACCTATTCTACCTGTATGTTCACGGGTTTGTTAATGTTTTGTATGTGTTGGATCGAAAGTAAGAAAATATGAATTCAGATCTTAGTTTCCTTTATTAGTACATTGAATTAACTAATGAACCTAAAAGTTAATATATTATATTAACACACCAAGTCTCATCCCCTTCCCAGCTCTGAAATTACAAGACTTAAAGGGTTTGTTTATCATGTTCGTGTTACTAATCTATCAAATGTTGCACTTAAGTACTTTCTGAAAGTGTTGAGACGTAAAGATCCGGGGTAGAATAGGTCTTGCCGTAAAAGGTGACTATGCTTGTCGTAATAGGTAACTAAAGGGGCCGAGTTGTAAACGCTTGCTAACTTGGTTGATGCATGTCATTGTATCCAATTTGCATAGATTGATGCTCATGATGTCAATCACTGGATTGTCTGCTCCAGGCTTGATTATTTACAGACCACTGTCATATAACTGGAATATTGTCTGAGTGAGGCGATAAACACAAAAGAAACAAACAATCTAGATTATACAATAAGGCATGTCTAGCTAGTTATATTCCACAAGTCGACTCCACATTAAAGATAAAACATTTGGGAGGGAAATGTTCTATTTAATAAAATCTAGTAAAGAAGTTCATGCACAATAAGTCTGAGAATGGTGTGTAATTACAACAATACCATTGATCTGCATGTGCAAACAATGGCAGAGCTCCAGATAAGCTGCGTATCTGCGTGAAATACGCATCAGAAATGCAGAAATACGCAGTAAAATAAAATCAAATAAGCAACAAACATTACAGATACGCTACAAAAATAAAACTTGTACGCATCATCAAAATATTGTGAAGTAACCTCTGTGTATTCGATTAGCAAATCAGCAACTTATTTTGAAATTATAAACGGGCATTCCGTCAACCTTGCCAAACTCCACGATGACGGATACATCATGATCATTTGCCATCACACTTTCTTGTGGAAGTATCGTGGTATTTTTGAGTCCTATAAAGCTCTCGAACCCACACGACACCAGTTTGCAGCGACTAGATGAATAGTGTTTTTAAATATTTAACTAAAATACCCACATGTGTAAAAACTAGTGGGTAACAGAAATTTGAATACTCAAATAGAATTACTGATACCCAATGATTTTAAAATGCATCTGTAAAATACCCCCAACACCAAAAGCTTATCTGGAGCTCTGAATGATAAACAAAAACAAGGCTGTTTATCACTATTTCTATAACTCATCCCCGTTATTAAAATGTAGGAATACACGGGTACTAGTGTTTCACAAAGCTTGAGTTAGGTTCTGACCCAGCAGATTTTGTTCAAATCCTTCACAACAGGTTTTGTCAGTCTAGTAATAAAACTTTAAAATTTCCTTTACGACAGATAATGATAGTGATAATCTTAGTTAATCTTATTAAAATCAGATTTAAGTTCTCGCTACCGCTAAACAAAGATCTGAGAACACCCCATTACGTGTCACATCAGACCGACCTTGCGTGAACTTTGACCAACCAATGGAATGACTGACAAGAAGTCAACATTAACCAATCAGAAAGCAGCATACTCATGCTTTACGGCACTAATTTCAAATTTCAAACTGGCGACTACGCTTCAAAACATATTTTGACAAATTCTCGATTAAAAATTTGAAACCTGAACAAAAGAACATTCTGGAATGGCTAATAGATGGTTTAGATTGTATGGATTCAGTCGTTAAGCCCGTAACTATTATTCGGAATACCCCGTGTTAAAGTTTTCTAGCTTGATTAGAAATCACATTCGGACTGTCACTTTCATGATCTGGTAAGCGACGCTCTGTTTGGTCGGATGAAAGGTCATTCTGACGTGACCCCTAATGGGATGTCCTCAGATCTTTGTTTAGTGGTAGCGAGAAGTAGCATCTGATTTTAATGAGATTGAATGTTAGTAAAACAGAGTTTTAGTTTCGCACAATCACAAATGCTGGGGACCTTAAATGGGCTCCTAGCTGTGGAGAAGAATCCTCCTTTAAGCATTATGTTGTATGTCATCCAGCATTAAAAGGTAACCATGGTAACCTTTGGTCCTTAAGGTTTGCTCCTTTGGTATTTTGGGGGCATGGGTGGCCCAGTCATCTAAGGCACCGCGAATCACTGTGCAGAGTTGCGTCCCTTGGTCACGCCAGAAACCTATGATTGTGGGTTTGAATCCCGGTTCGCCGCAATTATGTTTCTAGGTTTGTCAGCACCATACCCGTGCCTGTGGGTTTCACTGAAGTGGTAAACGTCTGAGACCTGCATCACTTCGGGCTTTCCTCCCATATTAAGCTGACATGCCGCGATATAACTGGAATAATGTTCAAAGCAGCATTAAACCCAACTCACTCACTCCTAAGGTATTTTAATCCAGGGATCCCCTCAATTTTGCTCGTGGGGATTCCTGGTCAGTGTAGGTCCTCTGTAGCCTATGCTGGTTGATCCAAAATGGATCCAAATGGATCGAGTGGTCAGGCTCCTGCATGTCTTCATACCCTATCGTGTGGATTGTTGCTCACAATATCAATCACTGGATTGACTGGTGGTATAGACTGACTTGTTTACATCACACTGTCGTATAATAATTAATTACACCCTTAATTTTGAAACTTAAACATCAAAGTTATGACAAAGACACCTTGACTGTCATTCATAATGTCAAACAGTCATGAGTTGTCCCTGGCAAACATGAATATATAATTTTCATGAATACCGTATTTGATGTAATAAGCGCCCAGGGCGCTATTTGCTAATATCTTGGCTAGTGAACAATCCCAATTAGCACAATTGATCAATGTACACAAGACTTATTTATTCGCATATAATACGCACTCTTGTGTTATATGCACCCAAATTATGGGCAATTAAATTCTGGAAAAATATATCTGTCGCACATAAACATTTCAGGCTGTCAGCATAAACCACAAAATTTATCTTTCAACTCTGTTTTTTTCACCAAAATGATATTCTAATAAGAGCCCGCTATTTCTAATTTTGAGAGCGTCCTGGGCGCTTATTACGTCGAATACGGTAGTTCATTATGGCAATAAACTTTCCAATATCAAAGAACTATATAACGATCATTATAACTGAAGTCTTATATAAATGGCTGCATATTTTCATGAGCTGCGTTGGAGAGACAAACGTTTGAGTACCCATTTACAAACTCGGAGTACATGTTTACGCAACAGTAAACATTTCGTAAGAGCTGTTTTAAAAATATCACTTGAGTTCATTGTAAACATATGCATATGCAAACATCTTATCAATTGACATGATAAAGCAGTGACGATAGCGCATACCTTTAACATGATTAATATCATACTATATTTAGTCGGATCGCCCTATCTATGATAATGATTTGTGTGCCTTAAATGGTTATATATCCTGGCTGTGTAATAAATAAATTGAAGGCAATTAGAGCAGGCATGATAAACCACAGTTTCCTCATGCCTATACTAAATTACTCAATAAATTGAGTTTTCAGTCAGGCTGACAATAACTTGGGCACTATTAGTTGGTGATAAAAATCCGGTGTGCGAGACCCCCTCGGTGTTTGCTCTGTTGAGGGTGGAATGCGCTGGAGTCCTGGGAGGTATTTATCTTATTATAGGATAATAGCGTGTGGTATGTCATTCTTTGTGGCACAGTGGACCACATTCCTTTCTCAGCCCTGCTTGCCACACAACTTATCTTACATGTGTAGACAATCTTTTGTTGGCATTAACTATCAGTGACCAGAGAGTTTATCTTCTTATCAGGCTGTGGTATCAAGACTGAAATTCATCAAGGCATTTTGTGTGTTAATACCTTTGTTTCGTTGAGATATCAGGGTGTGTGCACTGGGTTTGAAAGATCTTGAAATTTAGAGTTTGTCTTGAAAAGGCACCCCAGCTACACATTAATTATTTTGTAATATTATATTTAAAAAATACAAACATGGTTGTTAATGTCCGCGAAAGTATGCAAAAATGTTGCATCATAACAAGTAATTTAAACTTTGTAACCATGGTAACTGATATTGCAAACCTTGTTTTAGTCCTGCGCCGTGACTGGAATGTATATATTTTTTACTAAAGCCTATGCAAGTCTAGATCAAACTATACCAAGTCTAGAAAACATCAGAAGCGTAAAGGTTCTTTTGAAAATCTTTTTTAATGAAATGCTTTCATTGACTAAGTGTTAGTCTGACCTTGTTTTTTATGATTATTTCTTGAATTTCAAGTGTTCTGCTGAATGAATGTGATTGCAATCTGGGAAATTTGCCTTGAATTTGGCTGCAAAAGCCTTGAAAAGGCCTTAAATTTCTTGAGGATATATCTGAACCAAAATTGACTATATAAACAGTATGTGTTCTGTTAACATGGTCAACTATTTGGTCACAACCTCACATAACGATACATTGCGATGCTTGTTTTACTGTCTGTATCACAAAACTTAAATTTTCTATTTTTCATCACATTTGTGTGTTCCATGCGTCGGGATCATGTGACGTTGTTGTTGTTGTGTCTGGGATCATGTGACGTTGTTGTTGTTGTTGTTGTTGTTGTTGTTGTTGTTTTTAGCCAGTTTATGTTGAAGTTCAATGATGGAATAGACTATGTATTGTTTCTCAATGTGTGGTACATCAGTAACACTACCCAGAGTTATTGGGCAGGGTTTTTTCAGCGCTTGTGATCATAACATTTTGAAAATCAGTACAGAATCAAGATAAGGGTCCTGATTCCGAACTTGTTTTCTTCAGTGTATATACGTGTGTATATCAGGTGTATATTGTACCCAAATCTGCTGGTGATGAGTTTGAATCCCACTTTCCCTCATATAGTTCTTGGTTTCCTTGCACCAGGTCGACTCCAGTGGCAACATTTGGAAAAGTGCATTTATAAAACATGGACTGAACACAGTCCAGACTTTTCCAGAGCTACAGATAAGCTGCGTATTTGCGTAAAATACTCCCCCAAATAATCAAAACCCAATTACTTTCAATTAACTTGCGAACAGAAATGTGTGCATTAAATGAAAACCTCAAATGTATAGAGACAGCATGCGTAAATACCCTATGAAGTACAATGTGACTAACTTCATTTCAGCCAAGGTTGAACAAAGAAACAGACAGATGGTGAAACACACCCTATTATTTATGGAAAATTCTGAAACAAAGTTTTTGATGTCAATGATTCATGTGAGGACGTTCCCTGTAGCGTGTACCTGGTGTAAGTGTGTGTAAACAAGACTGACACCTACGAGTAGGCTACAACGTCGTTGCCTGTTGCCTGTAAGATATTTTCCTAATCATGATGGCTTTTTGTGGCTTTCCTGGTGATGTCAACCTGGGAAGATCTGAGGTAGAATAGGTCTTCAGCAACCCATGCTTGCCGTAAAAGGCGACTATGCTTGTCGTTAGAGGCGACTAACGGGATCTAACTAACTAAGGTCAGGCTTGCTGACTTGGTTGATGCACGTCATCGATCCCAATTGCGTGGATTGATGCTCGTGATATCAATCACTGGATTGTCTGGTCCGGACTCGATTATTTACAGACCGCCATCATATAGCTGGAATATTGCTGAGTGCAGCGTTAAACAACATGCAGACAGTCATGGTGATGTCCAGTGCACTGAGGGGCAGTCTGGTAGCCTAGTTGTTAAAGCGTTTGTTTATCACACCGAAGACCCGGGTTCGATTCCCCACATGGGTACAATGTGTGAAGCCCATTTCTTGTGTCCCCTCCATGATATTGCTGGAATATTGCGAAAAATAGCATAAAACTCACTCACTCACTCAGTGCACTGAATAAGAATTCGGAAGTTTGTCCATATAATAATTAGGACCAGGCTAATTTTAAGTTTTATGAGTGTTGGAGCTGAAATAAAACAATTTACTTTTTTTTTCTGTCAGGTTTGAATTTATGTTAATGTTTAAAAACTATATATTCTGTCAGGTACATTTTCAAATTTAGAGATAAAACATAATTTCACAAATATCCCGCTGCATCATTTTAACATGCAACATTTCTTGATTAGAGGGATGAAATTTTTTCGAAACTCCTGGGAAACCAAATCTTTGTTTTCTAGAGAAATAATGAGGTATTAAATTATATGTCCCAAGAATGTGAAAATACACATCACAGCTGGACTACATATTGTGTGATGTGGGACACGTTTGCCAGGACAAATTATCACATTTTTGTGTCCATTCGACCTTGATGGCATGTTTCGAAGCCGATTTTGAAATTTGACATGACTGAGACATAAATAGTTAATGGCTGCGTGTGTTCCTCTGTGTTTGGGGCTAGCTGTGAACACGCTCAGCTACAGATGTAATTTTCTAATTTGGGTGCACCCCTGCTAGTTGGACTGCTGTTGGGATATAATCAGTCTGGTGTCATTAGCAGCTGCCTGACTGGTCGGCTTAACAATGTGTTATTGTTGTTGGTGGTAAGGTGTTGTGTGCATATCTGAAGTTATCCACAGCTTAACCGGTAAATACGGAACTTATTCTCATGTCTGTGTTTAACTTGAAGTGTTTCAGTTGTTGTGCTTGTTAATTTACAAACAATGTGTGAGTTTATTGTTTGAAGTCCTTGGGTAGTGAGATGTTCTGCTATAGTATTTGTTCAAGGAACACCATAAAGGTTTAGATATTTATAACAGGATTATCATTATGACATGGATTTATTTACTTTCATGCATTTATTTTGAATGTTGGAGTTACTCTGAAACTGAAACACTTTCAACTACAAATGGTGGCGACCATTTCAAAACTTGGGTCCTGAGGACCCCCAATTACTAATTTCGAAGGTCCTTACAGAAAATATGAGGGTCCTGTAAAGTAATGAAATAGTATAGTGTACTGTTCTGTAAGGGGGGGCACGGGTGGCCCAGTCGTCTAAGGCGCCGCGATTCGCTGTGCAGAGTTGTGTCCCTTGGGCATGCCAGAAACTTATGATTGTGGGTTCGAATCCCGGTTCGCACCAATTATGTTTCTAGGTTTGTCAGCACAATACCCGTGCTCGTGGGTTTCACCGAAGTGGTAAATGTCTAAGACCTGCATCACGTCGGGCTTTCCTCCCACATTAAGCTGACACGACGCAACGCGATATAACTGGAATACTGTTAAAAGCGGCGTTAAACCCAACTCACTCACTCACTGTTCTGTAAGTTTTGATAACTTCTTTAATTACAGGGAATTTATATTTCTTGTCAAGAATTTGGTACAATGAATATTTTTGTGCGCCCTTCAGGATGCACTATACTTTTTTTCTTGGTCCATTCTATACATTTGTGCATGGTAGATGCACATTTCTGCATCACGCAGAACCCTGGTGGTGTCTGAGCAATGATCAGGATGTGTGCAGATTTTGGTGGGTGAGCATCACAGTCAACAGTATCTCATTGTTTATATCTTCGAGCTTCATATTTCATAGAAACATCAATGGCAATATATTCAGAGCTCCAGATAACTTTTTGAGCAATTGAGGTTTTACTCTTGGTTTTCTATTTTAATTGGGTTATCACATTGGGTTATTCATTGGGTAACCAATATTTTTTCACTCATCCATTCATCACTCTTTTGGGTTTTTCCCAAAATAAGTGAACATTTTTAGATTTAAAAAAAATGAAATAATGTTTTAGATGTATATAACGGTTCTAAATATATAGACTTGACACAGAAAGTAAATTAGCTCATAATTGTGTTTCGGAAAAAAGCTCTGTTGTACGCATGCTGAAAAAGCTTCATTGGGTATTTATGCGTGCTGTTTTTATACATTTGAGTTTTTCCTTTAATGCACACGTTTTTTGTACACAAGATGATTGACAGTAATTGGGTTTTGAATATTTTTGGGGAGTATTTTACGCAAATACGCAGCTTATCTGTAGCTCTGATATGGTAATACATATCACAATTCATATAGCAATAGAAAATTTCAGGAAATGTCCTCAACATCATTCAACTTTACTTAGTCACTTCTAAAAGTAAATCTTTTGAAAAATTAAAACAAGTAGAGTTGCTATCAACAGCACTATTTTCACAAAAATGTGTAACCATGGCAACTTAAATTCTTACCATGCTTCAGTTATTCATCTTTATAAAACTTCTTTCTTTAAAATTGATGGGTACAATGTGTGAAGCCAATTTTTGATGTCCCCCGTTGTGATATTGCTGGAATAACCATACTCCACTCCACTCCACTCCACTCCACTCCACTCCACTCCACTCCACCCCACTCTACCCCACTCCACTCCACTCCACTCCACTCCACTCCACTCCACTCCACCCCACTCTACCCCATGCTTCAGTTATTCATCTTTATAAAACTTCTTTCTTTAAAATTGATGGGTACAATGTGTGAAGCCAATTTTTGATGTCCCCCGTTGTGATATTGCTGGAATAACCATACTCCACTCCACTCCACTCCACTCCACTCCACTCCACTCCACTCCACTCCACTCCACTCCACCCCACTCCACCCCACTCCACTCCACTCCACTCCACTCCACTCCACTCTTTGTAAGTGACCTATTCACCACTGTCCAGGACTCGTCCATTCTCCAGCATTTTGACGTAAATACTGTCTTAGAAAATCAGTAATCAGGATTAACATTAGCCTCCATGTCCTAAGAAAGACAAAAATGCTTCTGTGTTGGCAAAAAGAAGTTTGCAAATATTGCATTGTCAGCAAGTTGAATGTACAACAAAGGAAATGGTTAGACAGGTGTAAAGTTGTGTTTTAATGTTTGTTTGTTGCTTTGAAAATGTGATTAGGTTATATCTGCTGAAGTAGCAAGTACATGCTGTCTGGCGGGCTGCTAGGATCAACATTCTCCTCATTGAACATGAGGCTGACACATCGTGAAAGAGCTCAAATACTGTTCAAAGCTGCGTCAAACGAGGGATAGACATGGCCACTCAACCTTCGAAATTCATGCTAGTTGCTGTTTAACGCTGCACTAAGAAATATTCAGCTATTATGACGGCTGCCTGTGTCTGGACCAGTCCAGTGATCGATATCATGAGCATCGAGCCACGCAATTGGGATATGTTGACATGCATCAACCAAGTCAGCAAGCCTGACCACCTGATCCATTTAGTTGCTTCTTACAACAAGCATAAGTAGGGATAAGAATTTATGGATGAACAACTTCTTTATTACAATTAAGAGCAATGTTTTGGTGTAGGTTCTAACACCATTATCAAGCAAGTGATATCAAATTCAGTTGCTTGATAACGGTGTTAGAACCTACACCGAAATGTCGCTCTTAATTGTAATAAAGAAGTTGTTCATCCATAAATTCTTATCCTTACTTAGTACTCCAACTTCTAAATGCCTATCAAAGAAGTTACAACAAACATAGTTTGCTGGAAAGCTGTATTATAACCAAATATTCCCCCTGGTTTAAAACCAACTAACTCATACCAGTAGTTTCTTTGTGCAGCTTGATTACTTTTAGGTTTTTAGAATGATGCTTTTTTTTAATTAAGAAGTCAATAATAGAAGAAGAATAATCACACAGTTTTAAGATTTGTGTCGCAATTAGAACAGAGGAATCTCATGAACAGATTGTGACAAAAAAATAAAAATAAATTTAGACAAGAAAATAAGCTATGTGCCAGATGTTCTCAATGACAATTATTCCTATAAAAACATCTCTAAAATATTTTGGAATTATTAAGACAACAGAGGTCGGCTAATCAACTTTATTATGACCTCATAAACAATGTCGCGAAAAGTCGTCCGTCTTCCCAGGATAAGTCGGTCACTCTAGGTATGTAGCTGAGTGACGTGGAGAGCACATGTTGGAATTTGTTGTTTACAGGGCTGTGAGCCCATTGAATGGTGTTTTCTTGCCGTTACATAGTTCTCCCTTGGACAGGTCTACTGAGTTCCTCGTCACTGAACACACAAACCTCCGCGTAGAACCTCCAACAAGCAGTCCAGTACACCTAATACTCCTGCTGATTGTCAGGAGAGGGCCTCTTGATACTAACTAAGAATGTCAAGCATGCGTTGCTTAGACAAGTTTCTTTCTTGGCTTGAAATGCACCATTGACAGTCTGCAATTAAGTACTTGGGTGATTCTGATGCTTTGAATCATTTATGACCTGAGTAATATCCTTGACAAAGCCCTATATGAATAGAGGCATATTTGCACAGAGGGACCACTTTATGAGCAAGAGGCATGAAGAAACTTACAGTTTTCGATTGAAAGGGCTGTTGAACACGGGTGTGATACGTCTGATATACAACGATGGCATAAAAAGTTAACGTGCACTCCTGCTTAATATATCATATTGGTATATGCCATGACTGGATGATAACGTTTTATTGACTGCGTGTGTGTTACAGACCAAAGGAATTTACAATGTGCCATATGTTATGTACTTTGTATTACCTGAGCTGTTGAATGTAAGAAGTGAAAGAGATTTGAGACAACGTGAGACATTCTTTGACATATACTTGGATATACCAGCTAAGTGTACTACGTTCTCTTCATAACTCTCGCCAGTGGATTATTGTTAAAGAGGTGCTTCATTTGAAGATTTGCATTCCAGTTCAGCCAGGATGTTAACTATGAGATTGTCAGGTATGGTTGTAGTTTAGTCTCTGTCTGTTACATTGGGTCAAGAGGCTCGGCACACATCTGCATGTTGCGAGGCGTGGAATCCCGAGTCTGCTTATGAACTTTAAATGTCAGAAATAATTTTCAGAATTTTGCACTTTTTTTTACACAGGGTACATCATGTTGATCTGTCTGCATTTTAGAAAACTAAATATGTATGGTTAATTGTTTGAAAATGAGTTGTTTGTCACGTACACATGTTAATGTATCTTGTTTGTATCCTTTGATTTTCCATCTAAACATTATTAGTCGTGAGATCTCTATAAAGTTGTGAATAATTTTATAACAAAAATGTCCTTTTAGTATTATTTTCCTAATTATTTAAAGTTCAATCCTTTTGTGTTATTTCCATGAAGACCTTTCTCTACACCAAATTAAAAGGAACGTTTGACAACAATGAATAGCCGGCCTTTCGCCGGTTCACTGTGAGAACTTTTGAATTAAAGTAACAAACTTTTACGCTCACAGCTCTCAAAGAGAATTGTTCCCATTATTTCAAGCCGAAACCTCTTTATAAGTTTCCATCAAGACCAAACTTTACTCTTAATGACACCATTGACATAAATAATTTGTAATCCTCTCAACATTAATATGTGAGAAATCTTAAAATAGGTTACAAATAGTTGTTTCCCTCATGTATTTCTTTTGAAATTCTCTCTGTAATAAAAAACCCATTTCAGGAACATTGTATCTCATTTACATAGCCATGTATCATCAGCCTGCCTCCAGCCAGACACATTACCTCTTGCCTGGGGCTACATGGCATTCCACTTTTATTTAGGTGAGGAGTGCCTCCAGGTCTCTGTCTTGTCTTGTGAAGCTCTAGGACTTGGAAATGATAGTATCTTGTCTGCGTGTGTCGGGTTATCGGAGATTTGGTGTCCATCTCATTGTTCAAAGTGCTCTTGACCAGTTAAATGTCTCGTTTGGGGTTTCATTTGTTCATAAACTTTACAACTTTCTTGAGGACTGATAGCCATCTTTGAGATTTTAATCTTATTCAAGTATGAAAGAAAATGTGTGTCTGTTTTCGTGTGGTACTGTGAATCGGGGCCCACTTGCACAAAGCGATCTTAGCGCTAAGACGATCGTAAGCCTATGTTTAAGTGCGGGAGTTACGATCATCTTAGCGCTAAGATCGGTTTGTGCAAGTGGGCCCAGGGGCCCGTTCCACAAAGCCATCTTAGCGCTAAGACTGACATAAGTCTTTGTTAAAGTATGGGAGTTACGATCGTCTTAGCGCTACGATCGCTTTGTGGAAGGGGGCCCAGGTCTATATCATCTTAATTCATGATCTACTATCAGTTGAAAGCAGTTGTCAACTTGTATTTGATTAGTATTTAGAACTAAGATGGTCTGCTGCACTAAACACTGACAATTATATAGTCCTATGACTAGACTTTCATTTAGACCCAGAAATAAAGTTATCTTCCAAATAAATATTCTGTCAAACAGCGTTGAGTCGAACTTTGAGGTGTCAAACTTAAGTTTGTCTTGAAGTAAAAGCTTGGTCCCTGCATATACCTTCTCTAGTCATTATGTTTGGTTGTGTCAAACCTTGGATAGCTCAAAGTATTTAAGTAGGTCCTTCAACTTCGACACAACAGTATTTAATTGTATATCCACAAAATATAAATGGCTGTATTTCCTGGATAGTTTCCATATAGTTTTAAGTATTATCTTTTTATGTCCATAAAATATTAGACAATTTAAAAAGACTGATAAATGTAAAAATGTGACGTTCTGTGCTGAGGTTTAATTTTTATTTAATTCCTATTTAACTCCCTATTCAAATATATCATTGGTATAAATATGTTACCATGGTTACAGAATGATGCTGAAGATGTTTATGATGTAATCTAATGACATGTGCTATACAAGTGTAGATGTATTCATTACAGTATATCATACAGTATATCATGGTGTATTCTTTCTATCCATGACAATGTATCCATTGAGCCATGTTATAAATGTGTATATCATACAATATGTCATGGTGTATTCTATTTATCCATGATATAATATATCAATTGAACCATGTTATAAATCTGTGTATCACACAGTATATCATGGTATACACTATCAAAAATAGAACCCAAAAGCTATAAAATTTTGTCCGGCAATTAATCACTTTCTGATAAATGTGTAAAAAGCACTGCGTCAGACAGGCAGGTATGCGTCAGTTAAGCCTACGGCTTTTAATTCACTAGGTTAGATGTAAGGGCAGCGAGCTATAGCAGAAGACATTAACCAATCCCTCCATCGTGAAGCGTCTCCCGACACGTTCCTTCAGGGAACTATGCCGGCAATGCTAGCCAGGTTTACAGCCAGTAATGAGCCCCGCTATGAAAGCGGCTGAATTTTCACGGCTGGCCGAACACGAGGTATTAGCATTCCACGGTCCTTTTTTCTCATTGTTGGGCTCTGTGTGAGCAGCTGGTGTGTAGTGAGGTCGCGGTTGAGTGGGCAGGAATCCGAGACATTGAGAGATGACTCCCTTGTAGAGGGGGGAAATCAGTGAGGAATTTAACCAGTGTGTTTACACGCGCAGTATTTCTAAGTGGGATTGCACACTGGATGTTATCTGTGGTGTACTATGTATTTAGGTAAGTGTGGCCATGTCAAGTTCTTAGAACATTTTCATCACATGTTGAGGTGGTATAGGTTAGTGTTTTGTTTCTATCAGGTACTGGGGAAGAGTATTAGTGTCTAACAAAGGGTGTCCATGTGTCGGTCCGAGAGGGGGAATTTCGTGAGGGGCACCTGCTCTTTGTGACAAGGCTTACCTGTGACTCGATACTCGTTGTATGAATATCTCTCTTTGTTCATAGGTTGTCTTGAAAGTAAATAAAAATAATAAATGTTCAATTATTAAAACTCTAAGTTTATCTTTTTACAAGCGCTGTTGTTTTTTTCAATAGAGACACATCTACACAGATAATGAGACAAAGGGACATGTTGTATTCTGAATGAAATTAAGTGTATAAACTTATGGAAACTTAAGCCTATCATTTCCTACATTTTCAGCAAAGATGATCAAAAACTGTTCTTTTTTTGTAAAGTTTCAAAGTTTTCGATAAATTTCTAAGCACTCTGCCTTAGGCATTTCTCATAAATTTAAGAGGATACTGAGACTTTAAGAATTTCATATTAATCTTATGATGTCTTGTTTATTTGACTAGTAGCCTTTCCTTGTTAAAATCACTTCTTGTTCTGAAGTTTTAGAATTTTTATAACCTCCCCCCTCCCACACACACACTTTTAGAAAGTACTCCTGTCAACTTTTTATGGAGATATTTCTATTATTTCACGAAACACAAACTTACTTTTCTAGGTAAATAGCGTCACAATATCTGTCTACTTATCAAAAGTTGACATATTTTATCCGCTTTGTGATTTGGAGAACATTCCTAGATCTACCTATTTCTACAATTTGTGTCATGCTGTAATCATTCTGTGGAGAGAAGGTGTCAAGCCTTTGCGGGCGGGCTGGTGACAGGATGGTCCTATGAAATATGTACATTTATTTCCATACTGACCTAACTCATCATCACTTCCTGTTCTGTGGTTTCTCGTGGTTCTCGTGTTACAATCCCCTTTCCGTGTTGGTTCGTTATAACTACCTACTATAACTGCAGTTCCTGTTTCGTCAGATTATCTGATTCTATTAATGTAGTGTCGATGTTTAATGGGAGACTGCTACGGAGGTAAGAGAATGATACAATAGGTATGTCAATATCCATATATATATCTGTGACCTACGAGACGATAATAACTGTTATTCCCTATGAAAGTGGTGTATTACCAGTTGTTATCTAGGAATGCTAGGATCAAACAGTGAGTCTCCTGTTTCAGGTAATTGCCTCTAAGATAGGGATTGGAGGATGGAGATTGGGAAATTCATAAATGACTATGTATTTGTTGATGGATAATTCAGTTACATGTGACTGATGGTTGACAGAAACTCCAATATTGTTTGTGACTAAAATATGGATAAATATACATCTTGTTTGATGAAAGTGAGTGTTAGATTTTATAGAACTGAAGTTTTTATCTCTGAAGTTAGCCTTGCTCCAAGGCTGCACTGAAAGAAAAGTCCATGGATGTGTAGTAATTCTGTCCTCCTAATAGCCAAGTCTAGATATGGGACTCCAGTCTCTTATAGGGACAACTTGTTTTTATTATTTACATAATCTAAAACCTGTGATTAAAACTAATAATTGTTGCCTTAAAGACTTGTGCAAGTCTACACTTAAGTATGCCTTAACTATTGTCTGTGAGAGTGAGTGAGTGAGTAAGTGATGTTTTATACTGTAGGCATGATATTTCAGTAATATGATGGCATATATAATCAGTCTGGGGACCAGTGAAGATCCGGGGTAGAATAGGTCTCGCTGACTTGGTTGATGCATGTCATCGATCCAAATTGCATAGATCGATTCTCATGATGTCAATCACTGGATTGTCTGGTCCAGACTCGATTATTTACAGACCGCCATCATATAGCTGGAATACTGCTGAGTGCGGCGTTAAACAACAAACAAACAAACAAACAAACAAACAAATCAGTTTGGACCAAGCAAGTTAGTGGTTGATATCATGAGCCAAAGACCCACTGGTACCGGATGCAGTAATCATTTTGACTTAATATACCGCATTCACCATAATTATCGCCCAGGGTGGTTTGAAAACTTTTTAGACTGTACACAGTTAAATATGTTTTCAGAGATGAAGTTGTGGTTGAGAATTTGGTAAAAACATAGTTAAAGCAAAAACATTATCGATAGTAGTTACAATGTAAAATATGTACCTCGTTTGTCCTGCAAGGTGCTTTATAACGCGAATACAGTATTTGAGAATATTATGTGCTTAACTCAACAATAACATGTTCAATATTGTCATCACAACGTTTATGTGTTTGAGCTTGGGATGATGGAAATACTTTGTTCTTCAGACTACCCTCTTGGCGGCTTAACCTCCCACTATGCACCAACCTATGACGAGGTGATCGCGATGCAAAACCAGTACCGAGAACCACCTCCCTACCCAGGGCACTCGAAACAACTTTATAACCAGCAACCAGGTGAGCTATTATCTCTTTCTTCCACAATCTATCCTGGGCATTCGATTATAACAAAACTAGTAACCAGGTGAGCTATTATCTGTTTCTTACACTATCTGTCCAGGGCCCTCGATATAACATGACCAGTAACCAGGTGAGCTATTTATCTATTTCTTCCACTATTTATCCTGGGCACTCAATTTAACACAATTTAACAAAACTAGTAACCAGGTGAGCTATTATCTATTTCTTACACTATCTGTCCAGAGCCCTCGATATAACATGGCCAGTAACCAGGTGAGCTATTTATCTATTTCTTACACTATCGAGGGCACTCGATATAACATGAACAGCAACTACCGGTAGGTGAGCTATTATCTATTTCTTCCACAATCTATCCAGGACACTTGAAACAACTAAAAAACCGCCAGCCAGGTGAGCTATTATCAATTTCTAAAAATGTCTTATCTTCTGTCCTTTTTGTGTTTATCTAACTATATTCACATTATTCCAGGTCTTCGTCAGAGCTTTTCTGGCAGCGAGACCAGCACCGATGTTTCTGTTTCGTCCACCGAGAACCTTGCGACCTCACAGCGCCAAGAGCCCCAAGGCGAGGAAACTCAGACCCAGAATTTGTACAATCAGCTGGATCTAAATGCCACCGACAGTGACTATAGCATTCTGGCCCGCCTAGGGATGCCCACCCCGTCGTCCGTGGAACTCAAACCCTCCCCAGTGCCTGCGTATTTCATAACCGGCCCTCCACAGGGAAAAGTATACACTGTTCACAGCGAGGCCTCGCCTGTGTACGCCCAGGGTCAACTGACCGTTCCTCAGTGGTCACCCCAAATGGTCACCACAACGCAGTCGCCAGTCACTGTTTCGAGAAGCGTTGAATATAATCAAAATTTGATTTCGACATACAGGACTATTCCTCAATATGTAAATTCGCAATGGAGTCCACAGTCTTCTACAGATCAGGGCAGTCAGTTGATATCGTATCTCTCCAACCTGCCCCCGCCGCCGGAATACCCAGGACCCAGAGCACCAAATACAGCTGAGAAAACAGAACTCAGAAAGTCAAGTGAAACCATGGATAAGATAGAACTGACACGGTCACAGCCTGACCTGTCACGACTCTCTGATTCTCAGAGCAAAGTTGCCATGCCCGTGTATGCTAGTGATCCCAAATTCTCCACAGCAGGTTTAAGGTAAGGGTTTTAGCTTTGTTCAGATGTCTAATTCTCTGATTACATATTATTTTTTTAAAATGTATTTTGTTTTGTTTTCATTTCCATGTCAGCTTCACCACAGGCAGAAGAAAAGACAATCTTATTAAAATCAGATCTTAGTTCTTGCTATTGCTAAACAAAGATCTGAGGACATCCCATTACGGGTCACGTCAGACCGACCTTTCGCGAACTTTGGCCGACCTGTAAAATGACTGACAAGAAGTCGACAATAGCCAATCAGGTGGCAGATTAATCGAGCTTTACGGCACAAGTTTCAAACTGGCGACTACGCTTTGAAACATATTTTGACATCTAATCGATTAAAAAATTAAAAACTGAACAAAAGAACATTCTGGAATGGCTAATAGATGGTCTAGGTTGTATGAATACAGACATAAAGCCCATAACTGTTGTTCGGAATACCCTATGTGGTTTTTTTCGAGGTTGCACGATCAAAAATCACATTCCAACTGTCACTTTCATGATCTGATAAGCCATGCTCTGATTGGTCAGATGAAAGGTCATGCTGACATGACCCGTAATGGGATGTCCTCAGATCTCTGTTTAGCGTAGTATGAACTAAGATCTGATTTTACTGTTTAATGAGATTGAAGAAAATATAAAATATAAAATTCTTGCCATTTTTTATGAAGTGGGTTCACAATTTGAACTCATTAGTTCAAAAATGGTTATGAATTTTGGAAATTTTCAAAAGCACATCCTACTCAGTGAGTGAGTATGATTTTACACCTCCTTTAGCTGTATTCCAGCAATATCACGGCGGGGGACACCAGAATTGATCTTCACACATTGTACCCATGTGGGGATGTGCACCTAGGCCTTTGGCGTGATGGGCGAACGCTTTAACCACAAGGCTACCCCACCCCCTTTCCTCTAAACAACAGACCCCCCTTCCACTACACAACAGCAACTATATTGTGCTGTGTTCAAAGTGCTGAATCGGCTGCACAACCTAAAAGCCTTCAGAGATGGAGAAACAAAGTATGGGTCGACATAGCACACTTGCTTCGCTTCATTAATATGATTCTGCTAGGACTATTTTTTGTGAAACAGAAAATTCATTGTTTTGTGCCAAGAAAGATGATATATGCTCAAGAAGGTGAAGGGGCGGTCGGGTAGCCTAGTGGTTAAAGCGTTCGTTTGTCACGCTGATGACCCGGGTTCGATTCCCGACATGGGTACAATGTGCGAAGCCCATTTCTGGTGCCCCCCGCCGTGATATTGCTGGAATATTGCTGGAATATTGCTGGAATATTGCTGAGAGCATCTGAACAGCAAACAAAATAATGTATGTCATTAAAGGGTTCTTTGCAATCTGTCCAGCAGCCACGCTCAGAATGAGGAGGTCGATCACCTGACCATCGCTGCGCGGACAACGCAGGTGATCGAGATGCTGTCGGAGGAAAATAGACGGCTGCGAGATGAGTTGGAAATAAACTACAAGAAAGTTTCGAAATTACAAAAGGTAAAAAAAAATTCACAATAAATTAAGAGAAATCAACAATTGGTACATATTGAGGTTTTGTACAAAGAGAAATGTTCACTTGACATACATATGTCTTCCAAAAACTATTGTGAAAAAAATAATAAATGTTCCACTCCCCCTTTCACAGAAAATGATTGTATGGATGAAGCACTGACCAAAAACATCTGTGGTCTCAAAGAGATATCCCAGAATGCAACTGAGACGATTCAGCTACAGTATATCTGGCATAAAACCCAGCACACTCACTCACTCATCAATATCCCATTGAGGCAAATGTGGTGTCAATATGTAGGTATATTGCTGTTCGTTTCAGTTTGAATTTGAAATCGAGAAGGTTCATGAAGCATACGAGTCTCTGGTAAAGTCGTCCGAGAAGCGTGAGCGGCTAGAAGCCACGTTAAAGAAAAGATTGGAAGACGAGCTGAAGAAAGCCCGAGCAGAAAATACTGAAATACGAGGTGAGAACTCGGTGATCATGTGGGACTGTCTTTTAAGTTTGTCGTAATTTTTAATTCAGGTCTTTGAAAAAATGACGGTCCTGGTGTGAACTGACTTGTACATGTGATAAAACACTTCCTTGTTGCTTTGATCTACTGGCCATTATGCTCAGTTGTCATGGAAACATTTCTTGTTTATCATGTTTATGGATGTTACATATTGTGTTAAGTTTTCTTTAATCATGATCTGATTAGTTTTGACCAACATTATGTCTTTATTGTTTGTCTTACAAACTAAGAAAGAAGATATTTGTGTTACCATGGTTACTCAACATTTCCTGAAAATGAAGTGAAACACAAAAGTTACTTGCTGATCAACCTGATAAATGAATATATTTTATGCTTTTTCAGAAAAAATGGAGACGTCATTAAAAGAGTCACAAAATCAGGTAACTAACTGATCATTTATTCTTTGATAAAAAACTTGTACGAAGACGTGGACCGTTGCTCATAATATCAATCACTGGATTGTTTGGTCCATTATTTACCGGCTGTTGTCACATAGGTGAAATATTGCTGAGTCTACCGTTAAAAAATATCTTTAATAAGTAATCAGTTTTGTGTGTAATGGATTAATTATACTATTTCCCTAAGACTATCCCTATGCTAATGTTGATGTGTTTTTCCAGAGATCAGAGGACGAGAAGGAAGCCCACCTGGGGAAACTGTTAGCTCAAAGTGAGTACTTACCCATATTGTGTAGTAATTCTATCCTGCTAATAGGCAGGTCTACATATGTAAACAGTCTGAGGACTCCAGTCTCTTATACATGCTTATAGGGGCAACTTGTTCTTATTATTTACATGAATCAGAAATTATGATTTAAACTTAAAAGTTTTGTTGTATTGAGATTTGTGTGGGGCAGGCAGGTAGCCTAGTGGTTAAAGCGTTCGCTTGTCACACCGAAGACCCGGGTTCGATTCCCGACAAGGGTACAATGTGTGAAGCTCTTTTCTGGTGTCCCCGGCCGTGATGTTATTTGAATGGTACTAAAAGCGGTGTAAAATCAAATTCACTCACACTCACGTCATAGGCAGGGGCATATGTGAACAGCCTGAAGACACCAGTCTCCAGGGGCAACTTGTTCTTATTATTTACATCAACTAGAAATTATGATTTAAACTAAAACTTATTGTCTTATTGAGATTTGTGCAAGTCTATGCAGGCTCTGTCACTATGTGGATTGTGTGTCATTGGATCCGAATGGCATGGAAGGTTGTTGATGATATGAAACACTACCTCCTAGCTCAGAGTCAGTTATACTACTCAAAAGAAGTTAAAGATCAACTGATTTTGTCACATGACTATAGTTAATCTGTCTCGGTTGACAGCCTGCCAATTGAGGTGTTCTTTAACTTTTTCTGAGTGGTATATTTACAAGCAGCTGGAATATTGCTGACGACAGCAGAAAACACCATACAAACAATTTAGCCACAAGATGACTCACTTTATGTAGCCCATTTGATGAAGGGCATATTTCCTACCACACTGAGAACTAAACCATGTTTACAATATTCCCATAACAATCTCATGAAAAGTGTATGTTTGTTGTGGTCTTTGATTCAACTGGACTGAAAATACCACTTAAAATACATGTGTAAACATGATAAACATACAAGCCCTATATTTTGAGAGATGGGTAACTTGAGCCACAGCAAGTTTCTAGTGAAGATACCCAAGTTGTGTGGGAGGCTCCGGCAATCGCAGCCTCTCCCTATCAACTCTATGGCGCCAATTACCGAGATATAGTAGAGCACTATCACGATCTTATCTTCTGAGATTTGAGCAGATCTTGTTTTCCTCCTCAAGTGTTCAAATGCTTCTCGGCACACAAGACTTGATACTTGAACTGTTTCCAAGCAACATGTTTGGTGCATGAAATCTTGTTTTTTTTCATGGAATATGAATGAATTTATTCAACTGATAGAAATTACTTCGGTGACTCAGTGTTGCATTTAGACATCCTTGTCAACTTTCCAGAGATTTTTTTAATAAAAAACAATGTGTGTTTTCCTTTAAAAAATTAGACTTTTATTAAAAATACTATCTTTATTTGATTTATTTAAAACGTGACAATTCATGCCTAGGGAGACATCTGATTCATACGGTATTTCCTGAAGTTGTTAGTGCAGACATTCACAAGTTTACCTGTTTGTCTACAAGCCCGTGCTATCAGAGCCGTGATGAGTCATGCACAAGATATGTGAGCGAGCGAGCGTGTGCAAAGCTCTCGGCGGGTGTAAGATAAGATGCCAGAATGCTTGGTAGCAATATTGAGTCATGGCTGCTGCACAAGGGGAGACAACTCTGTAAAGAAATACTAAAGGTTCATTTGAGTTCAAACTGAACTAAAGTAGTTCAAATCCCAGGATGGGGAACTGTAAATGTGTTTTCTGTACTTTTTTGTTTTTATTTTTTTTCTGATTTTGATTCTAATAGATTTGGAGGATGAAACATGGAGCTGTTACAGTGGGGACTTACTTGTCATGAAAATATGAAACTTGTAACTTGTAGTGAAAATTTACAATTTTGTTTTAGGGCAAGGACAGGAAAAGAAACTGGATATTTTAGATTCCACCTTAACCAACACCCGACTGGTCCATCTTGGTCAAGAGGTAAGTTGCTGTAATTCATTTCTGAGATTGCGTGAGCTGAAGCATTCATGTTCAGTATTTATGCTCTGTGGTTTTAGTCTTCCAAATCCTTGAATAGAACTGGGTGCCGTTGTACAAAACAACCTTAGTAAAGACTGTCGTAAGTCTATGTTAAGGAGTTACGATCACCTCAGCGCTAAGATCGCTTTGTACAATGGCACCCTGGACCCTAAATCAGAGTCGGAAACTTAAATTTATTTATATCTGCAGTGTTGCTGAGTGTGGCTTTAAACAACAACAAAAATGAAACAGTATGTTTTGAAAAGAAATAGTTAATGAAATTTGAAGTACAAGATTTCTAGACAAGACTTGACATGTCTGTGTACACAATACTGCTTGTTGGCTTCAGTGTTCCACCAAGCAGGGCCACCTAGACAAGATGGAGCAGATGCAGAAATCCCTCATGTCGCTACAGTCGGCCAGCGAGAGGCGTGAACAGATGGATAGACAACTCCGTGCCAAACTGGAGAAAGAGCTGGATTCGCTTCGGGCACAGCAGAAGGTAAGGAATCAATACCTGCCGTGAACTGTTCGGCCCGTCTTGGAAGAACCCGTACAAGATGGCAGGCCAACCTTTGACCTTGTACTGTTTGTTGTGCGATATGGGTAGCCTATAGGCTACAGTGTTATTTTGCCACGTCAGAGATCTGGCTTTGATTCTCTCAGCATCAGTGAGTGAGCTGGGTTTAACGCCCAAAAAAATTCAATAGAGGTTGAAAAGAGCTTCTGTCCCAAACAGCAAATCCAGGACTCGCAATTATTAGGAAATCAGCAAATTGAAAACACAATCTATTTCAGTTGGGGTGGAAGAGAATTCCAGGCCAAAACAGCGACGCAGTGACGGTGATGATGCTGCAGCAGATGCTGAGTGAGAAAGAGGCGAAGATCCTGGAGATGGAGTCCGACATCGCCAAGTGGGAGCAGCGCTACCTGGAGGAGAGCACACTGAGGCAGCTCATGGCAGAGGACAGTGCTGGCACCAAGTAAGTCCAGCTCCACTCCGGCCATTGAGTTGACCAATCTCATTAAAATCAGACCTTAGTTCTCGCTACCGCTAAACAAAGATCTGAGGACATCCCATTACGTGTAACGTCGACCGACCTTGTGCGAACTTTGACTGACCAATGGAATGACCAATCAGAAGGCAGCTTTCTTGTGCTTTACGGCTCTAATTGAGTTGACTGACCATTAATATTCTGGAGAGGGAGGCTGACATTCTGGGATTATTATTTGAGACAGAATGATTTTTTGGGTCAAATACACATTTTGTTTCTTTGAAAGGAGGAGTCAACAATTAAGGTTGGGGGGGTGACAGCATCCCAGTGGCTTCACAGAATTAGAGGGAGGTAACTCTGTCAAGGGAGATAACTGCCCACAACTACACATTGATTTTGACATTGAGGCAATAGTTCCTTGGTTTCATTTGCACAATTTAATTCTCTACTTAAGTATTTGACCCGTGAGAATCCGGTTTAGAATAGGTCTTCAGCAATTCATGCTTGTTGTAAGAGGGGACTAATGGGATCGGGTGGTCAGGCTTGCTGACTTGGTTGATACATGTCATCGTAACAGATTGCGTGGATCGATGCTCATGATGTGAATCACTGGATTGACTGGTCAAGGGTCGATTATTTACACACTACTGTCATATATATATATATATATATATATATATTCATACATATATGAATATTTATATATACTACATTAATAATTTCTAACTGAATATTTCTGTTTTGTTTTCAGAGACATCCGACTTGCAGCCTTGGAGAAGAATTCTGCAGAAACGGAGAAGCTTATCGACGAAGCCAAGTCTGAGAAGCTGAAGCACATGGAGGAGCTGTACCAGGCCAACAGAATGGTAGCAGAACTCGAGGCCAGGTCAGTGTCACGGTCGATGTCACCAGTTTCTCCGAGTTATTGTCCGTTGGGATGCCGGGGTAGAATATAATAAGTCTCCAGGACCCCATCCTTCTCTTTGTGTAGTGATTCCAGTAGCCTTGCTTGTCTCGGGGCGGTCGGGTAGCCTAGTGGTTAAATTGTTTGATCATCATGCCAAAGGCCTGGGTTCAATTCCCTACATGGGTACAATGTGTGAAACCCATTTCTGGTGTCCCCTGCAGTGATATTGCTGGATTATTGCTAAAACTGTGCAAAACGATACTCACTCCCTCTCTCACTCACTCACTGTGGGGATTCCAGGGCAGAACAGTTCCCTAGTAACCCATACTTGTGTCCCTGGATTATTGCTAAAAGCTGTGCAAAACTCACTCACTCACTCACTCACTCACTCACTCACTCACTCACTGTGGGGATTCCAGGGCAGAACAGTTCCCTAGTAACCAATGCTTGTCTCTGAGTGGCGATTCCCAAGCGAAACAGGAGTGTTTTTCAAAGAAGTGCAGTAAATAGA
This sequence comes from Haliotis cracherodii, assembly GCF_022045235.1. Lineage (NCBI taxonomy): Eukaryota > Metazoa > Mollusca > Gastropoda > Lepetellida > Haliotidae > Haliotis > Haliotis cracherodii. The sequence continues at coordinate 56,972,467 of NW_027266330.1, forward strand.
GTTGAATCCTTTGAAATGTTTCAGAGCCGGTTCAAACGTTTACTTCGCGACCTGGAATGTTTTATTTATATTCATGGTCACACTATTTCTCCTACAGGGTGAAGTCATTGCAAACACAGCTGACTGAGAAGGAAGCGACGTTGAAGTTGGTGCAGCGGTCGCCGATGACTCGGAGCAGCAGCGTCCACACCATCTACTGCTCACCGCTACACTCCCCGCGTCCCTCCGTCATATCTACGTCCTCACTCAGTCGTCAGAGCAGCCAATCTGACGCCTACAGGGACTTCGCTACCATCAAACACGTCAAGACAGGTAGGACTCATTATTCCGACACATAGAAAGTTAGTTGAGATTTTAAACATGGCCCCCCTGGCAGCCATATTGAAAATGTCGTCGCCTACTAGTTTGGCATTATTGTTATGGAGTTCGGTAATCGAGAACACAAAATGACTGCTTTGAACAGTATTTCTGTTATCAAGTTCTGTTCTGTTAGGATTATTGTGATAGAAATGAAACAATTTTGAAAAACAACTATAGGGATGTTGGAGAACGATAATTATAGTTATTTTGATTTATGCAGTGGTTTACGATGATTGGGATTGGTAGGGAATTATTAAAGTAGTCAATCATTGTAATTATTTCAGTTATTATTATCATTATTGTTATTATCATTCCCAGGTAGTGCAAGTGCTATAGACTCCAGGTCTGCAGTGGAAGAAGAGTTGAGGGAGAAATTCAAAGATCTGCAATCAGAGGTGAGAAAAGGTTGCTAGGCAACTGAATTATAAACAAAAAGATTGCATGTTCAAGGATTGAAAGTATGCAAGGCATAATACACAGTGCCAGCATACAATATAAGGGGAGTAATTAGTATTGGCTTGGGGCTTAATAAAATGGGACCCGAGAACATCAAGGTTAGAATTTGTCTTCAGCAACCCATGCTTTGACGAAAGAGGCAACGCACAGGATTTGGTGGTCAGACTCGCTGACTTCGTTAATGCATGTCATTGTATCCCAACTGCGTAGATTGATGCTCATGATGTCGGTCACTGGATTGTCTAGTCCTGACCTGATTATTTGTAGGCTGCTGTCATATAGCTGGAATATTGCTGAGTGCGGCGTTAAACAGTAAACAAACAGTTAAAACATTCTAGCAGCAAAGAAAAAATGAAGAACATATTTGGTTTATTTTTTAAAACAAATTTTTTAATTTTATCTCCATTTCAGAGCAAGGATGATTCGGATGAAGAAGGAAAACTCCTGATGTGGCAAGTTTAACACTTCCTTTCGGCATTCATCTGGGCAGATCTGAACACGTCAACTTTCGTGGAATGTGATTGGATGAAATACTAATCCAGATGCTGTCTATTAGCTCTGATTGGTTGACTGCAAGTAATTGCTGAAAGTTATGATTGGTTGAGAGAAAGACCCATTGTGATTGATTGATTATCAAATTATGCAATATGACTGCCAAAACATTACATCAGATGATTGGCTTGCAGAAAGTATGATTTGATTGGCTGGAAGAAGAAATCATTTGATTGGCTGGAAGAAAGAATCATGTGACTTCCTGGAAGAAGAACCATTTGACTGGCTGGAAGAAGGAATCATTTGATTGGAGGAAAGAAGGAATCATTTGATAGGAGGAAAGAAGGAATCATTTGATTGGCTGGAAGGAATCATGTGATTGGCTGGAAGTAGGAAGCATTTGATTGGATGAAGAGAGAAATCATTTGATTGGCTGAAGGAAACATCATGTGACTGAAATGGTTTGCTCTGTGAGCAACTGTTTGAGATGTTTGATGGTTTGACTTTGTGTGCTAGGATTGCCGACCGTGTTAATTTAATGTGTGAAATTCTTGTGCAATATGTTGTGCCATGGTGCTATTTAAAACAAAGAGGTCTCAGTTGTATATATATATGTATATGTGTCAGCGTCTTCCTTCCACTTGAAGTGTTTTCGCGACCAGTGTAGCAAACATGCAAACAAAAATAATTCTTTTTCAAATGATAAGGAATTTGTTGCCAAAAATGACCCATTTTTTCTATTCCCCCATTTTACCAGCCTCATTTTAACTCATTACATGGAAGTAATGTTGCTTCCTGTAAAGAATTATGATGCAAACAAAAATGATTCTTTTTCAAATGATAAGGAATTTGTTGCCAAAAAAGACCCATTTTTTCTATTCCCCCATTTTACCAGCCTCATTTTAACTCATTACATGGAAGTAATGTTGCTTCCTGTAAAGAATTATGATATTTCTCCATGTCTGACAAAACCGACATTCCTAGTCGTGCTGAAATTTGAGAGTAGGTTGTTTGCTGCAGATCAATTGTTTTTCGACATTTTGAGGAAGGGAGACCACTCAAGCCAGACTTGTAGGTTGGTCAGACTCTGTCATCTCTGCTTTGGTCAGAGTGTGGTTTCAGTGTACAAGGATGTTTGTAGGATGTGAAAGGACAGGTTGCCATGGAGACCTGCAATGTCTGTTGGTATGGAATTAATACAAGTCTGGTTTTGAAGAGGCACTTTTAACTGTTATGTGATCCAGGGTTGGTCTGTTTTGTAAAACAATCAAATGTTTGTTTTATTCTTTTGCAAACTTGGTTATGCATGTTGGTTTTCATGTGCATTTACAAGACTTTTTTTTTTTTTTCATTTTTTTTTTTAATGTTTTTTTCCATATTGATTGAAAAATAGTTTGTGGATACAAGACCCTGTTTGTTTGTTTAGTTTTAGGACCAATTCCTGGATCACAAGACAGAGGGTAGTTATTTATTTTTCCACTGCCATGTACACACTGTAAATAGACACAAATACTGGTTGTGCCGTTATTGAATATATAACCCCCATATGTCTAATTCAAGTCTGCCATTTTACATTCATCCATAACTAGGTTTTTTAAGTGACAAATGTTTTCATTTCATTATCTACATTTTCAAATCATAACATTAATAATGCTTTAAATTCTCTCTGGATAAAGGTTCCAAGTACCCCTTTCAGAAGCTGTAACTAGTGAAAGGCCGAACAAGGATAAGTTCTTTTGGATAATCTACTATTTATTACAACATTACTTATCCGTATAATTACATCTCCTCCTTTGTGTTACAATTTCTAAATGCGCTCCAAGATAATCTGTTTTCTAAATTAAGACTGTTACCATGGTTATGATTTAGTTGCATAATATGTTGTTGAAATGAAGCAGGTTAATATTACAATGTAATGTAAGACTAGTCTACAAGGTATCACAGATGTCCTCTTTATGGGACTAGTTGTCTAGTTCATGGGACTAGTAGACAGATGTCTACTTGAATCAGATATGTTGTTGTAATGGATATGTGGTTATGTAGGATATATAGTTATATAGGCTATAAAGATATCGGGTATACGAAGTTATAATGGATATGTTATAACGGATATGCAGTAAAGTATACAATGATATGACTGATAGGAAATTTGAATGTGGGATACGGAGTTATAAAGGGTAGGCAGTTATAACGGATATGCAGTAAAGTATGCAATGATATGACTGATAGGAAATTTGAATGTGGGATACGAAGTTATAATGGATATGTTATAACGGATATGCAGTAAAGTATACAATGATATGACTGATAGGAAATTTGAATGTGGCATACGAAGTTGTAATGGATATGTTATAACGGATATGCAGTAAAGTATACAATGAGATGACTGATAGGAAATTAGAATGTGGGATACGAAGTTATAAAGGGTAGGAAGTTATAACGGATATGCAGTAAAGTATACAATGTTATGGATACAATGAAGTTGTATACTATAAAATCTATGGAGTTTGACAGGATCTAGAATATGAAGTTAGGACGGATATCACGTAAGTTGATACAAGTCTAAGCATAGGATATGAATGTGAATATGATGTTGTCCCTAATGATTATACATCTGTGGGAGGATTCTGTGCAAAACTGTTCAATATTTGTGAAACATAGGAAAAAACATTAGACTGATATGCTCTGACCTTTTGCATTTTGACTTTTGAATGTGCCAAGAGTTACCTTGTCAGTGAAACAGAAAAATCAGACTAACATTTTCTCAATATACACATATTCAGGGTTTAACAAGTGCGCTGGGCCGAAGGACAAATCTGGTGAGCATTATCATCAGAACCAGTCATATCAAGGCGGTCCTACTAGTTATCGGAAAGTATAAAATGTCAGGTGCCAGATTTTGTTTGCCTTCAATTTGATTTAAAGTATGAAAGGACAGAATTGAACCTATACGTATGTGGTGTGACAACCTCTGTTTCGGAGAGTGGTATCTTTGAGCTTTCTTTGGTAATGTTCCTTTCGGCCAACTAGAAACTGTGTTAAACCCTGATATTTTCTTTAAATTTTAAAATCATATTTTGGAAGAAATGCATGTTATTTTTACTCTGTCCCAAACTGCATAATTCTGACATCTATTCATATTTAGGCCTTATATTTCTTTGCTGGGTTTACAGATATACTGACCTTAAATTCAGAATTACAAGGATTGTTTTACCGCCAACGGGAAATATCGCTTTCACAATAAAAATGACAATGAATTGTCAGATTTTAGGTTTAGAATATTTATGAGGACACAAACCAGTCCAAGATTTTTTGATTTTTTTAAACAGCTAACAATCAAAATCAGAATTTAAGATGATTACAAAAATGAACAATCCATTTTATTTCTTATATTTTTTCAGTTTAAAATCCGTAAACCCCAAAAATTCTTAGGCAAATGGGAGGGAGGGAGTCACTTATCTGATAGGTTGCAGCTATCAACATGACGACGTATAGACTCATGATCCTGTTTGTAATGTAAATACACATTATTACTTCAGTGGAGGGGAGTTCGATGTTTTGAACTTTATTATTTTCACTACATACATATGGCGTCAAAATAAACAGCTAAACAATATGACCACTGTCAATTAGGATCGTTTTCCTTGTTCTGAATACAAAGTGTATGTCAAGATAAACAGCTAAAGAAAATAGGGACACTATCAATTACCATCCCTTTGTGAAGCTGAACGTGAAGTTTATTGTGGCGCCGTGTGAATATGATGATTGTCAGTATATGCCTGGAGTGTCAGCTGTTTCCATGGTTACCACATATTGTTGGTGGTCTCCCTCTGGTAGGGAGCTGGTTCATCTATGTAATCAGGTTCATAAAGTTCATAGTCAGTAACTTGCAGGTTGCAGGTTTATTTTTGCTAAGAAACTGTTTGATATTGAAATACAACTTCATCACTGCCTGGGCTGTTTCAGGATGATTGACACGAGACCAGGGTCCGTTCCACAAAGCCATCGTAGCGCTTAGATGATCTTAACACCCATACTTTAACACAGACTTACGGCAGTCTTAGCACTAAGATTCTGTGGAACGGGGCCCAGGGTCCGTTCCACAAAGCCATTGTAACGCTACGACTGTCGTAAGTCTGTGGGAGTTACGATCATCTTAGCGCTAAGATCGCTTTATAAAACAGGGCCCCATTGCTGTGGTCTTCTCAGCAATTGGTCGTTGGTTTGTTGTGGTTTAGAAAATGATTGTCATATTTTTAAAAAATATGTGTACAATGTAACGCTGTCAGGTCAGTTTACTGGAATCAGTCTGTGGCAGTAATGAATAATGAAATAACCAGTGGTTGATTGTACCACATGTTGCAAGTCATTATTGGCATAAAATGATGAAAATAAAACTGAAGTATGAGTTTGTTTTTTGTGAACCCCAGTTAGGAGTGATGGTTTAGACCACTTTAACCCTCTTGATGTCGTTATGGGGATTTAGTGATGTATCAAATATGGTGAGTATTACGATGTACGGGATCATTGAAAGTAATTTTGCTTTGCTTAAAGTGAAAGGTGATATCACAGAACAGGGAATTTCCCACAGAACTCAAGACTGAAGTGCGCACGACATATTTAGAATTTTATTCCACTTAAAAGTGAGGGTTGACGAGGAGGGACATATATGTCTCTCTGGCATCCAGCGGGTTAACCAGCAGGTTGGTTGGTTTGTTGTCTAACGCCGCACTCAGCAATATTCCAGCTATATGATGGCGGTCTGTAAATAATCGAGTCTGGACCAGACAATCCAGTGATTAATATCATGAGCATCGATCCACGCAATTGGGTTCGATGACATGAATCAACCAAGTCAGCAAGCCTGACCACCCGATCCCATTAGTTGCCTTTTACGACAAGCATGCTGAATTGCGGTTGCTGAAGAGCCATTCTACCCAGTAGGAACAGATTTATCCGTGATAAGGGTGCTGGGTTTGTCGTTGGCACAGATACTGCAGAAATGTACATTTATCGGACTGTTTCTAAAGTAACCATTAGTTGGAAGTATACTGGTGAAGTGATCCCCGTCCGCGTCATACCAAAAGACGTTAAAAGAATGGTACTTGTTATTACCCTGTCTGGCGCTCGGCATTAAGGGGCTAAAACAAGGACTGGTCGGCTCGGAGTCAGTATACAAGTACGTCGCTTTCACGAGCTTGAAATAAATTCAAGACACGTGACTTCCTGTTTGTTTTGGGGAAATGGCGGATTCCATTCACCGGGGAAGAAAATCAGTGCAGCAGACGACAGTGAAAAATATGTTGTTTGCTTGCATGACAGTAAATGTAGCAAAACGTGAAGCCAATGAAAATGTGGAAATTACTTGGATAAGGTTATTTCCATGTGTCCGATCTCTGACTGGTTGGTAAATCCCATTTTGACACCAGTTATTGAAAATGTACACGGAAAGAAAAAAACGACACACCAGAGTTAGTAAACGAACAGTCACAAAATTGGAAACGAAGTTTCCATGGCATATTTTTTAAAATAAGGTTGAAACACTTTTCATGAGCTGCAGTTTGTGTCGCATTAATGAATCGACATTGAAATTAACCAGTGTGTGGGCTTATGATGGAACCAGTAACATTCGAAAGTCCAGTATTACTAGACACAACGAAATGACTTTTGTTAGGTAATTTTATTATAGATTATTAATGAGTAAATGCATCGGATGAATCACCTGAATAAAATAATGCAGTTGGTGTGGTCCGAGTTGCTAAGGAGAACGTTTCCAAAATAGTGGACTTTTTTGCAATAACTTGTCAGAGCCTGCAAGTTTCAATGCAATCCAAATACCACAACATTAATACAGAAATTTTATCCTGCAGTATACGGGGGACTGGCCTACTTGATATATTGATATACAGTTGAAAGAGGCCTTCTTCTAAAATAAAAAAACAACATTATTTCAATTTTTGAAATCCTAAAATGTTTACTTATTTGGAAAAAACCCAATAGAGTGATGAATAGATGAGTGAAAAAATATTGGTTACCCAATAAAAAATGCTGTAGCCAAGTAAAATAGAAACCTGCGAGTAAAAACGCAATTCCTCAAAAAGTTATCTGGAGCTCTGTTTTAGTGATTGGTATATCCAAGGTGTTTTACAAACGTTCGAAGTTTGCCGGTTGACTACAAATTCAGCTCCAAAGCCTGGATGCAAAGTTTAATCTTCCGTGAATGGGTGATCCAGTTAGACAGGAGAGAAAAATCCTGCTTCTGGTAGAAAACTGCCCCGCCTTGACAAATGTCACGCTTGCCTTCCTGCTACCAAACACAACATCCAAGATTTAACCCATGGACCAAGGTGTCATAACCAACCCAAGATCAACTACAAGAGGGACACGACGAGACGCTTGATCAAAGCCTATGACAGCGAACCGGAACACGTGGTTTCCGTCCTGACAGCAATCAACATTGATTCATCAAGCTAAACGTTACTTGGCAGCCCAGCGGATTGCCAACTGCTTCCGTAAAGGTGGCTTTCAGTCCCAGATCAAGGAAGTATTATCATCTGATGAAGACACTGTGCCTTGTCGGGGTTGCGCAGCATGTGGTCCGAAGTGAAAACGGTGACTGGTAGCTTACACGATGTGACCTTGGAGGATTATTTGGTGTAACAGCTGAGCGACCAACAAAGTTAAAAACCACTGAGGGTTCGTTGGTTTGTTTGTTGTTTAACGCCGCACTTAGCAATATTCCAACTATATGACGGCGGTGTGTGAAAAAATCGAGTCTGGACCAGACAATCCAGTGATTGATATCATGAGCATCGATCCACGCAATTGGGATACGATGACATGCATCAACCAAGTCAGCGAGCCTGACCACCCGATCCCGTTAGTCGCCTCTTACGATAAGGACAGTGGCTTTTTTACAGCAAGCATGGGTTGCTGAAGACCTATACACGTTTTTATGATCGGCCTTGTAGGACATTTGCTTTGTGATATACAAACTTTCACACTTTTTGTGCATCCAGTCTTGCGGCCTTTCACTTTAGTTAATATGTTTGTTTGGTTGCTTGTTGTTTAACGCCGCACTCGACAATATTCCAGCTAGATCTATATGACGGCGGTCTGTAAATAATCGAGTCTGACCAGACAATCTAGTGATTGACATCACGAGCATCGATCCACGCAATTGGGATACGATGACATGCTTCAACCAAATATATATATATATATATATATATATATACACTATGTAGTTTTGTCGTGGCCTGGTACGAAGGGTAATTGCATGTACACCAGACACAATCACTTTGAAATCAGATGTTAGTGCTCGATACCACTTGGTGGCTATGTAGCGAGCACTAAGATCTGGTTTTAATGAGATTGAACCAAAAAATCCTGTGATTGAGATGCGTACAATGTTCCATCCCATCGGGGTACGATGACACGCTATGAACCAAGTCATCGACTGTTCCATTCATTAAGTCTCCCTTAAGACGGATGCTGCCGGCCTATTCTAGCCCGGAGACACAGACACAGGTCGTCGGAGACCCGTGAAGATTCGGGGTAGAATAGGTCTTCAGCAACCCATGCTTGCCGTAAAAGGCGACTATGCTTGTCGTAAAAGGCGACTAACGGGATCGGGTGGTCAGGCTCGCTGACTTGGTTGATGCATGTCATCGGTCCCAATTGCGTGGATCGATGCTCATGATATTAATCACTGGATTGTCTGGTCCAGACTCGATTATTTACAGACCGCCGTCATATAGCTGGAATATTGCTGAAAGCGGCGTTAGACAACAAACCAACCAACCAGCCAACAGGTCGTCGGATTGCAATAACCACACGCGTGGTGTTTGTGTGTAAAAGTATATTTTACGAGCGCATCCTTCAGTATGACATTTTCAAAGCACTCTCCGGGTGGGCTCCCAAGAAAGCTGACAAAGCGAGAAAGTGATGCTGGTCGATCTGATCAATACGTAAGTTCAGCGGTGAACGTTGTAAGTGTATCTCGCTGGTCAATGAATCAAAGACAACAGCAAGAAGTAGCTCTTGGCCTCTGTTTATAAACTTGTGCTGTTCGCGAACACGGGTGTCCTGGTGTAAGTCTCCGAGTGCAGAATACACTGTGGACTTGGGTCACATTCAGCACTAACATGACATCACCTCTGTACGGGAAGTTACCTGATATAAGCTACTTGGGCAGAATAGCGCGCCCTATGTGTGTGATGCCACCACATTATTGTGTGACATAACTGACAGCCATACTTTAGTCTTTGAAAGGCATTTAGGAGTGATACACATAAGAAAGAGAATTTATGGATGGTCAGCTTGTCGGTGCCAATTATCTTTGTTTGCTTGTTGTTTAACGCAGCACTCGGTGATGTTCCAGCTGTATGGCGGCGGTCTGTTAATAATCGAGTCTGGACCAGACAATCCAGTGATTGACATCATGAGCATAGATCCACGCAATTTGGACACGATGACATGCATCAACAAAGTCAGCGAGTCTGACCACCCGATCCCGTTAGTCGCCTCTTACGACAAGCATAGTAGCCATTTACGGCAAGCTTGGGTTGCTGAAGACCTATTTTACCTCGGATCTTCACGGGTCGCCAATTATCTTCCATTTGTACATCGTTATTATCCCCCGCTCCAACGAAGTTGGCGGGGTATATAGAAATGGGTTCCGTCCGCCCGAACGTGTGTGTGTGTGTGTGTGTGTATGCGTGCGTGCGTCCCGATATCGTTTCCGGAGCACAACTCAGAAACCGTTTAATATTTCTCTACGAAACTTTGCATGACTATCAGACTCATGCTGAAATGGTGCCTTTTGCTATTTGGAATTTTAGATTTTTTTGTTTTTAATGTTTCCATGGCAACAAGTTGGACTTAGGTTCTATGAGGGTGATGTTCAACTTTGCATGTTTACCAGCCGCATACTGAACTGGTGCCTTTTGCTATTAGGAATTTTATAATTTTTAATTTTTTATGTTTCCATGGCAACAAGTTGGACTCAGAGAAAACAGTAAGGGTAGGGTTCGATTCCGGATGAAATTTTCCACATCTATCAGACACATGCTGAATTGTTGCCTTTTGCTATTTATGAACTTAAGAAATTTATATTACTGGGCATTATTTCCAGAGCTTGACTCATATACCGTTTAAAATTTTCCATTGAAACTGTGTGAAACTGGGCGGGGGATATAGATGACTCCGTCAACTATAGACACTGGTGTCTTTTCTTTTACCTATCAGTACTAATTAACCCCAGCCTCCCATTTTCCCATTGTCCATTGCCAATTACCAATCAGTAATTATTTAGTCCTGAGCCTCCAGTTGTCCATAACTATCAGCGCTAATTACTGTAAAGGGTTGGCTTCCATTGTCTATGGCTAATCACCTATCAGCGCCAATTATCTGTTGACTTTCCTTGTTAAGCTTCCACCTTTTGTTATCTTATTACTTCTGTTGTTCTTACGTGTACATATATATGCTCTCTGTCTCATGGCATTCATTCACCTGATGAAGGAGTAAGTATATACTCCGAAACGTTGTGTTCCTCACAAAAAAGAAGTTGACATCCATAAATACTCTTCCATAGCCATACTGTATTTGTGAAATAACTGACATCCGTACTCTTTAGTGTGAAATAACTGATACATGTACTCTTTAGTGTGAAAGAACCTATATATGTACTCTTTAGTGTGAAATAACCGATATATGTACTCTTTAGTGTGAAATAACTGATATCCGTACTCTTTAGTGCGAAATAACTGACGTCTATACTCTATACTCCAGACATTTTAGTGCGAACTAACATAACTATTATATTGATACTCTATATTTTGAAATAACTGATACCACGAGCTTCACGACTATATAGATTGAAGTGACTGACATCACTATTTATAGTGCGAATCATCAAGGCTATATAGAGTGAGGTGACTGACATCACTATTTATAGTGCGAATCATCACGGCTATATAGATTGAAGTGACTGACATCACTATTTATAGTGTGAATCATCACGATTATATAGATTGAAGTGACTGACATCACTCTTTATAGTACGATTCATCACGACTATATAGATTGAAGTGACTGACATCACTATTTATAGTGTGAATCATCACGGCTATATAGATTGAAGTGACTGACATCACTATTTATAGTGTGAATCATCACGGCTATATAGAGTGAGGTGACTGACATCACTATTTATAGTGTGAATCATCACGGCTATATAGAGTGAGGTGACTGACATCAATATTTATAGTGCGAATCATCACGACTATATAGATTGAAGTGACTGACATCACTATTTATGGTGTGAATCATCACGACTATGTAGAGTGAGGTGACTGACATCACTATTTATAGTGCGAATCGACCCGTGAAGATCCGAGGTAGAATAGGTGTTCAGCAACCCATACTTGCCGTAAAAGGCGACTATGCTTGTCGTAAGAGGCGACTAACGGGATCGGGTGGTCAGGCTCGCTGACGTGGTTGATGCGTGTTAGCGTATCCCAAGTGCGTTGATCGATGCTCATGATTTCAATCAGATACGATTATTTACAGACCGCTGTCATTTCGCTGGAATATTGCTGAGAGCGGCGTTAAACAACAAACAAAATATAGTGCGGATCATCACGACTATATAGTGCGAAACAACTGATATCACGACTCTGTAGTTTGATTGTTAGCAAGATAACTTTCATGTAATCTATAAGACAACTTTTGATCTCCTGTCCCAGAGATTTATTTCCGGGACATTTGAGATGATGTTGGTTGGTTTGTTGTTTAACGCCACTCAGCAATATTCCAGCTATATGACGGCGAACTGTAAATATTCGAGTCTGGACCAGACAATCCAGTGATTAAGATCATGAGCATCGATCCACACAATTGGGATCGATGACATGCATCAACCAAGTCAGCGAGCCTGACCACCCGATCCCATTAGTCGCCTTTTGCGACAAGCATAGTCGCGAGATGATGAAGGATATAAAGAGTGAAAGATGTACTTCCGCTTCCTGTGAATCTGTGGAACCGGTAGTTTTGGAAATAATAACAATAATGATTAAATCAGTTTTCTGCTACCTTTATTTGCTTAAATAATTAACAATGAAAATATATTACATCATCATAATTCCTAAGCACAAATTTGTTGAGCTCCCAGAATGCCACCTTCAATTAAGACGCCACGTATTTAAGGAGCCATCTTGAGGATGCCGACAGTTGCTATGTTATCGACCAACCGCTGTACCCGCGTTAAGTGCCACGAATTCTTCACGACAATATTGGATATCTCAGGACGATGAGAGCAGCCGTTGCTGACAATTATAAACTATAAAACTACACCTTGTTTGTATTATATTGAAATCGATATAATTTTGTATGTACATAAGATATATCATTCCGGTGACGGGTAGCGGCCATTGCCTTGGCCCTTGAGTACGAGGCGTCTGTGTTCCATGGGAGAGAGAGAGAGAGAGAGAGAGAGAGAGAGAGAGAGAGAGAGAGAGAGAGAGAGACAGACAGACACACCCGTTATATACTCTGCTGCAGAGTATGCTACGCGACAGCGCTTTCTCCCATTTTGATAATCGCAAGGACGTCGCTGTCACGAGCTTGAAATGAATTACAGTTTGTTTGGGGAAATGGCGGATTCCATTCACCGACGAAGAAAATCGGATCAGCAAACGACAGAGAAAAATATGTTGTTTGCTTGCATGACAGTAAATCTAGCAAAACGTGAAGAAAATGAAAATGTGGAATTGTTTTTGAAAAGGCTATTTCCATGTGTCCGATCTCTGACTGGTTGGTAAAGGCCATTTTGACACCAGTTATTGAAAATGTACACGGAAAAAAAATCCCGACACACCAGAGTTAGTAAACGAACAATCACAGAATGGAAAACGAAGTTTCCATGGCATATTTTTTTAAATAAGGTTGAAACACTTTTCATGAACTGCAGTTTGCGTCGCATTAATGAATCGACATTGACATAAACCAATTTGCGACGCCTACCATCAGTGGAACCATTTGAATCACACCAACAGTGTTGAAGAGCGCAATGAATTATTCTCATTCATTAGTAGCTATAACATCATGAAACAGCTTAAAAATTAATTTGCACAGGTTTACATTGACAAAATGTAATCGAACGGTATCATAACACGCTTCCTTTAACAAAGACTTGTATAGGGTGGCATTGCCACCAATGCTTCCTTTATTATTAACTGACGATATTATTGTCACGATCGCGTTATACAAGCGGAGCCTTGCAAGGTTTCACAGAGCAGTCGCATGTCTACGGCTGTCATGTGATTTTTTTTTCCGAGAACGAGTAAATATTTTAACCCGTATCGGCAACATTGTGGCCATATTACGACTAAGCCATGTTTAGTTTCTTTTTCTATTTTCAGGATAAAGTATTAATGTCAGACACTCGATATTCTATAACCTTGAACTATTTGTTAATATTCACAAATACCAGCGTCGGAGCTGCTCCATACGAAAGCACGTGTAGCAGATGTGGGTCTCCTTAGGCAAGGCCCTGGTTAACTTCTTTAGACGGGGGGTGGGGGCTATTTGCACAAGTAATACTTGTCCCCAACTTGATTCAAATAAAACTGATTTCTATAAAATTCCGGGGGGGGGGGGGGGGGGGGGTGGGGTGCGTTTGTTTCTGCTGAGAATATAGGACTGTTAGCAGGTAATCGTGAAGATATTGTTCTTGATCCAATGACAGTGGCACTAGCAACTGCGCCACCATCCTTGGAACCATCTTTAAAAATAGAATGTGTCGTAAGTGTATCTTAATTGATTATATTCTTGTTGGTAAATTAATTGATTAGTACGGTAATAGTACCTGATTTTTTAAAATTTGGTTAACGTAAGGTCTACCCGTAGCTTCACCATTTGTCAAGGTCGAGATGAAAAAAGTTGAGTAGGAGTTATATCTTTGAGTTTATTATCAAAAGTCGATATGACAGATTTTATTCTGATTCCGAGTGGTGGAGTGAGTGATGATCTCTTATTGTAAAGATCTTCGTAAAGAGGATGGAATATGCATTGAAAAGCTGGATTTGACTGATCCGAATATAATTTGGTGACGCATTGTAAATATAATTTTAGACGGCGTTGTTTAAGAGAAGGTTCATCCGCTTCTACAGATAGATAGATTGATAGTATCTAGTATTTTTAATTTACTTTTGCAGGCTCCACGACAGATAATGGAGCCGTAATCGAGTTCGGAACGGATCAGTGACCTGTACAAGTGTAAGAGGGTTGTTTGATCCCCTTACCACTTAGAATTTGAAACGACTTTCAATACATCGAGTGCCTCCAGACATTTAGCTTTAAGGTAATGAATAATGCGGAAGGAAAGTTAAATGGCTATCGAAAAAAAGGCCCAAGAACTTGGCCTCCTTTACAACGTTGACAGGGGTGCCATTTAAAATAGTTCAGGGTCCTTTTGTGGCTTACATTTTCTGCAGAAATGTAGACAGTTAGTTTTTGATTCAGAAAATTTGAACCCGTTTTCAAGGGACCATTTATGAATTTTATTGAGACAGATTTGTAACTGCCTCTCTATTGTATGCATATTTTTCCACGATGAGAAACATTAAAATCATCCACAAAAAGTGACCCATCTACTGAATCACTTAAAACCTTTGAAAGACTATTTATTTCTATACTAAATAAAGTGACAGACAAAATACTGCCTTGTGGGACACCCTGATCCTGATGATAATGATCAGACATGGTAGAACCATGGGCGGATACAGCTTTTTTGAAAAGGGGTGAGGGTGGGGTGAGGGGGTGGGGTGGTTAGGTGGAAATTTATACAAAAATAAAGATTTTTTTTTTTCGATATAACAACCCCCCCCCCCCCCCCCCTCTCTGTATCCGCCCATGCCTACGTAAACCTGAAATTGTCTATAAGTTAAAAACTTGGATATAAATTGAGGCAAACGGCCTTGCAATCCAAAATCATGTAAATCTTTTAAAATACCATGTTTCCATGCAGTGTCATATGCTTTTTCTAAATCGAAAAAGATGGACACTGCATGTTGCTTGTTAATAATGGCATTCTTAATGAGTGACTCTAATCTAACCAAATGGTCAACAGTACTTTTTTCCGAAATCCACACTGAATATTTGTAACTATATTATCAGATTCCAAGTACCATGTTAAACTATTGTTGACCATGCGTTCCCCAACTGGTAAATGAAATGGGTCTATAATTTGAGGGATCACTGTGACCCGTCCAGGTTTCGGTATGGGTATAACTATGGCATCACGCCAGGAAGAAGGAAACTTACCTGATGTCCATATATCATCAAAAATTAACAAAAGGGTGTCTAAACATGGTTCTGGCAAGTGCTTCAGGAGTTGATAGTGTATATTATCAGATCCTGTGGCAGTATCGTGAGCCTGTCCTAGAGCAGTATGAAGTTCATGGATCATTATTTCATTATAATCATCCCCATTATCTGATTTAAAATTTATAGTTTTCTTTTCCTGCTGTTTTTGAAATTTTTGGAATTGAGGGACATAATTTGCGGAAGAAGAATGTTTGTCAACTTTTCACCTTGTTTATTTGCAATATCAAATTTATTTGTTTGATAGTTCATCCCCATTCTTAAGATGGTGGATGCTAGATTTCGAACTGTTACCTTTAATTTTCTGTATCATGTTCCATAGTTGGACAAGGATATGGAATTAATGTTGGAAACATAATTTTGCCAAGATTGGCTTTTATTTTGTTAAAACGTACGCCCGGCTTTAGCATTTAAGATTTTATATTTATTCAAATTATGGACCATTGGATGGCGAAGGAAAAAGTGCTCAGCCTTTTTCCGTGCTTGTACTCCTTGACTTTTAAGTTCTGGAACGATTTCATCTTCCGTCATGTCTGAAGGGAACTTGTCCTGTCACGAACAATTCCACGGCAAGAGTTCAATGTCCTATGCTTAGAAACAGTAACCTCAATATTAGCAAAGTGTTTGATTGATAATAAATTGAGAGATTGGTGTCTCCTCGGACATTCCATTCCAGGGATCCAGTACCCAATCGTGTGACATTTTTAACTTCTCCACAATATCCATGAATGGTTTTGGAAACAGCAAAGGGATTTAGTTTTAGTGGTTCATGATCTGTGGCTTCGATCACAAGGAATCGAGCCCAGGAATCAGGAAGAGTATCAGCTTTATCAGACGAACTTGAGTCTAAATGACGTCTTTTTGAACCAGAGTGTGAGTTAGCCATGATTATGTTGAACTGATTCAGCAACCCTTCTCCCCACCCACCACGGAGTATCATTATAGACAGTGATGCAACGCACCGGTTCTCCAAGATGCAAACACCAGGGCTACAGGGTTGCTATACTCCAGAAAATATGACACAAACAGCAATATCTGTATACCAAAATAAGTGCCATGCTGGTTCTGCCCATGACAAGAAATTGGATACATATTGAGTTTGGAGGTCAACATTACCAGATTGGCCCTTGAGCCACCGCCCTCTGGCATGGGACTCTAGGCAAATTTGTACATATAATTTTCAATGAGAACATTCATTTACAGGTTTAAAAAAAACAGAACATAATTAACATGAACGTTGTCCATACACAAAGCATGGCGTGACCAGCCGATTGATAGAACCGGGCCCATTGTACCACCCGTCTGGGTGAAGTCAGGGTCAGAGTGATGTGTTGGGCAAAAGAACACTGGCTCCAGTGCCTTCAAACAACAGAATCCCTTCCTCTATCGACACAGGGGCGCAACCCACGGCAAACAGTTTGCCCAATTTAGTCGCCTATTACGACCAGCAACGGGGTGCTGAGGGCCCCTTCTACCCCGGGTCCACACGGGGGAAGAGCCATTGGCGTTACCCAGCACTCAGCACGTGGAGGTTGCTTTTCATGGGTGCCCCGGCCGCAAGGAACTCTGGGTAGGAGAGTGCACGGGACACAATTTACAAAGAGCGTCGCACAGGAAGTCAGCTCAAGGCAGCTGCAGTCCCGCAGCTTTAACCTCATCTTGTATAAGTGGATGTAAATACTGACATGTAATTCTTTCTTTGTAGCCGCTTTGTAGTATGGAGGAAATACAGAGTATCCATTCATTTATACATGAAGCTTGTTTGAAATAAGACGGTAATAAAGAGTATTAATTCATTTATACATGAAGCTTGTTTGAAGGAAGACGGTATCTCAGACATTAAGGTTGTTGAAAGAAAGACAGTATCTCTGACAGAAAGGTCGTTAAACTGGTTCCGCTCTTAGTACGCCGCAATTCTAGCACCCTGATTTCCTGGGTATGCTGCGCTGGCGCTACATCGCGCAGCATGCCCAGGGAACCAGTCTGCAATCTTTGCTCTGTCGGCCGGAAGCCATAAAAGTGGTACAAACCGGTTATGATGCGCATGCGTAACGGCCTTATTACTTATTTTTACACTCTTTTTTATGTATTGAAAAGTGAACGTTGTGCAAGACTTCACCTCTGGCAATACAATTACGCAGATATGCAGAATAATAAAAATATTATCTGATGGTGTAAACTTAATTGCAAATATGAGACTGGTTTGAAAGACAGGCAGTCATTAGTGTTGTCCGAGATTATATTAAAAGATTGAAACCAAGCAAATTTCGTCACTTTTCATCCTACATCGTTAAAGGTACTGTGCAACGATTTTTTTGTCTAACGAGCTGCCTGACTTGTGAACAACAGAATGATATTTTCAGTATTGAAACCATACACGGTTGGGGTTCTTCACAAATGAGAAGCAATTATGAAACCGTACTACATAAAGTAATAACGAAATGCAAAATAATATCAAATATGTATATTAGTCGTTAGATTACCGCATCCAACTGATTGTGTAGTGAGTGAGTGAGTGAGTATGGTTTTACGCCGCTTGCAGCAATATTCCAGCAATATCACGGCGGGGGACACCAGAAATGGGCTTCACACATTGTACCCATGTCGGGATTCGAACCCGGGTCTTCGGCGTGACGATCCAACGCTTTAACCACTAGGCTATCCGACCGCCCACTGATTGTGTAAGTGCAATATGACTAACGATGCTTTATTTTTCATGGTGAATTGGTCTTGTCGTCAAATGGTTGGTTGGTTTAACGCCGCACTCAGCAATATTCCAGCTATATGACGGCGGTCTGTAAATAATCAAGCCTGGACCAGACAATCCAGTGATTAATATCATGAGCATCGATCCACGCAATTGGGATACGATGACATACATCAACCAAGTCAGCGAGCCTGACCACTCGATCCCGTTAGTCGTCTTTTACGACAAGCATAGTCGCCTTTCATGGCAAGCATGGGTTGCTGAAGACCCATTCTACCCCGGAATCTTCACGGGTCTGTCGTCAAATGTACTGAAACACAACGTTATGTTTGATGTCGTGTCTTGTCTTTGACGACGTGGAGAAACACGACGTTGCTATATTTGTAAATACACACCTCACTTATTTTCGTTCATAGTTTAAAACAACAACACGAATTTGAAACTTTTTAGCCATGACATTAAATCACTGTTTTTACCATTAAAATGAACCCGGGTTAAAATTCATCTTCAGCAACCCATGTTTGTCGTAGGAGGCGACTAAGGGGATCGGGTGGTCAGGCTCGCTGACTTGGTTGATGCACGTCATCGTATCCCAATTGTGTGGATCGGTGCTCATGATATCAATCACTTGATTGTCTGGTCCAGACTCGATTATTTACATACCGCCGCCATGTAGCTGGAATATTGCTGAGTGCTTATATTTTATACAAATTGTCATTCTGTTTAGGAAATTATTCATTTTTATTTAAGATATAAAATGACATGGCTATTCATTAACCTGTTTACATGAGTGAGTGAGTGAGTGAGTTGGGTTTAACGCCGCTTATATCACGGTTATATCACGGCGTTTCAGCTTTTTTGGGAGGAAAGCCCAAAGTCGTAGACATTTACCATTTTGGTTTCGCTTTGCTTCCATCTTGAAACAAGTACTGTGTGGTTTTCGGAAAGCAGCCTTCGTTTTCACATCTGATTCATTCCGCTTGTAATAGCGGCAAAGGCAGTTTGACATTTGATTGTAAAATGTATGAGGAATTCAGGGATGTGTGTATCGCAGCTGGGTGTGGAATAGGTGTGACGTAATGGGCGTCTTATAATCCGAATACGCGAAACGGGACTTTGTCAACAAACACTATCCAGTTAGGCGAGAGTCATTTTAGCGAGAATGTGTGAGTTGGTGATTTGAAATTTAAAGTCACATCGACAGTATCATAAAATTTAAATTATATAAAAACCCATTAACAAAGGGGGCGGTTGGGTGGCCTAGTGGTGAAAGCGTTCGCTCGTCACGCCGAAGACCCGGGTTCGATTCCCGACATGGGTACAATGTGTGAAGCCCATTTCTGGTGTCCCCCGCCGTGATATTGCTGGAATATTGCTAAAAGCGGCGTAAGACCATACTCACTCACTCATCCATAAAGGGCAGTAAATAACTGATCTGTCACAGTTTTTTTAACAAGTATGTAACTATAAAAAAATATCACTATACATTACAAAACATCATAAAAACGGGCTATAGATCACCAGCCACCTCTGCTACCTTTATGATTTACACGAACAGTTCAGCTGCTTGTGAATGTTGACAAGTTTAGCCGACAAATAAAATCAACAAATATTCTACAATTAAAAATGTGGTATTCCCTAAATATTCTGGGAATGATATGGAACTTAGGTCCCCTCTCAGATAAGGAAAATTCTACCTACTTTAACCCCCTTCAATGATACAGCCACTAACAAGCTCATTTGCTAATTTATTCTACCAATAGTGAACGTTTTTTTATACAGAACATCTTGATTAAAATGTATCGTATAATTCTGTTTCTTTTGAAAAAACATATGACATGCTGGACGGTGATTCTCTGTATCTCCAAAGAACTACAGAATGTAAGATCCTCACCTTTCAATGAATATTCATGTGTATATCTCAAAGGGCCAATACGACGTCATCGCATAATGATTTCTTCCGATAGTTAAATTCATGTAATTTATTTATACCCTCGTGTGTGTACCATTTCAATTGTATCAGATCTGGGATATAAAATCCCATCACGGGCTTGTAATCACTGTGTGGGATCTGAAGTAGTGTCACAGATTTGTTGAGTGCTGCTGCTGAACCTAAAGCAGCAGCAGCAGCCATTGTGTTCCCAATGGTTCAAAGATGACTGTGCATTCGGTTCCCAATTCGATTTAGCGCGGTTAGATATATAGGTAACCTAGCTCTATATTCAAAACACAGTATGTCTATCTCCTAATTTGATTCTGTAGTAGAAATGGAACTGCTATCTGGTAGTCTTGGTTATATAGTCCTGGATCCAATGACAGTGGCGCTTGAAACTGTGTCACGATCCTTGACTCCATCTGTGAATATAGGTTTGAAAGGGTCACGTGTTTATTTATTCATTATATTCTTGTTGAAAATTAATAGGTTCGTTTCAGATTTCTTTCGTTTAATTAATGTTAGGTCCAACTCTGGCTTCACCAACTGACAAAAGAAGACATCAGTTGGGTTTGGGGCTCCAGTTTCA
This sequence comes from Haliotis cracherodii, assembly GCF_022045235.1. Taxonomy (NCBI): domain Eukaryota; kingdom Metazoa; phylum Mollusca; class Gastropoda; order Lepetellida; family Haliotidae; genus Haliotis; species Haliotis cracherodii. The sequence continues at coordinate 56,993,389 of NW_027266330.1, forward strand.
AGATCTATTTTTGCTGTTGAAATAGATGATTGTATTCTTATTCCTAGATCTGGAACAAAAGATTATTTCTTTTTGTAAAGATTCCCTTACAGAGGATTAAATACTCAGAAAAAAGTAATGTTTAGTTAGATTGGTTGTCAGATATTGTAACGATCACTTTTTAATGATGGCTCATCGGCCTCCACATATAGACTGTCAATAGGACATGTTTTAAAGACAAAGCCTCAGGCCATGATGATGAATAGAATCGATTTTTTTCAAAATACTCTTACAGGTATGTAAGATAGACACTGCATGTTGTTTGCTAAAAATGGCATAAGGCCTATGGTACTGCGATATTTTCGAATGAATATTTGTCATTAAATCATTTGTTTCTAAGTACCATGTTTATCTTTATTGACCATGCGCGCCATGGTCAATGAAATACGTCGATGACTGAAATGATCAGTATGATCACGTCAAGGTTTAGGAATAGGAACAATCGCAGCATCACGTGAAGGAAGGAAATTCTCCTGACGTCCTGATTACATCAATTATTAACGATGGGGTTTCCAAACACAGGCAATAGTTGATAATGAATATTATCAGACCCTGTAGCAGTATCATGAGCTTGCCCAGGAAACGGTTTCATCATGGTCGTCCACATTATCAACCACTAAAAAAAGTGTTTTTCTTCTCTTGCTGCTGGTGTATGCTCGATGTAGTCCCCATTATCTGAACTGAAGACAAGATTTGTCTTATCTTGCTGCTGGTGTATGTTCGATGTAGTCCCCATTATCTGAATTGAAGACAGTATTTGTCTTCTCTTGCTGCTGGTGTATGCTCGATGTAGTCCCCATTATCTGAATTGAAGACAGTATTTTTCCTCTCTTGCTGCTGGTGTATGCTCGATGTAGTCCCCATTATCTGAATTGAAGACAGTATTTGTCTTATCTTGCTGCTGGTGTATGTTCGATGTAGTCCCCATTATCTGAATTGAAGACAGTATTTGTCTTCTCTTGCTGCTGGCGTATGTTCGATGTAGTCCCCATTATCTGAATTGAAGACAGTATTTGTCTTCTCTTGCTGCTGGTGTATGTTCGATGTAGTCCCCATTATCTGAATTGAAGACAAGATTTGTCTTATCTTGCTGCTGGTGTATGTTCGATGTAGTCCCCATTATCTGAATTGAAGACAGTATTTTTCCTCTCTTGCTGCTGGTGTAAGTTCGATGTAGTCCCCATTTTCTGAATTGAAGACAGTATTCTTTTTACCCTACACATGGGAGCTTGTGGGGTAATTCTGGAAACATAATATGGCCAAGATTGGCGATTAGTATGTTTAATAGTACTCTAGGCTTTCGCATTTATGATTTTGGATGTATTAGGATAATGTACCATTAGATGGGGACGGAAATCCTGTCCGCCTTTTCCCCTTGCCTTCCTTGATTGATTGCAATCATGTTTAAACCATGGTTTACGTATGTGAGGATTTACAGACGTCTTCAGAATACATTCATCAGCTTTTTTTGTGATGTCCTTCAGATGTTTTTAGGCTTGTGAACATAGAAAATACCCATCATAAGAGCAATGAATTTCATATAACACCCAGTTGACCTCAGTAAAATTCCTTCTTGGTGACGGGGCAACGTCAGATTGTGTCACAGATTTTAATATGGTTGGATAATGGTCACTCCCACAGGGCTGACCATTCAAATTCACTCATTGAATTGGAATCAACAAATAAAATTGAAGAGGGGTATTAAGGAACAGTTCTGAGAATAACGCCCTACCTCACCATAACAGAAGATCCTCCAGTAGATCACCTGGAGGAGAAACGGAATGGTAAGAATCCTGTTTTAAATATAATTAATCTTGTTTTGCTGATGGTTTGTAATTAAAAATTCATAGCTGAAGATCTTAATTTTCTTCCGAAGTCCTCCACAATTCCAGTGAATGATGTAGTGTCTCTTTTTGCCTTGGCTCATTTTTCTCAGCCGCTCTTTTCCTTTTAGTTTTGTGAACATCACCTTGGGCAGTCTGAGACAGTTCTTGGGATGATGTCTTTCATATTGGTTCCTCTGTTTGAGAGGCTGACACTGACGTGACTGGTGTTTCTCTCGATATTTGCTCATCTTCAACCCATGAATGATTGTCTGGCACAATGAAGACAAGGTTATACGGAGGAGACTGATGCAGAAATGGTTAAAGTAGAATGAGTGTTAAAGGGACCAGGAACCAATTTTGCTTCAATAAATGAAATATTATTGGTACATTTGTCTTGTAGGATTTTAGATTAATAAACAAACATGGGACAGGATTTGGAGGATGCCAAATGCCCACCGTCGCATGCAGCACACTTGATTGCAATAGTGCAATCTGGGCTCTCGTGGACCCCACTACAGCGAGAACATATCATGTTGCGAGCACAGGTCCCAGTACCATGGCCAAACTGTTGGCGTTTGTAACGCCTGAGTGGATTTGGCACATATACCTCCACTTCGACGTTAACATATTCGGCTTTTATAAATTTTGGAAGATTTGGTGCAAAAGTGAAAAAAGTAATTTTTTTTGGTAATAGTGTCATTTTTGTTTGTTTGTAAATATCTTGACTGCAGTTACTCCTGAATTCTGAAACACTCCTGTCCTCGCTCGTGTCTGACATGACGTAAGTTTAGTGTACTGTGCACCAAGACAACTACCTGGACGTTTACGTAATGTTGTAACCCCAGCAGAATGATAGCTTGGTGTCTCTGTGCACATGCCACGAGGAGTGAACCAGTGCGAAGATGAGTGACATGCTTTACTTCTCCACAGGCACCTAGCAAGCCGATTCAAATGGATTCAACTTAAACAGGTTTCCATTAGCAGAGGAGATTACTATACGCCTTCTTTGTAGTATCAGGATTCTTTAATATCAGGCGAGAATTCTTCATCAGTCAATGAAGAATAGACATACCGATGTCTGTTCTCCGCTCGTCCACAGTGTTAGTTGTGGACATGGTGGGGTGATATTATTCAGCACCCCTGATCCCCACCCGCCATCGAGTGTCAACAAGGACGATGCCCCAGAGGAAGCCAATCTTCAACACCAGGGCTTCAGGGGTGAATACAATGCGAATAGCTACATGTGTCTTCCACAATAACTGCCCAGCTGGTTCTGCCCATGAGAGTAAATGGGAAACATACGGAATTCGGAGGTGGACTTCACCAGATTAGTCCTTGAGCCACCGCCTTCTTGCACAGGACTCTAGGCAAACATCATTTAACTAATTAAACTATATTAATAACAAACAATCCTTAGCCCAAACACAAAATCTATTTTACTCACTCAAAACAAACAAGGTTCTAGCTTAGAGAATGACATGACCAGCCGATTGATATAACAAGGCTCATTCCACCACCTGGGCGGTCGGGTAGCCTAGTGGTTTAAGCGTTCGCTCGTCACGCCGAAGACCCGGGTTCGATTCCCGACATGGGCACAATGTGTGAAGCCCATTTCTGGTGTTCCCCGTCGTGACATTGCTGGCATATTGCTAAAAGCGGCGTAAAACCATACACACTCATTCATTCCACCACTCGTCTAGAAGTTAGGATCAAAGTGGTGTTTTGGGCAAAGGAACACTGTTATTGAACAAGAGCCCTCTACCACCAGACTCCTGTCCTCCGACGACGCAGGGGCGCAACCCACGGCAAACAGGTCGCCCAATATAGCCGTCTTCAATAACACACAATGAGGTGCTTGGGACACATTCTACCCTGGGTCCCCACGGGGCAATATAGCGATAAGTTCATGCAGGTTTCTTCATAAATTACACATGCACGTGATCAGTCATGTGATGCTTCTGTATCTGAATTCTCGCTGCAAATGTCAGATATTTTGATTTCAAATATATACAGGAAATTACGCTGCTAGTTGGAGTTTAGTAAAAAGTAAAAAATAGCGATATTTACTACCCAACTTTCAGAAGTTTGTTGGAAGAAAGATTTTCACTCAGACACGAAGTTTGTTGAAAGGAAGGCAGTACCTCAAACAGGAAGTTCTTTGAAAGGAATACAGTATCTCAGACAGTAAGGTTTTTAAAAGGAAGACAGTATCTCAGACAGAAAGGTTGTTGAAAGGAAGACAGTATCTCAGACAAAGAAGGTTGTTGAAAGGAAGACAGTATCTCAGGCAGAAAGATTGTTGAAAGGAAGACAGTATCTCAGACAGAAAGGTTGTTGAAAGGAAAACGTATCACAGACAGTTAGGTTGTTCAAAGGTAGATAGCATTACTTAAAAGTATCTTGATAAAGGTCAAAGCAATTTTCTGAAGATCCATATGTATCGACCCAATATTCCAAATATACTAATAATGGGAAAGGAACCGTTCTATGCAAGCAAAGAACATCTGGTATTCCGTCTGGTATTCCGTCTGGTATCCTCTTGTGTTCAAATGAAACGTTGCCTAACACTTTACAGTGCTTGTCCACAATCGAAGGCCAGCAATCACCTTAACCCTTTAAAGGTAAGTAACTGTTCAATTAATATACTGAACACCAAAAGAAACGCGAAATCGTCTAGTTTCTATTTAATATGGGAAAATGGTTGAGAAATAATTGGCTGCTATGGGTCCATTGTAATGGGCTTTAATTGTTTCAAAATGACCCTAACCAGAGTTAAGGGCAGTGAACTCTTAATCAACAGCGCTCAAACGCACCGACGTTGAAGTCAGTGTGGGATGGATACGCACGAAATGCACGTGCTGCTTATGCCGCAAAAACTGTCCGTGAAGATGGTGTCTTTAAAAAGCCACGAAAGTGTCACTGTGAATCATTCACTCATCAACGTCAGTGACAATGCCGCGACTTTCACAGATCGATCGGGAGAGAGCTGTTGGGCAACTTCAAGCTGGTGAGAGTGTTCAGAGAGTTGCAAACACCTTTAACGTCCACGTTTCCACCATCTACCGTCTGCAGGAAAGATTCCAGACAACCAACAGCACCAGAGACAGGCATCGTACCGGCAGACCACGTGTGACAACACAACGTCAGGACCGTCACATTCACAGGTCACATCAGGTCACGTGTCCTGTCGGCCAGTGAAACTGCTTGGAACGTCGTTGGAAACCACGGGAGGGCTGTAAGTTCCAACACAGTAAGACGGCGACTTCGTGACAGAGGGCTTCAGTGTAGGCGACCATCTCAAGGTCCTGCTCTCACTCAATGTCACCGTCTCCTGAGACTACAGTGGGCCCAAGCACGCTTGAATTGGCGTCATCAGCAGTGGAGAAGAGTTCTGTTCTCTGATGAAAGTCGGTATTGTGTTGATCGTGCCGGTGGACGTGTTAGAGTATGGCGACGTCGCGGTGAGCGCTATCATGACCAGTGTGTCCTTGAACGGAACTCGTGGGGTGGCCCTAGTGTCAGCGTTTAGGGTGGAATAGGGTTAAATCAGAGAACTGACCTTGTAATCTTTCAGAACGTTGAAGCTGGTAGGGGCAATGGTGTCACTGCTCAGCGTTACATCGGTCAGGTGTTGAGGCCCCAGGTTGTACAGTTTTTTGCAAGACATGGTAACTTCCAATATCAACAGGATAACGCTCGTCCCCACACCGCCAGGATTACTCAAGCCTTCTTGTAACAGCACAATATCAACACCATGCCCTGGCCGGCTCTTAGTCCTGATCTCAACCCTATTGAACACTTGTGGATGAAGTGCAGAGACGTTTGAACATGGCGCGTCCGAGGCCAAGGACAGCTGCACAGCTCGAGGTTACCATCCTGCAGGTGTGGCGTCACATCCCCATGGACACTATCAACCGCCTTATTCACTCCATGCACAGACGGTGTGTCGCGCTTGTGAATGCAAATGGGGGCCATACCAGGTATTGAGGTGTAACCATACTTCAGTTGACTTCAGCATGGTCACGTGGTGTTGTGTTGATGGATACAGAAGACGTCTGATGTCCAGAGAACTGACTCTTTCTTATTGCTAAGAATTGTGTTGTATCCATCATTATTATGTTTATACAAAATACATCATGTTTCCTGTACCTTCTTGATTCGCGTTTCTTTTGGTGTTCAGTATAGAACCTCCGTGACAAGCACAAGAACAATGTTGATCTATACCCGTGTATTGGCATTGCTCCAAACTATTAACGCCAAAGTAAGATGGATTCCACTTTGATTCGATGAAGCGATGATGGTCACCCATTGAGTCTCCCGTATTGTTGTGATTAGATGATACGCAACTAAAATGGACAGCTCATTTACAATCCTATCATTATTACAAGGGCAAGGTCACATGTTGAGTTCACCTTTGATGTGGACGAGTTACGTGCCCTTTATTGACAAGTGGCGTGTTCACGTCGAGTGGCAAACTTTTCCTTGTTTTTAACAATCAAACGAAAGAAATTGTTCTGAAGAATATATAGAAGTTATCGATTAACCATCTGTAATCTCTTTCAATTCGGAAATGATATCGATCGATGAACACTTTAGACGCTTGAACTGCAGTGTGTTCCTTAGCCTACATATTTATCTTTATTACCCACGTGGTGAAGATACAGGTGGTAAGATACTAAATCCGTACGTCACACGTGTGTCGTACAGGGTTGACCTCGTTTTATTCTTTTTGATTGGATAACCGTGACCCCTGTCAACTACTTTTTTCGTTCAAAACAAATTCGCAAGACGTCATTCGCTTTCTCAACTACAAATCAGAACTAAAAGAATCTCGCGAAATCGAGAGACATTTGCACACACTTTATTAAACCAAACAAGATCGTCACACGCATTAAATTTCCTTTGCATTCTAAATTAGTTATGCATAGAGCTACTGCAGACATTATATAATCGAGCCATGCATATCCAAGTGCAATGTCTACCGATGGATCGAGGGTCCCAATGAGCGTGACGCACCCGACCACTTTCGCAACTTTCAATTTAATTTAAGGTAAGAGGTTAAACGTGGTGAAATGAAGTCAGTTTAAACTATCTGGACAGATATCTAGACTTACGTTTGATGCTCCGGTTGTGCCATCAATGTCGTGATTCGAAGCGTATTTTGTGACATTGCTTCCGGAGGTGTTCATGAATGAACATACACGACTGCACGAGCAGATCACTAAAGGTGAACATTTCCGATACAAATCATTCGAAAACTCCATAGAAGTGTGCCTGACTTCTGATTATGAGATCCAAAACATCCCAAATGTGAAAAAAACATTCCCTATCTCTAGCGTGAAACGCCGGGAGTAGATCACGGTTGTCTTTTCTTAATCCGGTGGTGACCTTGCCCTTCGTTCGAAGTTGTCACTGTCATGCAATCAGACTTGAGTTTGTTGATTTTTATGTCTCCAGTATAGGGTTGTACAGTTAACATGAATGTCTTTGTCGAACACTCTGATTTCCCTCTTCCAAAATGGTACGGACAGGCTATAAATTCAGCTGATAGATCAAGGAACCGAACCATTTTGATTGCATAGCCGGGGCCCAGGCAGTGCGAATGACCGACCGTTGGTCCCATATTCAAAGCGCGGCGTTAATGTGACTTTTCAAATTTTCTTATAGGTGTCTAAAAATGGCTATAAAAGTCATGGTCAGTTAACACCTTTGCCTCGGGAAGATGCAAATCAGGTGAGAAGCAGCGGTTTCGGAGAAAAATTGGATGGGTGACCGCGTTCGGCTGCTTGACGCCTTAGAAATTCAAGGGCTTCGTTCCTCATCCACAATGAAGCACATGTAGCACATCTCTTCTTTTTCAAGTGACTTTTGTTCAAAATGTGTCTCCCAGCAGTGAATGGGTACCCGGTAGGATGATATGGTAAAGTGGCAGTTAACCTTCAAGTGCAGCATAGGCAGCTTTGGTTGTATACTCCCCAGGGAGCCGAGAATATTTTCGTATGTGGATTGGCGCATTATAAACCAACACTATAATATTGGCTTGTATACTCCCCAAGGAGCTGAGAATGATAATCGAGTGCACACTGATCCATTGACCGAGGTAATAATGTTAGCGCTTCGAGCATGCACCTTGTGTATACATACATTATTTATGTTGTTATGTTGCAAGCACATAATTATGTGCAGATTTGTGTTGTAAGCTGATTGTTTCCATTGAACCTTATACCATATCATGTCACGGTGAGTATGCCGTTGTTATTGTTACTCTATAGTCATGCGACTAGTATTTGTCAACATGTTTCACGATTATTGGAGCTTTTGTTGGACAAGGATGTATGAAAGCTCCCGGCACCCTGAGAATCGATCCACGCCATCAGGATACAAATCCTTACTACCAACGACTGCCAGAGCCTGACCACCCGATCCATTAAGTCGCCTCTCACCAGCATTAGTTGGTGTGGACCATATTTCGTGCGAGGGGTGTATTGGTATCCGGGAAGGAATAGGTCTTCAGCAACCCATGCTTGCAGTAAAACGCGACTATGCTTGTCGTAAGAAGCATGTCATCGATCCCATTTGCGTGGATCGATGCTCATGATATGAATAACTGGATTGTCTGGTCCAGACTCGATTATTTACAGACCACCGTCATATAGTTGGATTATTGCAGAGTGCGGCGTAAAACAACAACCAAAACCATGTTGAATGTGCAGACATTAATTTATACGTTGTACAATTCCTGCCAGTGTCAAAGAGTATCTGTTCCTGTACTGATATCATTCCTTCTCTCTAGGGAATTATTCTCATGGAACAGTTTTAACCTGGAAATATTTCCCACGATACCAAACAAACACTGGCAGTATTTGTCTAGATGGAACGCATTACATGTTAGACAGATCACTGCTGACACTTGCACAGCATCTTCACGAGGCAAGGGAGTTAACTGACTTTGAAAGACATGTTTCTACCCTTGCCGAACAAGGCAGGAATTATGTAGTTATAGTTTGGCTGGAATAACGAGTCTATGCATAGTCCAATCAAAATCACGGTACCTAATCGACATTGGGTTTCAATAACAACATGGCAGCTGCTGTGCAGATTTCGGTCCATTGCAGGATTTGCAGAGCATGAGTTCTGTCAATTGGGCGTCGACATTTCCAAATGTTCTCATGTTTTTAATCAAAGTGCTCAAGTGATTTGATGTACTTTGTGAGGTAGGGCCCGTTATATTACAAAAAAAAGATCTTGATTATCGATCAGATCGTCTGGACTGGGCGCCGCCATTTTGTTCGAAGAAAATGCAAGTGAAAGGAGAGGTGGAATCTGATTGGTCAATAGGAGGGACATAGATGGCAAGGGTGGAAACTGGACTTTATACTCAATTAGCTCCCTTGCCTCAGGAAGATTCAGTACCTGGGTTTTTTTTCCGCGAAGAACCTTTAGGAGTGACAAGAAATAGAATCCTGATTAACGCCGGACTTAGCAATAGTCCAACTATATCACGGCGGTCCGTAAATATTCGAGTCTTGGCTTGGGAAACCAATGATTGACATCATGAGCAGCGATTACACTTAGAGCCTGACAACCGAATCCCAGTTTAGATTTGCTGTTGCTTCAAGAATGGGTAAGTTGGGATCTGTTCTTCCCCGGAAACCACCCAGAAGTCTCCCACCCTGAATACCATAGGCTCTTAGGTGACTCGAAGCCATTGTTATCTGGACCTCGGTTGCATATGACAGTCACGTGATGTTTGTTTTTGTTTGTTTGTTTGTTTGTTTGTTTAACGCCGCACTCGGCATTATTGCATCTTTATGAAGGCGGTCTGTAATTATTTGAGTCTGGACCAGACAATCAAGTTATTGACACCATGAGCATCGATCATGCATCAATCAAGTCAGCGAGTCTGACCACCTGATCCCGTTAGTGGCCTCTAAAGACAAGCACATTCGTCACCACTCGCCCCTTTCTGTAACCTGCAAGAAGACTCGTCACCCTATCGATGAATGTTATGTGCGAAAATACGACAAACCAATCAGAATGCGCGTATGATTTCAAGTTCTTGGTCAAAGAATCCCTCGGAAATAATTTTTGATTTTACATGTCTTGCATCTAAAAATATACCCAAGACACAGTTAAATGTGTTCAATCATACTGTATAATTTGGCATGCCCCGATGTGCTTTAAATTGCATCTGAAATATATATAATATATGGGGAAATATATGTGAACCATTATGCAACGAGTTGACAATTGTTTTACGTATGCCCGTTTGCGCTAAGACGTAACCCAGTCGCAAAAATGTCCACAAGAGGGGCACGAGTCGCTTTCGGCTTGTCCCGGAATAACACGAGTTGGTCACGAATGACGACAAGCATAGTCGCCTTTTATGGAAATATGGGTTCCTGAAAACCTATTCTACCCCGGATCTTCACGAGTAGTCACGTGAGGTAACATCCTAGTTTGTAGTCGACCGGCATAAACGCCTTGACAGACGGAAAAGACCAAGAAAACTTGTACTCTGGTATTGGTATGCAAATATGAACGGCGACATATCATTGTTTTAACATTGTCAGTGCTTGACGTGATCACTACAGAGCAGGGATCCCGTGCTTTTATTTTGTTACAGCATTTTGTTATTTAGGTCCGTGGTTACAGGAACATTTTTATAAAAAAAACCGTTATTGTATACAAGTATATTTTAAAATAATTTCAGATAAAAATATAGCATAGAGAGTAAAAAAAAGTTTATAACGATCATGCTTATAACGAATTGACGGATATTACGAACTTAAGTTTTGGTCCCGGCCATTTTTTGCTGTATAGATGTTGTATATATGCTTCTAACTACGGATATAACGAACTAAAATTAGTGGTCCATTTGAGTTCGTTATAGCCGTAGTTTACAGTGTGTGTATATATATAAGACTAACGAAAAATAAACTCTGATGAACAATTAACGCGCACACAATATGCCTCCGCGAGCTTCTGTAAAGCCACAAGTTCCCCTTGTCCTGCAGCACGACCGTGGAATATATGTATTTAATTAAAACAAAACCAATCCAGATTTATATAAAAACTGATCTACCCAGCTCTGTTCCACGAATCAGCATCAGGAATACTTTTTTTAATTTAAGAACAAAGTACTATGTTGTGTATTAAAAATTTTCATAGACTATATGTCAGTGTAAAGTTGCCCCATTTCCAACATTCACAATGTTCTTTGCGGTTACGGAAAGGGGCGAGGTGGGCCGACTGATGGGTCTCCTAGCATGGTAGTCTTATCAGCTCCTAGCCACGAAGGGTACCGGGCATTAAGGGGTTCCATTTGAAACTGTATCTTAGCCTTGGTGGGGTGGTGAAATCTTCCACTGTTGAAGGTGTTCTCTCGTTGCGCGTAAGACCGGACGGGTTCAATGTTCCGACAGTGTCATGACAAAAATCAGTGTAAAACCTACTCGCGCGCTCGCACACTTACTCTAAAGGTAAAAACAACCTTTGTTAAAAAAACTTCTTCGGGTACTCCTGTGGCAAAATGTAACAAATACAGAAATCAAAATGGTTCCTGTGTGTTTTCTTAAATGTTTTTTCATTGCTGCATTGTCACTGCATTTTATGCACCGGTGTCAATATATCCCTGACACGACAGGGTGGATAGGAGAGTATATTGATTTACCCTGGAGAACGTTGTATAATTTTCAATCATTAATAAACGACCCTGGATATGTCGTTGCTAGTACATATTCCCGTTGCATGTTAAAGGGATTCAATTTTAACGAAGGTTGTTACAAACCACAATAATACAAGTTTTCCGAATGCCATCTGAGATACTTATCATTCAAGTCCAACATCTTTCATGTATTGTAACGGGGACGGAAACTCATATGCCACTACAGAAAGTTGAAAGCCTCGATCCTCCGCTATGGTTAATATTTGATGGACTGGCTGTTGCTGGTGGGACGCAGGCAGGCAGACTCTACCCTGGTATCCCAGATAGGTATTGATTGGTTTAGCACGAGGAAGTATCGCCTAGCAACACGGCACGGGACGGTCAGAGAGCACCATCTCGCACATTCACTTTGTCGTCTGCTTTGCGACAAGTTGTGTCGTCTGCTGTCAGGAGCGCGATAGTAGTCGGGAGATACAGAAGACATCTAGGAACCTGTTTGCCCGAAAACGTCAACATGTCGATTTTAATGAACGCACAACACTTGAGGAAGATTAGGCAGAGGGCGGAGAATGTTAGAAGGTGAGATTCCAGCTGCGGGAAAGTCAGAGCCGCCATGTTTTGTGTATACCCGTAATGGCGGTCCAGCCAAGTCTCGTCCTCCACAAAAGTGATGGAGCTCTATGGTAGTAGCTCTACATGACGATTGTCACATACTTTGAAATAATGAAATTTTATCATGACACTTTTCTGAACCAAATATGTTCTAAAGGAGGATTTCTGATTGTTTTGAAATCTCTCTCCCTTACATGATGCTCTAAGCGGGGGTATTTAATTATGAACATCAAAAGCGATGACACTTGTCAAACATACAATGCATTGCAAGGCATTTTCCATGTGTCATTTAGAATGATTAAAATATAATTTAACTAGCCTACATTAATATCACATAGACATTGATAGTTTGGAAAGGAATGAGTGAATGAGTACGTGAGTATAATGTTACCCAACTTTTAGCCATATTCCTGCAATATTTAGGTTTGGGACACCAGAAATGGGATTCATATGTTGTACCAATGCCAGGAATTGAACCCGGGCTTGACGAGAGTGAAAAAGAATGACAGAAACTGACCTTTAAGCGTTTATGGATGTGACCTATAAACTATGTATTAATATGTGTATGCTAATTAGATATATACAGAACTTATGCTTAGCTACATACACACCCGGGTACAATGTTTATGACGTCATCGCTGTGATCGCCCCAAGACCTTAATCGATGGACTGGCATTTGGAAAATAGTCTTACAACTTAAATCAAATATTGTTAGTATTGACGTTGTTAGATATAATGGCCAAACAGTCCTTGAAAATATCGACTGGAAGTGATTATACAACAAAGCAATATTAGCGTTAAAGACACCCACACTTTAACATGGAAACTTGCAACAATCGTAGCGTTAAGACGTAGCGTTAGCGTTTATCATAGCGTTAATACTTCAACACTTAAACATTGACTTACCACAATCGTGCGCAAAGACTCCCGCACTTAAACATAGACTTACCACAATCGTAGCGCCATGATCCGGTTGTTTGAGTTTTGTGGTATCTCAAATAATTGTGAATGTCGAAATCGTTTAAAGGTTCTGTCTAATTCTCTATGATGTCAAAGTGCAATAACCTTGTGGTAAATCACCCAAGGTCGTTATGATTATATTTCTTCGCCCAAGCTATCATCTATGACTGGTTTTGTACCCACTTTAATTAAATAATCATAAAACATTAAAGTTTCTCTTATGTGTTTTACTATTTCTCTCCCTTGGCCGTGTCATACCGAAAGACATTAAACGCTGGTACTTGTTGTTACCTTGCCTGCCTCGGATCCAGTATACTGTGCCCGAGTGGGGTATTCAAGTTAAACTGGGGCATGGTCTCAGTGGGAAAACAATTATAAGTCTAGTCTAGTGCAAACAGCCACACACACACGTTCTTGCACTATATAAGTGAATAATCCTGAACAGGATGTTAGAACCCGATTCCACCCCCACTTTAATATTCTATATTTTTAACATTCATATCGGTTATATGTTAGTACCATTCCACCAGACAGGAGATAACTGATAAAAATATTTTGTATCCTCAAAATAAAGTTTATTACAAAACAAACATTTATATTTCAAATCAAATTACCAAATAAAATAGTTAAAACTGCTACATGTTCAAACTGTTCTACATTCCTGGGAAACTGTTCTGGTAACTCCTGTTCTTCATAGCCACCATGTGGAATATCCCTCACCTCAACAACTGTCTAGGGTGGAATATCCCTCACCTCAACAACTGTCTAGGGTGGAATATCCCTCACCTCAACAACTGTCTAGGGTGGAATATCCCTCACCTCAACAACTGTCTAGGGTGGAATATCCCTCACCTCAACAACTGTCTAGGGTGGAATATCCCTCACCTCAACAACTGTCTAGGGTGGAATATCCCTCACCTCAACAACTGTCTAGGGTGGAATATCCTTCACCTCAACAACTGTCTAGGGTGGAATATCCCTCACCTCAACAACTGTCAAGGGTGGAATATCCCTCACCTCAACAACTGTCAAGGGTGGAATATCCTTCACCTCAACAACTGTCAAGGGTGGAATATCCCTCACCTCAACAACTGTCTAGGGTGGAATATCCCTCACCTCAACAACTGTCTAGGGTGGAATATCCCTCACCTCAACAACTGTCTAGGGTGGAATATCCCTCACCTCAACAACTGTCTTGGGTGGAATATCCCTCACCTCAACAACTGTCTTGGGTGGAATATCCCTCACCTCAACAACTGTAGGGTGGAATATCCCTCACCTCAACAACTGTCTAGGGTGGAATATCCCTCACCTCAACAACTGTCTAGGGTGGAATATCCCTCACCTCAACAACTGTCTAGGGTGGAATATCCCTCACCTCAACAACTGTCTAGGGTGGAATATCCCTCACCTCAACAACTGTCTAGGGTGGAATATCCCTCACCTCAACAACTGTCTAGGGTGGAATATCCCTCACCTCAACAACTGTCTAGGGTGGAATATCCCTCACCTCAACAACTGTCTAGGGTGGAATATCCTTCACCTCAACAACTGTCTAGGGTGGAATATCCCTCACCTCAACAACTGTCAAGGGTGGAATATCCCTCACCTCAACAACTGTCAAGGGTGGAATATCCTTCACCTCAACAACTGTCAAGGGTGGAATATCCCTCACCTCAACAACTGTCTAGGGTGGAATATCCCTCACCTCAACAACTGTCAAGGGTGGAATATCCCTCACCTCAACAACTGTCTAGGGTGGAATATCCCTCACCTCAACAACTGTCTTGGGTGGAATATCCCTCACCTCAACAACTGTCTTGGGTGGAATATCCCTCACCTCAACAACTGTAGGGTGGAATATCCCTCACCTCAACAACTGTCTAGGGTGGAATATCCCTCACCTCAACAACTGTCTAGGGTGGAATATCCCTCACCTCAACAACTGTCTAGGGTGGAATATCCCTCACCTCAACAACTGTCTAGGGTGGAATATCCCTCACCTCAACAACTGTCTAGGGTGGAATATCCCTCACCTCAACAACTGTCTAGGGTGGAATATCCCTCACCTCAACAACTGTCTAGGGTGGAATATCCCTCACCTCAACAACTGTCAAGGGTGGAATATCCCTCACCTCAACAACTGTCTAGGGTGGAATATCCTTCACCTCAACAACTGTCTAGGGTGGAATATCCCTCACCTCAACAACTGTCTAGGGTGGAATATCCTTCACCTCAGCAACTGTCTTGGGTGGAATATCCCTCACCTCAACAACTGTCTAGGGTGGAATATCCCTCACCTCAACAACTGTCAAGGGTGGAATATCCCTCACCTCAACAACTGTCTAGGGTGGAATATCCCTCACCTCAACAACTGTCTAGGGTGGAATATCTCTCACCTCAGCAACTGTCTAGGGTGGAATATCCCTCACCTCAACAACTGTCTAGGGTGGAATATCCTTCACCTCAACAACTGTCTAGGAGGGAATATCCCTCACCTCAACAACTGTCTAGGGTGGAATATCCCTCACCTCATCAACTGTCTAGGGTGGAATATCCCTCACCTCAACAACTGTCAAGGGTGGAATATCCCTCACCTCAACAACTGTAGGGTGGAATATCCCTCACCTCAACAACTGTCTAGGGTGGAATATCCCTCACCTCAACAACTGTCAAGGGTGGAATATCCCTCACCTCAACAACTGTCTAGGGTGGAATATCCTTCACCTCAACAACTGTCTAGGGTGGAATATCCCTCACCTCAACAACTGTCTAGGGTGGAATATCCTTCACCTCAGCAACTGTCTAGGGTGGAATATCCCTCACCTCAACAACTGTCTAGGGTGGAATATCCCTCACCTCAACAACTGTCAAGGGTGGAATATCCCTCACCTCAACAACTGTCTAGGGTGGAATATCCCTCACCTCAACAACTGTCTAGGGTGGAATATCTCTCACCTCAGCAACTGTCTAGGGTGGAATATCCCTCACCTCAACAACTGTCTAGGGTGGAATATCCTTCACCTCAACAACTGTCTAGGAGGGAATATCCCTCACCTCAACAACTGTCTAGGGTGGAATATCCCTCACCTCAACAACTGTCTAGGGTGGAATATCCCTCACCTCAACAACTGTCTAGGGTGGAATATCCCTCACCTCAACAACTGTCTAGGGTGGAATATCCCTCACCTCAACAACTGTCTAGGGTGGAATATCCATCACCTCATCAACTGTCTAGGGTGGAATATCCCTCACCTCAACAACTGTAGGGTGGAATATCCCTCACCTTATCAACTGTAGGGTGGAATATTCATTGACGTAACAACTGTGTAGGGCGGGATATTCATTGACACAACACCTGTGTAGGGGTGCAATATTCATTGACATAACAACTGTGTAGGGTGGGACATTCATTGACATAACTAACTAACGGGATCGTGTGGTCGGGTTCGCTGACTTGGTTGATGCATGTCATCGTATCCCAATTGCGTAGATAGATCCTCATGATGTCAATCACTGTATTCTCTGGTCCAGACTCGATTATTGATCGACCGTTGTCATATAGCTGGAATAATGCTGAGTGCGGCGTTAAACAACAAACAAATAGACTGAAGTCCCCGGTTTGTCCGAACCAGACATGTTGTATTGTTACACATGTAACCGAAACGGTAAACGCCTGACAGGCCAGGGCTGGACTGCCAAGCTTAGTCCACTGACCACAGCATTCAACTTTATATAGACGGGCGGTGTTATATTAAGTGTCATGTTGACATGAAAATTATTAAATTACAAATTTGATACAACATGCCAAACAATGCTAATTCTTAAATTACAAAACGGTCGAAATATAATATCACTATGTTCACATTCGTCGCTGAGCACTCAGTAATGGGTACTAATAACAAACCAAATGACTTCATAAAACTTTAAAGAATGCTACTCGAAACCTATTGATAGATCAGTATTTTGAACCAGATCATGAATATTTTAGTGAGAATCTAACCAGTGAAATATTATCACCAAGGCCTCGTGAAATTTTGCTACATGTATATATCAGGAATTCATGCGTGGTTTGATGAAAACACGTACGTGTAATCTGTGAAGATGAACTGGAATGCAACGTTTTGAGTTCTAGACAGACAGTTTATATTTTTGTTTATTGTTTAACGCCGCACTCAGATAGTGATCTTCACGGGTCAAATAGTATATATGGTTCGGTGGCTGTACATAAACTGTTATATAATTTATACGTATAAACTTAGCGTTTAGATGAAATGTTAAAGGTGCAAATAATAGCTATGAATTACTGTACGATATTAAAGTCAAAAACTTAACCACATGTATTAATAGTACCAGTGTCTGGTCGAAAGCAGACAGAATGTACACTGTAAATAAATAAAGTGAGTGAGTATGGTTTTACGCCGCCTTTAGCAATATTCCCGCAATATCACGATGGGAACACCAGAAATAGGCTTCACACATTGTACCCATGTCGGGAATCGAACCCGGGTCTTCGGCGTGTCTAGCGAACGCTTTAGGTTAGTTAACCGACCACCCGACCGCCCGTAAATAAATATAAGGTTTATATGTGAGTTATTAATCAGAGCAGAACCTCATGTTATTATCACAGAAATTCAATTCATATCTGTCTTGGCCAACAAACCAGTGATTGATATTATGAACAACGATCCCCGCCGTTGGGGTACGATGACACACAATCCGCCAAGTCGCCTCTCACAACAAACGCAGGTTACCTGGGGTAATTCCACAAAGCGATTTTAGCGCTTTATTAGTTGTAGTCAGTGAGTGGGTTTAGTTGACCGCCTCTTTTAGCAATATTCCAGCAATATCAACGCGGGGGACACCAGAAATGGGCTTCACACATTGTACCTATGTCTGGAATCGAACCCCGAGTCTTCGGCGTGACTAGCGAACGCTTTAACCACAAGGCTACCTGACCGCCCCACATTATGCGTAAGCCTATGTTAAAGTATGGGATCTTAGCTGTAAGATGGCTTTGTGGAAAGGGACCCAGGGATCTAGTCCGACCTATAATCATAGGTGAGGTGAAATGGAGTTTAACGTCGCGTCCAAGATTATTGCACTTATATAGCGACGTGCATGTACGTGTGTGTGTTTGTGTGGCTGCTTGTACTAGTCCGGACTGATGCCGATTTATAGTGCTAGCTTACTGAGATACCATGCCGCAGTTTAACATGAATATCCCACTCAGATACAGTATACTGACTCCGAGCCGACCAGTCCTTGTTTTAGCCCCTTAATGTAACAGGGTAACAACAAGTACCATCTTTTAACGTCTTTTGGTATGACGGACCCCGGACCTTCCGCTCTCCGGGCGGACGCTCTACCACTAGACCACGGAGGCGGTCCCTATAATCATAGCATAGTGTATGTTTATAATCCCCCAAATCCACACCTGAAAATAGTCTCAGCTCCCTGGGTTTCATACAAGTCAGGCTGAAGGTTAACTGCCACATTACCATACCATCCTACCGGGTACCCACTCACTGCTGGGTGAACAGAGGCACAATTCGAACAAAGTCACTTCCCTAAGGAGACACCACATGTGGTACATGTGCTTCAGTGTGGGGCAGAACCAGAGCCCCAGAACTCACGGCTATCAAGCTGCCGAACATGGTCACCCATCCATCTACTCCCACCTGACATGTGTTCTGTACACAGAACCACCACAATCCCCAACAACTACACACATACATTCAGAAACAAGTCGTACATGGCTTGTTCTATGGAAGCATTTTAGGGCCATTTGTTTAATTCTATTTTTTCATGAAATTTCAAGATACTAACTTAAATTTTCTAGATGTTATGTTAAACATTCAAGGTGCTAAGTTGAAATTTCAAGATATTATGTTAAAATTTCAAGATAATGATTTTGAAAATTCAAGATAATAAGTTGAAAGTTTAAGATTTTAACTTGAAATTTAACGTATTATGTTTTTAGAGGTACTATGTTGAAATTTCAAGATATATATGTTGAAATTTCAAGATATTAACTTGAAATTTCAATTTAGTTACTTTAATTTTCAAGTAAGTATCTTGAAATTTCAAGAAAAACAAACAAATGACCCTAAAATGACTTCCGTACTTAAAGCCTTCATGTACAATAGTAATTTGATAAAACTGATACAATAGATATTTCATCTGCTTCATCCTGATGGGGTATCGTGCAGGAAGTTGAGGCACTATAAGTCCCCATGATCTCCAGCGAGGTTGCCGATGGCTTATATGCCGTGTTTGAAACAGCTGTAAATAATATTGTTATGATAAAATATGTTTGACAAATTTGTTTTTAAAAATTACTTGGTATTCATGACTCATTTTCATATTTATCAACTTGTTCTCGTCGTTGTATTGCTGAAATAATGCTGATGCGACGTGAACTTATATCACTCACTCTCTCTCTGCTTCTTGGCTTCATAAGATATGACCCAGGATCTGCGTCCATCTGGAGGAACGTACCGTGTTCTTACGTCAATCATGCATCGGGATTTGGTTACATCTTAAACATTCATCAAAATGTAACCAGTGTCCAATTGAGTGAGTGAGTGAGTGAGTGAGGTGGGTTTAACGCCGCGTTTAACAGTATTCAAGTTATATCGCAGCGTGTCAGCTTAATGTGGAAGGAAAGCCCGAAGTGATGCAGGTGTAAGACGTTTACCACTTCGATGAAACACACGATCACGGGTATGGTGCTGACAAACCTCGAAACATAATCGGGATCATAGGTTTCTGGCGTACCAAGGAACGACTGGGCCACCCGTCCCCCAGTCCCATGTGAATAGGCACAACAGATGCATGCAGGTTCTGGATATTTGAAAGGTCAGAAGGGGTATCGACGAACGTTTTCCCAGACGTATATATACTACTAAAAAAAGTTACAGAACGCCCGATTTTTCATGACTATAGTTAATCTGTCATGTCATGACAGAACAGCCAGAACACTATAGTCATGAAAAACTCGGGGGTTCTTTGACTTATTTTGAGTAGTATATATCAGCGTGCACTTATGTCCTGATACTGAATCGCCTGTCTCTTTGTCAGGTTTCCCGACCTCCGACTATATTTGAAGGGTAAAAACATTATGAGCCAATAATTCCTCACGGTTAATGCACATCTAAAATCAGACTACTCCACATTCCGTGGCAGCTAGATGCAGGATACAATTAACATGAGGGCAAACATCAAATTGATGATGAAAAATGTCAGAATCTATAATAAACATGTGACAAACCCCAGGTAGGCCAACATCAGGGGCGTTTTTGTATTAACTCATACACCTACTCGAGTGAGTGAGTATGGTTTTACGCCGCTTTTAGCAACATTCCAGCAATATCACGGCGGAGGACAAAAGAAATGGGCTTCACACATTGTATCCATGTTTGGAATCGAATCCGGGTCTTCGGCGTGACTAGCGAACGCTTTAACCACTAGGCCACCCGACCGCCCACTTACTCCTGTGAACAAATGCATAAGTTCCAGGAACTTTGCACTTTCTGGTTAAGAAAGATGACTGAGTTCATCACAGTCCATCACAGTTGTTGACCAAAGAAACAAATGAAAAACCATATTCAGTTTCTGTCTGGATTTGTGCAAAATGATAACTGTCTGTGCGGCAAGGGGAATGATTTTGCAATTGTAAGTTCCCCCTACACGTCGTGCTATACCATTGACCTAAGCACAGTTACCAAGGTACATGTATATTGTATTCAAATTTAAAAGTAAGACACATTTGTACATCTATGCCTTTTAATCAGAGTTTCACCATCAACGACTGGTTAAGTCATTCTAGAAATGTTATGATGGACATTCTGAGAGTGTACTAACTGTGAATTGCATTCCAACATGGTGGACAATGCGTTCCCAAACTGTGGCCTTTACGGGGTGTTCTTACACTTGCTTACTCAATGTCCCTAAACTTTTTAAAGAGCATTGTGTGAGTGGTGTTTTACCGTTAGAGCAGGAGATGCTTAGTGTTGCTTACCCTTTTCGAGAACACCTAGTGTCAGCACTGGTTTTCAGAGATCCATTCGTATACTTTTCATCACTTTTTGCGTTTTCGGATAATGTTGACGCATTGAATTTATATTCACAGTAAAAATCAAGCACAGCAAACACAGTAAGTATACTTATAACTACAAACACTTGTTTTGCCTTTGTAGATTCTATTTCCAAATTTTGAAAGACCGCCTGTGCGTTATTTCCTTCTATAGAGCACCTAGACGATTCTTACTTCTGTAGAACACTAGACGATTCTTACTTCTATAGACCACCTAGACGATTCTTACTTCTGTAGACCACCTAGACGATTCTTACTTCTATAGACCACCTAGACCATTCTTACTTCTGTAGACCACCTAGACGATTCTTACTTCTATAAACCACCTAGACGATTCTTACTTCTATAAACCACCTAGACAATTCTTACTTCTATAAACCACCTAGACAATTCTTACTTCTATAAACCACCTAGACAATTCTTACTTTTATAAACCACCTAGACAATTCTTACTTCTATAAACCACCTAGACGATTCTTACTTCTATAGACCACATAGACCATTCTTACTTCTATAAACCACCTAGACGATTCTTACTTCTATAGACCACCTAGACGATTCTTACTTCTATAAACCACCTGGACGATTCTGACTTCTATAGACCACCTAGACGATTCTTACTTCTATAGACCACCTAGACGATTCTTATTTCAGTAGACCACCTAGACGACTCTTACTTCTATAGTCCACCTAGACGATTCATACTTCAATAGACCACCTAGACAATTCTTACTTCTATAAACCACCTAGACAATTCTTACTTCTATAAACCACCTGGACGATTCTTACTTCTATAGACCACCTAGACGATTCTTACTTCTATAGACCACCTAGACGATTCTTACTTCAGTAGACCACCTAGACGACTCTTACTTCTATAGTCCACCTAGACGATTCATACTTCAATAGACCACCTAGACAATTCTTACTTCTATAAACCACCTAGACAATTCTTACTTCTATAAACCACCTGGACGATTCTTACTTCTATAGACCACCTAGACGATTCTTACTTCTATAGACCACCTAGACGATTCTTACTTCAGTAGACCACCTAGACGACTCTTACTTCTATAGACCACCTAGACGATTCATACTTCTGTAGACCACCTAGACGATTCTTACTTCTATAGACCACTAGACGATTCTTACTTCTATAGACCACCTAGGCGATTCTTACTTCTGTAGACCACCTAGACGATTCTTACTTCTATAGACCACCTAGACGACTCTTACTTCTGTAGACCACCTAGACGATTCTTACTTCTATAGACCACTAGACGATTCATATTTCTATAGACCACCTAGACGATTCTTACTTCTATAGACCACCTAGACGATTCTTCCTTCTATAGACCATCTGAATCTTTTTTTCTTCTATAGACCGTCTGAGCAGTGCTTTCTTCTATAGACCGTCTGAGCAGTGCTTTCTTCTATAGACCATCTGAACGGGGCTTCCTTCTAAGGACCATCTGAATCGGGTTTTCTTCTATAGACCGTCTGAACAGTGCTTTCTTCTATAGAAAATCTGGACCTTGCTTTCTTTTATAGACTGAACAGTGCTTTCTTCTATAGACAATCTGAACGGGGCTTCCCTCTATAACCGTCTGTACAGTGCTTTCTCCTATAGACCGTCTGAACAGTGCTTTCTTCTATAGACTGTCTGAACAGTGCTTTCTTCTGTACAGTGCTTTCTTCTATAGACCGTCTGGACAGTGCTTTCTTCTGTAGACCACCTGAGCAGTGCTTTCTTCTATAGACCGTCTGAACAGTGCTTTCTTCCATAGACCGTCTGAACAGTGCTTTCTTCTATAGACCGTCTATATAGTGCTTTCTTCTATAGACCGTCTGAATAGTGCTTTCTTCTATAGACCGTCTGTACAGTGCTTTCTTCTATAGACCGTCTGTGCATTGCTTTCTTCTGTAGAACGTGTGTACAGTGCTTTCTTCTATAGACCGTCTGAATAGTGCTTTCTTCTATAGACCGTCTGAATAGTGCTTTCTTCTATAGACCGTCTGTACAGTGCTTTCTTCTATAGACCGTCTGTACAGTGCTTTCTTCTACAGACCGTCTGTACAGTGCTTTCTTCTATAGACCATCAGAACAGTGCTTTCTTCTATAGACCGCCTGAAAAATGCTTTCTTCTATAGACCGTCTGAGCAGTGCTTTCTTCTATAGACCGTCTGTACAGTGCTTATAGACCGTCTGAGCAGTGCTTTCCTCTATAGACCGTCTGAGCAGTGCTTTTTTTCTATAGACCGTCTGAGCAGTGCTTTCTTCTATAGACCGTCTGAACAGTGCTTTCTTCTATACACTGTCTGAATAGTGCTTTCTTCTATAGACTGTCTGAATAGTGCTTTCTTCTATAGACCGTCTGGGCAGTGCTTTCTTCTATAGACCGTCTGTACTGTGCTTTCTTCTATAGACCGTCTGTACAGTGCTTTCTTCTATAGACTGTCTGAACAGTGCTTTCTTCTATAGACCGTGTGGACAGTGCTTTCTTCTATAGACCGTCTTGACAGTGCTTTCTTCTATAGACCGTCTGAATAGTGCTTTCTTCTATAGACCGTCTGTACAGTGCTTTCTTCTATAGACTGTCTGAACAGTGCTTTCTTCTGAACAGTGCTTTCTTCTATAGACCGTCTGAATAGTGCTTTCTTCTATAGACCGCCTGTACAGTGCTTTCTTCTATAGACTGTCTGAACAGTGCTTTCTTCTGAACAGTGCTTTCTTCTATAGACCGTCTGAATAGTGCTTTCTTGTATAGACCGTCTGAACAATGCTTTCTTCTATAGACCGTCTGTACAGTGCTTTCTTCTATAGACCGTCTGTACAGGGCTTTCTCCTTTAGACCGTCTGTACAGTGCTTCTTTCTATAGACCGTCTGTACGGTGCTTTCTTCTTTAGGTTAAATAAAGAAATGACGCTTCTTTCTATCAGTCAAATTTTCAACTAATTATCAGAAATGTTATCTGAAAACCCTAGAAGCAAATTATTCTTTCTTATGAAGGTTTTTTGAACATTTTATTTCTGTAGACCCTATAACCAAACTTACTTGTACAGCTCATGTGAAAGATTTTCTTCTGCAGACCATGCATGGCAATCAGTTTTGCGTATTTCTTTGAATCGCGTTGTAATTTTAAGGTAATATAAACTAGCTTTCTTCAGTAGAATGATGCTTTCTTCTGAAGTCCATTTAAACAAGTTATGTTTTCGTGTTTATGATTTCTTCTGAAGAAACAAATGATCCTTTCTTCAGTACACTGCCTGAATTATGCTTAATTCTCCAATCAAATAATCTTTTCTTTAGAAGATCGCTTGAACGAGGTCTTTCATTCTCTATTGTTATAGATAAATTATGCTTTTTCTGTAAATCATCGGAGTGCTGCTTTTTTTCTGTAGACTATATAAACAAATGATGATTTTAACGAAGAGCATGAAAACACTAATATCTTCTACAGAGAGTACAGACAAATCACACATTCTCATTTCGACCGTGTGAACGATGTTTCTTCTATCTGAACTATATTTCTTCTGTTGACCATCAAAATATTTTATTCTGTACGCCATACAGACAAATAATTATTTTTCCTCCTTGGGCCACATACATCGACGTACCTTCTTCTGTAGAATATATAAATAATTGTACTTTCTTCTGTAGAATATATAAATAAATGTAGTTTCTTCTGTAGAATATATAAATAAATGTAGTTTCTTCTGTAGAATGTATAAATTAATGTAGTTTCTTCTGTAGAATATATAAATAATTGTACTTTCTTCTGTAGAATATATAAATAATTGAACTTTCTTCTGTAGAATATATAAATAAATGTAGTTTCTTCTGTAGAATGTATAAATTAATGTAGTTTCTTCTGTAGAATATATAAATAAATGTACTTTGTTCTGTAGAATATATAAATAAATGTAGTTTCTTCTATAGAATTATAAATAAATGTACTTTCTTCTGTAGAATGTATAAATGAATGTGCTTTCTTCTGTAGAATATATGAATAAATGTACTTTCTTCTGTAGAATATATAAATAAATGTACTTTCTTCTGTAGAATATATATATTAATGTACTTTCTTCTGTAGAACGTATAAATAAATGTAGTTTCTTCTGTAGAATATATAAATAAATGTAGTTTCTTCTGTAGAATGTATAAATAAATGTACTTTCTTCTGTAGAATGTATAAATAAATGTAGTTTCTTCTGTAGAATATATAAATAAATGTACTTTCTTCTGTAGAATATATAAATAAATGTAGTTTCTTCTGTAGAATATATAAATAAATGTACTTTCTTCTGTAGAATGTATAACTAAATGTACTTTCTTCTGTAGAATATATAAACAAATGTACTTTCTTCTGTAGAATGTATAAATAAATGTAGTTTCTTCTGTAGAATGTATAAATAAATGTAGTTTCTTCTGTAGAATATATGAATAAATGTACTTTCTTCTGTAGAATATATGAATAAATGTACTTTCTTCTGTAGAATATATATATTAATGTACTTTCTTCTGTAGAATGTATAAATAAATGTAGTTTCTTCTGTAGAATATATAAATAAATGTACTTTCTTCTGTAGAATGTATAAATAAATGTACTTTCTTCTGTAGAATATATAAATAAATGTAGTTTCTTCTGTAGAATGTATAAATAAATGTACTTTCTTCTGTAGAATATATAAATAAATGTAGTTTCTTCTGTAGAATGTATAAATAAATGTACTTTCTTCTGTAGAATGTATAACTAAATGTACTTTCTTCTGTAGAATATATAAACAAATGTACTTTCTTCTGTAGAATGTATAAATAAATGTACTTTCTTCTGTAGAATATATGAATAAATGTACTTTCTTCTGTAGAATATATACATTAATGTAGTTTCTTCTTTAGAATGTATAAATAAATGTACTTTCTTCTGTAGAATATATAAATAAATGTAGTTTCTTCTGTAGAATGTATAAATGAATGTACTTTCTTCTGTAGAATATATGAATAAATGTACTTTCTTCTGTAGAATATATACATCATCGAGTTTCTTCTTTAGAATGTATAAATAAATGTAGTTTCTTCTGTAGAATATATAAATAAATGTACTTTCTTCTGTAGAATATATAAATAAATGTACTTTCTTCTGTAGAATGTATAAAAAAATGTACTTTCTTCTGTAGAATGTATAAATAAATGTAGTTTCTTCTGTAGAATGTATAAATAAATGTACTTTCTTCTGTAGAATGTATAAATAAATGTAGTTTCTTCTGTAGAATGTATAAACAAACGTACTTTCTTCTGTAGAATATATAAATAAATGTAGTTTCTTCTGTAGAATGTATAAATAAATGTACTTTCTTCTGTAGAATGTATAACTAAATGTACTTTCTTCTGTAGAATATATAAACAAATGTACTTTCTTCTGTAGAATGTATAAATAAATGTACTTTCTTCTGTAGAATATATGAATAAATGTACTTTCTTCTGTAGAATATATACATTAATGTAGTTTCTTCTTTAGAATGTATAAATAAATGTACTTTCTTCTGTAGAATATATAAATAAATGTACTTTCTTCTGTAGAATGTATAAATAAATGGACTA
This sequence comes from Haliotis cracherodii, assembly GCF_022045235.1. NCBI lineage: Eukaryota > Metazoa > Mollusca > Gastropoda > Lepetellida > Haliotidae > Haliotis > Haliotis cracherodii. The sequence goes on from NW_027266330.1 coordinate 57,020,194, forward strand.
TCTTCTGTAGAATGTATAAATAAATGTACTTTCTTCTGTAGACCCCACCACGAAATGTTCTTCTATACACCATACAGACAAATATTTTCTCGACTGTAGACCATGTAAATAAATGTAGTTTCTTCTGTAGAACATACATGTATAAACGAATGTTTTCTTCTGTTGACCACTCAGACAAATAATGATTTCTCGTCTGTAGACTATGAAATGAATGTAGTTTCTTCTGTAGACCATATATACAAATGTTTTCATCTGTAGACCATATATACAAATGTTTTCATCTGTAGAACATATATAGAAATGTTTTCATCTGTAGACTATATTTACAAATGTTTTCATCTGTAGACCATATATACAAATGTTTTCATCTGTAGACTATATGAACAAATGTTTTCATCTGTAGACTATATGAACAAATGTTTTCATCTGTAGACCATACAAACAAAAGATACTTTCATGTTTGGGCTGTCTGAATGGTGATTTTCTGTACATTATTCTACAAGCACGGGAATGGTGCTGACAAACCAAAGCATGAACTCTGTGCTGAGATATTTGCATACAGAAACGATAGCTGGTGCTAGACGATCTCTGACGATTGACGCAATACCGAAGGGTATCAGAGTCATGGTCAGATTGTACCATGTGCGCAGTATGGTTTAGGCTATATTTACCGTACTCTGAAGAACTTTAAGCAAGGCAAGGGCACTTGCTTTTATTCAGCATCTATACCTCATGATACATGTTTCTTTCCGTTCTGCATGTCATGCAAACGTCTCTGAGTTCCGTACTGTACACTCCCAATGTGGTTAAATCGTTCGCTCGTCACGTCAAAGACCAGGGTTCGTTATCCTTGAATTTGCCAGGATCCGTCAGTCGTGACGTCGTGTTTATTGCGCTCCGATTATGACCCTTGAACGGTGAGCACATTTCACGTGTTTATCAACACTGTATCTATGCTCGTGGATTTCACCAAAGAGGTTAACGTCTACAAACCCCCTCGCGTCTACGAACCCCCTCGCGTCTACAAACCTCAAACGTGTAAGAACCCCCTCAGGTCTTCGAACCCACTCACGTCTACAAACCCCCGCACGTATTCGAACTCACTCGCGTCTACGAACCCCCTCACGTCTACAAACCCCTAACGTGTAAGAACCCCCTCACGTCTACGAACCCCCTCACGTCTACAAACCCATAACGTGTAAGAACCCCCTCGCGTCTACGAACCCCCTAACGTGTAAGAACCCCCTCACGTCTACAAACCCACTCGCGTCTATGAAGCCACTCAAGTCTACGAACCCCTCTGACACACCCATATATGTCTGATACATTGTTCAACCCGACGTAAAGCCAAACTCACTAAATTCAATGCTAAGCCGGCGATCAGCTTATACTCGGAGGATCCCCCAAACAGATCACGTGGCCCCCGTTACCATAGACAATCCCCTATGGCAACAGCTGACACGAAGGATGGTGAGTTACGGGGTAACTAACCTCCTCTGTAACAGTTACGTCTTCGTCGGCTGATCATGACGGAGTGTCCCAGTGAAGTACTTCTGTCCAGTAATAGACTTTCGACTTCTTAACTGTACCGTATGTAGGAAAGGACGCGAAACTTTAGCGGATGTCTTGAACCATCATAGGACTTTGTTCATGGCATTTGAAATAAAGAAACAAATTCTGTTAGAATCTTTACAATCTATTGCAAGAAGCCACGAATTCTAACAACCATTGAATCTTTGCAATGCTATAGGTGTCAGATTTCTTCATGCCAGTAAAACATGATAATCATTTTTTAAAGAAAATGGTTTAAATTCAATGTCTGAACATCTTTAACAATTTTCGTAGTAGCAACAGGTCTGAAACTTCATGTAGGTACGCAGCTCTATGATACAGAGCTCTTTCTCCGCGGTTCCTCGCCTTGACGCTGTTTGAATAGGCATACATTAAGCGCCGTGTGTCGTGTCAGGCATGCAACAAACATTTACTATTTTATGCAAATTGTGTGAGAGACGGGCGCTACTGTTACGGTGGGACATGCTTACGATTTTCGAGAACACTGACGTCATCGCTGATTTTCAGTGATCCATTCATATACCTTTCACTACTATTTCGCCTTTAAAGCCCCACAGAATCATTTTCGGCGGATAATCGAGTTACCACACAGATGTAGGCTATTTGTTACATCTGGTACCAGGGGAGTGAAAACGTGTTCCTCTTTCAATCAATTGATTTCTATTTCCACCGGAACTATTAATATTAAAGAATGATATTTATATACATCTGTGACGTACTTGCGATATAGATATGATCTCCGCTCAAGGAACTCTGCAGGAACATTCGGTATTTATTTCATCCCTTTTAGCTGTGGAAATGGCTCAGGTTCATATATCTATACTACTCAAAAGAAGTTAAAGAAGGTCAGATTCTTTCATATTGCTGTAGTTATTCTATTCTGCACAAAGAAGTTAAAGAACACCCGATTCTTTCATATAACTATAGTTAATCTATACTCCTCAAAAGAGGGTAAAGAAGGTTCCATTCTTTCACATTGCTGTAGTTAATCTATACTACAAGAGAGCGCACCGACGGGTGACACCCATCACAAACACATGCGGCGGCATGTCCACTTCTTGTGTGCCCGCCTTGATAGTGATGGAAGATTGCTAAAAGCGGTGTAAAACCATACTCACTCACTCAATACCGCCTGATCATGATGATGCGCCTTCAGCCATGTCACTGAGGATGAAGATCCGAACCATTCTGTCGCGGGATCCAAATTCTAACCCTGAAGTCCATGTTTATTTGACAATGCATGTGTATAATCCAAAGAAGTTATGTTCTGGATGGATTATATTCTCTTAAACTAATAAGATACAGGGATGATATGATAAAATAAAGTTGGAGTCTGCACCTCTTCAGCATTATTTCAGCAAGGACTCCAAGAGTGAGCTTCACACTTTGTACCAATAATGGAAATTAATCGAACCCGGGTATTCGTCATGACGAGTTAACGCTTTGTCGACTTGGCCAACCAAAATCATACAAGATTTTAAACACGGCAACAAAGGCGGCCATTTTGAAATTAATGTTCCTGCTCAATCAATAACTTAGGCATATATAATTTGAAGATGTTGTTTGTGAAAAATGTTAGCAAATCCCCACATGTTCGTGCTCTTCTCCCACTTTAAGCTAACACGACGTGATATAAATGGAACAATGTTAAAAGCGGCGTTAAACCCAGCTCTCACAGTAACTCAGCCCATATGTACGTGTCAGTGACTTTGCTAGAACTATCACAAGAGGTGGCTTCATACGACGTGTGACGCGGTCTCTGCCCTGGTAGTTTTGTGCAGTAATCGCTCATTGATCCGACAATACAATTGTAAAGTGACTCTAATGGTGATCGTGACTGTAGTGATTTCCACTGACCCATTCATATGATTTTCACCGCTATTTTGCCTGATACGCCCAATGGGATCTGTTTCGGTGGATAATCGACGTTTTATATAGTAATATGTCAATAGTAATCTGTCATTGCTGAATACTTTTCTGCCTGGAAGGACGCAACCTGTCAAGTTCAACGACCCAGATTAAGCTGTAATTACACATAAGCCATGCTGAATGTGTCGTGAAACAAAAGACACAGCCGCCGCTCACAAATCACGACTTCAATCTTATATAATAAGTAGTGAACCTTCATTTACATACCATTTACCATGCTTAGAGGCCGACCATTACATATTCGGGGGGAAAATAGTCGGAGATGTCCTACATTCTTCAAACAAGTCCCACAAAATGTACGCATGTTCTGTATGATGGCAACGTATAGCTGTATATCTAGATTTGAATGATAATAATAATAATAATAATAATAATAATAATAATAATAATAATAATAATATAATAATAATAATAATAATAATACACAGTACAAACTATTTAAAGGGTGTCTTTCTTATCTATAGTATCGTACTGCGCTTCCAATGACATTATCTACATGGAGCAGAAAGGGACCAGAAAGGGATGTTGGGGTTGTAAGGATCAATTGCTGGTTCAGAAAATGATCCCTGAAGAGTCTAAAACTTACCACCGTAACCTCTCAATGTGTTGGATAGACTACAGAAAAGCTTATGATTCTGTACCTCACGAATGTATTTTGAAGTCACTGGAATGTATTGACCTCCCCGAGCGACTACTTTTTTTACTCAAGTCTTTAATGAATTGCTGGTCAACTCAACTTGAGATGTATTCGCAGGGGCAGGTGGTGACTTCGGAACCCATTTCTATTAGAAGAGGAATATTACAGGGCGATTCTTTCAGTCCTTTGCTTTTCGGTTTGTCATTAAATCCTTTAAGCTTTTTGCTTAGCAAAGAGGAAGGTTGTCATCCCGGACCTCCTCAGCACAGATCCCCAACACCCCTTACTCACCTCCTTGACATGGATGACCTTGAATTTATTGCCAATGGAGGATCTACACTCAAAATACAGAGTCTCCTTTTCGAGTTGAGTCCTTTTTGAGTTGAGTCCTTTTCTAATGGTATGTCCTTTGGACTCGACAAATGCAACATTCTTCATTTGAAACGTGGAAAGGTAGAAGAGGGAGGATCAGTCAGTTTACTTGGAAGAGTTATTGACCATCTCGTGGAAGGTCAGGTTTATACGTACTTAGGGATGTAAATTAGGGACAAACCCCAGAATGCCCATATCAAGGGCAAGCTTCGGGCAGAGTACAAATGTAGACTAAAGAAAATCTGGAGTTCAGAACTGAATGCTCGCAATAAAATAAAAGCCACAACTACTTATGTTGTGCCCGTCCTTTCGGATTCATTGTTGTTGATGGGACGAAACAAGAAATTCAGGGTACTGACACCCTCACACAAAGAATCATGTCAGACAATAGATCCCACCACCCTAGCTCTTCCCTCAATCGCTTATATTTACCAATTACGACGGGAGGGCGTGGTTTGATTAATGTGGAGGCTCTTCATGATAGATGTTGCCTTGACAGGACTAATGATGCCGCATTGACAGGACTGATGATGCCGCACTGACAGGGCTACAGATGCTGCCACCTCCAAACGGTTCGACATCTTGAATATAACAATGTTCTCCTTGTCGGAGGTTGACACAAATTATTCCATTTGCCAGGAAAAGCTTGACTCTGCTCTCTCCTGTGAACATGACTCTTTACCAGTTTCTCGTAGTGGTCTGCAATGTCTGACATTGTACTGACGCAGTCTTCTGAACATTGTCCAGTGACAGGATGACTGTCTCATCTGATGACGTCACAGTGATAATATCGTTCCTCAGATGGAGGATGCGCATGTACAGTTTCCTTGGTGGTGGTGACATCCGGTGGCCTGTCTCACTTCCGCCCAGTCTGCCTGAATCAGGCCATGTGCCTGGTGACTATCTTCGTCTACAGTCAAAACTTCTTGCAACGTGGACATGCATTGTTCCTTGGTGCATCTACCAACAAACTGTTCTTTCTGTTGTAAGGTTAATCTTACGGTTTGGGTTTTGAATGAAAAGTACATCATTCCTTTTATACCCATACCTTGGCGGGATGGCATGCTTGAGGGCAGCCAAAGTTTCACTTCCAACTCAAGTCCCATTGCCCTGGGTAATTTAGCACGTTCAGTACTCAGCAAACTGTTTCGGTTGTGTTTTGATTGATTCTCAACCATTTTGTTCCACTATTCGGGGTTTGGACCCAACATGTCCAAATGTCAATTTGATAACATTTCTTCACCAGTTTACTTCAAAAGTTGTGCTATTAATGTCCGTCATCCACAATATCAGTACCTGAAAAGTACATTCCTCGATAGTTGTTAGTACAAACATGTCACGTTGACCGGTTTTCTGCCACCCTGAAGAAAATGCATACTTGACTTTTCCTACACAATCTGTTATATAAAAAAAAAATTCTTATAGAACTGCTTTGTTATACTGTTACTTTCAATGTACTGTTTTAAAATCACCTACATCTGGACTGCTTTAGTGAACAGTGAGAAAATGTAACCATTCTTTCCATATGTTGAATTTGAAATGTGACGTCAAAAGAAATCTCTGCTCTCTTTTATGGAAAAAAAAGTATCCGCCTCTCAAAATGAAGAAAGAAAAAAACATGATCCTACCCACCCACCCCTACGTATCAAATGGTCTGACCCTTACTCTGGATAAGAACGCCACTCTCATATAACTTTAATTGCACACCTTCCCATGGGTATTGATTTTTGTACCCTGGATTTTGAAGTAATTTATTTATAAAATGTATTGATATTTTAATATCACGTGTCGCTGATGAGTGACTAGCTTGATGCCTGGCGACAGTGCTTGTTGAAGAGATGGCTAAGGTACGTCACCGAACGGAGCAGTATGCATAATTTCCTCAGTTGTAACTCAAAACGAGGCTCAAGGGCTTTGTTCATCTTTAAGTGTTTGTGAAATACAACCTGAAAATGCGTCATAACAAATACTACATAAGGTACAGAACCAGGTACAGATAGATCGAATCTTTGTTGCGACTTCGTTATAACCGTAGTTCGCTGTAAACATACATACAATATATATATTGCAAATGGCCCGGACAAAAATATGTTCGTGATAACCGTCAGTTCGTTATAAGCGTATTCGTAATAAACGTAGTTTACTGTATTTGTCAGGTGCACGTGTACCCACTTTTGCCCTTCAATATCCGTATAAATATTTATTCAAACAATATTCCATAAAGCTAGACGATTATATACATGTGTAGAAAAAAGTTAATATCTATTGTCAGCTATGATTAATTCATGTTCGCCATGACGGCATACTGTTGATGAACTTGGGTACTGTTGCACTTAGTATTGCCCGCCAATCCGCCTGAAGAGCTTCCCAAAGCTGTGTGTCGTTGGTGGTGCTGGGTCTCCGGCGTACCCTCTCCGCGCGCCAGGGGACTTAGCAAGGCAGTTTTATGTTCGTATATTATCTCGTCAGAGATAGTGACGGGATCTGGCATTGTCATCTTGCAAGTTAGAATATCTGCCGATAATTCTAACGAATAGAACGACAGGACAAAAACAATTCGTCAAAATATCGCTGGCCTGACAAATGTCCATTCTCAATTACCAAATCAGTTCGCCTGTCATGTGTGATACCGCCTCACTCTATTACACAACTGACCCATTACCGACCATGGTCATTAATGGTTGCGCTAGCATACCGCTCGCCGCTACGTCGCCAATAACATTTTCTGCCATCTGTGAATCGAGGCAAAAGCTTGATTCGTCTCTAAACATGGTGTAACGCCATGGGCGCTCAGTCCATCTCTGGTGTTGATAAATCCCACAGACGAGAAATTCACTTTTTGGACAACTTGGGATATTGACCAACAATTCATGATTTAGTCTGTTCATTGAGGTACCATCTCGGAGGCATTTTTAATCGTGTGCTTAGCTCAGTTGCATTAGTGATTGATATGCCTTCGGCAACCCATACTTGTCCTACGAGGCGACTATGCTTGCCGTAAAAGACGGCTTTGCTTGTCGTGGGAGGAGAATAACGGGATCGGGTGGTCAGGCTCGCTGACCTGGTTGATGCGTGTCATCGTATCCCTCTTGCGTAGATCGGTGCTCATGATATCAATCGCTGGATTGTCTAGTCAAGACTCGATTGTTTTCAGACCGCCGTCACATGGCTAGAATATTGCTTAGTGCGATTAAATAACAAACAAACAAACATTAGTGATTGTGAGTTCCCCTACAGGCGAACACACTTTCGCTGTTCATGCATGAGGTGAAATTTCATTGTGATTAGATGCTGCGTTCAGATGCAACGCCGTTGTATTGTAAATGTACACCTCAACTAAACTTCTGTACCCTCAAATCATTAGTTGCCGTACATTTTGTCAGTAGTATATGTGATATTTATGAATAAACTCCGTGTACACAACATATTTTATGACAAATTAAAAGATAACAACACACTTTGAAAAAATTGTCAATTGAAATCTTTGATGAATAGACATCATTCACACCGATCAAGACATGTCATGTTTCGTTAAACCAAAAGATCAAAACCGCTTTGAATGAATTGACCATGTACTTTCAAGTCACAAAGTCCAAAGCCCCATTGGAGATCTCAGGAAGTAATTACCAATATTGCACGGCGCTTGGCTCCTTTCACAGTTGTCCTTGGTGATAAGAGAGATAACGTGTGTTGACAAAACTGTAAGAACGGAGGATTCATCGAGAATTGCGCGGACTTTTTTGGTGTGTTCCCTGGGCCAATAACAGGACGAGGCATTAATGCATTAATGTTAAAATACCTCTAAATCTTAGAAAACTTGAACTTTAAAAAAGCAAAATGTTTAATAAATATACGATTTTACTCCCAAAGGGCACTTATTTTCTATTTTAAAGGTTACGGATTTGGGGACAAAAAGATCAGCTCGGTAATTCGATAAGAATGGAATAAAAAAAACAATATTTAATATTATTATTTATATTTAAATTTATTTATCATTATCCTTAAAATGTTAGATGGGAAACGAGACGGTGTGGAGGGTGTTTTATGTTTAAATCTTCCACAAATTTAATTATAGTACTTCAAATAATATAATATATTTGATAACGACTGGGGGGGGGGATCCGTAAGATTTGTTAACCAAGATTACGAAGAAATACCTGTCAGGAGGTACCCAATTATGTGTTTGTCGATGACACAAAAATATGTTAATCTTTTTCAGCGAATAATTGAGACTGTTATTCCCTGGCGTTTCATTTTTTATGGAAAAACTTTTAAGATTAAACGAATATATGACGTCAATGACAGAAAATAACCAATCTCGAATATCTGCCGAAACAGATCCATTGGGCGTAAATGTCAAAATAGCGGTGACAGTTTTATCAATGGATCACTGAAAATCAGTGATGACACCAGGTGTTCGCAATAATGGGTAAGCATGTACTCTGCCGGTAGAACAGGCAATCCCGTCCCAGCTCCATAGCGTCGAAATAATTGATTTCAACAAACTATTGATCGACAATACATTGATGTAAACAGGCCTCGGCGCGGGATCAATGAGTGAACAGCCAGCGTCTTACAGAACTTGCCTTTCACTTCAAAGTCTCCCTCTTTCCGAGAATTGAAAACAATAGTTGTACGTAATCACTATTTGATAATTATTGAAATACAGGTTTTGTATATACTAAACCTTTCTTTTGTGTAAATGCCATGTAAGCTATTGATTATAATGTATATTCTGAGGTATATCAACATCATTGCTGTAGAAATTATTCCTGTCGTCGTATGCATGTAAAACCTACGGAAACGTGTTGTCACAAGAGGCGGTGAGAGCTAGGCGTATAGATCCGGTTCTACAGCCTAGCCCAGCACAATCTCAGACCACCCGAGCACTAAAGATCCATGAGTGTTATCCAATGTAAATTCGATAAAATTCAAAGAGTATTTCCTTTGAATCCTTATTTGAGTCGACCATTGTCTGTAGCGTTGTGTTGAGTTCTATGTTGATTGCTGATAATCAGTAACCTCGATGACGTTTTGTCACCATACGTTTCACGAGTGTAAAATTCTGAAATTTTATTGGAATGTTTAGAATTTTAAGTGTTCATTCATATTGATTAGTCTAGGGTTTAGTTCCATACAATTATTCTTTGAAGTATCTTTTAGTTCGGACTATTGAGTAATGGCTATAGTTAAAGTCATTTTTGCGATTTCTTATAAGATAAAGCTAAACCGAGACAATGTTGGAAGGCTATGGTATGGAGCGGCCATGTTGCGTATATCGAATATTTTGCCCTTATATGGCAGAGCAGCCATGGTGTTTTTTAAATATATCTTGTTGCATCTTAATGTGTATATACTATATTTAGTTTCTTCAGGGCAGAGCAGCCATGGTCTGTGTAGAAGTGAAGGACTGATATAGCCACGCAGCTATGTGTATATCATTTTCATTTGACCGACCTTGTTAGAGAAGCCACGATGCGTAAGGACGGTCATCCATGTGCATATCATATATATTGACCTGATACGGACGGTCATCCATATGCATAAATATATATTGACCTGATACGGACGGTCATCCATATGCATAAATATATATTGACCTGATACGGACGGTCATCCATATGCATAAATATATATTGACCTGATACTGACGGTCATCCATATGCATAAATATATATTGACCTGATACGGACGGTCATCCATATGCATAAATATATATTGACCTGATACGGACGGTCATCCATATGCATAAATATATATTGACCTGATAAGGACGGTCATCCATATGCATAAATATATATTGACCTGATAAGAACGGTCATCCATATGCATAAAATATATATTGACCTGATAAGGACGGTCATCCATATGCATAAATATATATTGACCTGATAAGGACGGTCATCCATATGCATAAAATATATATTGACCTGATACGGACGGTCATCTACGTGCATAAAATATATATTGACCTGATACGGACGGTCATCCATAAATATATATTGACCTGATAAGGACGGTCATCCATATGCATAAAATATATATTGACCTGATAAGGACGGTCATCCATATGCATAAAATGTTATATTGGCCTGATAAGAACGGTCATCCATATGCATAAAATATATATTGACCTGATAAGGACGGTCATCCATATGCATAAAATATATATTGACCTGATAAGGACGGTCATCCATATGCATAAAATATCATATTGGCCTGATAAGGACGGTCATCCATATGCATAAAATATTATATTGGCCTGATAAGGACGGCCATCCACGTGCATAAAATATATATTGAATTGATACAGACAGTTATCCATGTGCATATCATATATACTGACCAAAGGACATTCATCCATGTGTATATCATATATACTGACCTGATAAGGACATCCATCCATGTGTATATCATATATACTGACCTGATAAGGACATTCATCCATGTGTATATCATATATATTGACCTGATAAGGACATCCATCCATGTGCATATCATATATATTGACCTGATAAGGACGGTCATCCATGTGTATATCATATATATTGACCTGATAAGGACGGTCATCCATGTGTATATCATATACACTGACCTGATAAGGACATTCATCCATGTGTATATCATATATATTGACCTGATACGGCGGTCATCCATGTGTATATCATATATATTGACCTGATAAGGACATTCATCCATGTGCATATCATATATATTGACCTGATACGACGGTCATCCATGTGTATATCATATATATTGACCTGATAAGGACATTCATCCATGTGCATATCATATATACTGACCTGATAAGGACATTCATCCATGTGTATATCATATATATTGACCTGATAAGGACATTCATCCATGTGTATATCATATATATTGACCTGATAAGGACATTCATCCATGTGTATATCATATATATTGACCTGATAAGGACATTCATCCATGTGTATATCATATATATTGACCTGATACGACATTTGGATTGGATAACCGTGACTTCTGTCACACCGGGACTACTATTTTCATTCATAAAAAAATCACGAGACGTCATTCATTTTGCAACTACATGGCAGAACCGAAGCAATCTCATGAGAGCGAGAGATATTTACAAACACTTCATTAAATCAAACCAGATAGTCACACGCATCAAATTCGGTTTGCATTCTATACAAGTTATGCATGGAGCTTTTACAGACACTATACAATGGAGCTATATCCATTTACAGTGTACGACTACCGATCAATAGAGCGAGGGTCCCCATGAGCGTGACGCACCCGACCACTTTCGGAACTATTAACTTGATTTAACGTAAAAGGACAAGCGTGGTGAAATGATGTCAGTTTCAACTATCTGGTTTAAACTTACTTGGGATGATCCGGTTGTGCCATCGGTGTCCTCTTCGAAGCGTATATTGTGGCACTGTTTCGGGAGTTGTTTGTTCACGACTGCACGACCAGATCACTCAAAGTGAACATTTCCGATACAAACCATTCGAAAACTCCTTAGAAGTGTGCCTGATTTCTGATTATGTGGCCCAAAATATCCCAAATGTGAACAATAACATTCCCTATCTCTAGCGTACAACGCTGTGAGAAGATCACGGTTGTCTTTTCTTATTCCGGTGGTGACCTTGCCCTTCGTTCGAAGCTGTCACTGACGTGCAAGCAGACTTGAGTTTGTTGACTTTCACGTCTTCAGCATAGGGTGGTACAGCTAACATGAATGTCTTTGTCGAGAATTCTGATTCCCTCTTCCAAAATGGTACGAACGTGATATAAATTCAGCTGATAGACCCCAAAAAAACGAACCATTTTGAATGCTCGAGTGAGTGAGTGAGTTTTGTTTAACGCCGCTTTTAACAGTTTTCCAGTTATATCACGGCATGTCAGCTTAATGTGGGAGGAAAGCCCGAAGTGATGCAGGTCTTAAACGTTTACCACTTCGGTGAAACCCACGAGCACGGGTATGGTGCTGACAAACCTAGAAACATAATCGGGGCGAACCGGGATTCGAACCCACAATCATAGGTTTCTGGCATGCCAAAGGGACGCAACTCTGCACAGCGAATCGCGGCGCCTTAGACGACTGGGCCACCCGTACCCCCCATTTTGAATGCACAGACGGGACCGACTGTTGGTCCGATATTCAGATCGCGGCGCTAATGTGACTTTTCAAATTTGCTTATAGGTGCCCTGCGTACTAACAACATGGCGCTTGAATTACCCTAAGTTTAAGAAATTCTTCCAAAAGGATCTTTGCAAACACAACTGCAGGCGCATGTTGTTAATGCTATTTGGTAGTGATTCATAAACACATGCTTATGATATGGTTGTACTCGTACATTGAACTCAGCTTTTAGCAGATATGTCTTACGCGTCTTCTTCTTCTTATTCTTCTTCTAGGGCGGTCGGGTAGCCTAGTGGGTAAAGCGTTCGCTCGTCACGCCGAAGGCCCGGGTTCGATTTTCCACATGAGTACAATGTGTAAAGCTCATTTCTGGTGTCCCCTGCCTTGATATTGCTGGAATATTGGTAAAAGCGGCGTTAATCCATACTCACTCGCTCTTCTCTTCTTCTTTTTTTTCTTCTTCTTATTATCATTATGGATATAGTGTTGTCGCTTTTAATGGCTCCTGTTTTCACGGGTTTGTCTTGCCGTAAAAGGAGACCATGCTTGTCGTAAAAGGCGACTATGCTTGTCGTAAAAGGCGACTATGCTTGTCGTAAGAAGCAACTACCGGGATCGGGTGGTCAGACTCGCTAACTTGGTTGATACATGCCATCGTATCCCAATTGTGTGTATCGATGCTCATGATATCAATCACTGGATTGTCTGGTCCAAACTCGATTTTTTACAAACCACCGTCACATAGCGGCGTTTAAGAACAAACAAACAAACAGAAAAAGCACCGAAATAATCGCAAGCATGTGTTCATTATGAAACAACCCAAGTAAGTAAAAAACAGTTTTAAACAAAGACAACGACCTTGTATCGTATTGCTAACGATAGTTAAGATATGGTAAGCTTATTTCATAGGAACGCACTCATTTTTTACGCCAGCACACTGTAAACCCGGTTTTCATCGATATATCCTCTACCTCATGCAGTGTGTCTTGGATCAAATTGATTTTCCTTGCCGGGAATAATAGTCGAGAACCTTTGTCTTGGATTTTAATTATTTGTTTAAATGTTATGTATTTACAAAACCGTGAATGTTTTAATATGCTAATCTGCATGGCAATGAGTTTGAACTATCATGAGATTAAGTTTGTTAAAGGCCTTCAAGCAGTGTGACTGTTCTCTGATATTGGGTGATCTTCTCCCCGCGGGGGCTCCTATCCCGAGGTGTATGCAGCCACGTATTGGATTGTGGGACTAATTTGGAAACTTTATTGATTTTCGATACACATTTACATTCAATCAACAAAACAATAGCCACAGAAGTGGAGGCACTTGAAAAGGTTTACACTACCCTGCGAGTTGTTGCTCTTTGGTATATTGGTGTCGTTTAACCTCATAATGTTTATCGAACAATTCGGTGTTGAAATATCTTTAATCTAAAGCGCGGAGATTTAGTAATTTCTCCCTTCCATAAACGTCATTTCCGGTTCCAATATGCCCGACATTAAGCAGCGGGGATCTAGTTGACGTCATTCTTCATAACAGTTCTGATACTTGAAAAATCCATGTTGTGGCTGCGTGTCGAAGCAGACATGTTTCTGTAGCAAATATCTAGCCATGTTGCTGTGTCCAACGACAGTTGGTTGATGAGTTTTATCTAGGGGTATGTAGCCGGAAGCCATTGATCTCAATCGACCCCTAAGTACTGATTTAACGATTAGGTCTATCTCTGTGAAAAAGTCATTGCACAAATTTATTTTGGTAATAATTGATGTTTCTTTCAGTCAAAGCGACATATAAATCAACCAAGAAGGATTGATCTTTAAAATTACGTCATTTGATGATTAAGGCATTACCCGTCTCCGCGCTTAGCAAACAAATTGTTTAGAGTTCGAGATGTCTTAGGGATAAAAGCCGCGCAGAGAATAAAGAAGATGCACCAATCACAGGATGTCACGTGATGGTATTCAGGGTCTGAACTGTCCCCTTTGGTCGTAAAGGGCGAGTTAATAGATCGGGAGGTCACACACGTTTACTTGGTTGATTGTGTGCCATCGTACCCCGACGGCGCGGGTCGTTACTCATAATATCAATCACTGGTTGGTTGGTCTGGTCCAGATTCATCATGTACAGGCCACGATTAAACAAACAAACAAACAAACAACAAACAGACTAACAAACAAAGAGACTAACAGACTAACAAACAAACAGACTAACAAACTAACAAACAGACTAACAAACAAACAAAAGAAAGACAATCAGTTTTAATTTCCAAGCATTACCCGAAACAGGATTGCGGATATATTTAAATATTCATATCCGTATCACCTTGTTTTTCTTAATCACTTAATCGTACTATACTGCTCCACTTTTGAGAGGGATATTTTAATATTTACATGATACACAAATATGATTCTCATAATATGTCAAATGTATATTTAATCAGAATGACATTTAATTATCCCTATCAAACGTTGAGTGGTATAAATACCATTATCGTGATTAAATGAGTGAGTGAGTTTGGTGTTACACGGTGTGCCGTCGTATCAAAGCTATATCACAGTGGGGATGAGTGAATGAGTATGATTTTGCGCCGCTTTTACCAATACTCCCGCAATATCACGGCGGGGAAACACCGGGAATGGACTTCACACATTGTGCCAATGAATGGAGTGAGTGAGTGAGTTTGTTTTTACGCTGCTTTCAGCAATATTCCCGCAATATCACGGCGGGGGACACCAGAAATGGGCTTCACACATTGTACCCATGTCAGGAATCGAACCCAGGTCTTCGGCCTGACTAGCGAACGCTTTAACCACAAGGCTACCCGTCCGCCCCACATTATGCGTAAGCCTATGTCAAAGTATTCCATGAATTGAATCAAACCCGATCCATCAGAGAACACTCGAACCTTTGAGCCACCTAATTACCACGCTACAGAGGTGTAAATTGGTGAAGATCATTCACAGTAATGTATTTACAGCTAGGCGTGTGATTGAGCCTGAGTTTGAATCTGATGTGGTGGTTTGTCTCCTCCAGGAAGAGCCGTCTCGAGAAGGAGAAGGAGAAGGAGAAGAACCACAACAAGATGGAGAAGAACTGGACATTCCACATGGAGGGCGTCGTCTTCAACATCCTCTTTCGTGAGTCCACATTTCCCTTTCATTCTGTCATATACTACACAAAGAAAGTTAAACAACACCCGAATCTTTCAGTTTACTATAGTTAATCTGTCAATTCTTTTGAGTAATTGATAACGAAGTTGTCTCCTCTTAATATACAAGGCAAAGAAGAAAACTCAAGGCAAAAAAATGATCATTTTCTTATTTATCACATTGTGAGTGTTTAGAAGCAGAAAATAATTTCCTTTTTTTTCTAAAATTTAAAGTGCTCTTCCCCTCATAATGCTGAACCCTTGGTCTTTTTAAAGGTCTACTTATTTGCTCGCTGACTTGGTTGATGCATGTCGATGCTCATGATGTCAATCACTGGATTGTCTGGTCCAGATTCAATTATTTACAGACCGACGCCATATAGCTGGAATATTGCTGAGTGCGGCGTTAAACAACAAATAAACAAAACACTTATTTTTCGAAATTCAATTTTTCAAAATTCAAATTCTGGCCAGTTCATTGTTTTTCTTTACAATAGTTGCAGTGAACTGATTTACAACATTTTTAGAAGGGAACATTTTTTTTTAGTGTGATGTTTCGCCCATTTCACATTAAAACGGCATCGCGGTACACTAGTCGGTGTTGTTGTGTAGTCAGTAGAGTGATTAGTCGTTAAAGACGTTCAGCCCTTATGACAGTGAATATTTCCAGTTATCAATGTTTAGTTATGATCAGCATGTTTTCCTTTTGAGCTGTCAGCAGCCGTCTTGTAAATAATCTTCTCGAAGACCAACGTGATCCCATTTGGTCATCTCCACACCCGTGAAGATCCGGGGTAGAATAGGTCTTCAGCAACCCATGCTTGCCGTAAAAAGTGTCTATGCTTGTCGTAAGAGGCGACTAACGGGATCGGGTGGTCAGGCTGACTTGGTTTGATGCATGTCATCATATCCCAATTGCGTGGATCGATGCTCATGATATCAATCACTGGATTGTCTGGTCCAGATTCAATTATTTACAGACCGCCGCCATATAGCTGGAATATTGCCGAGTGCGGCGTTAAGCAAACAAACAAACAAAACATGTAACAGCGTGGGAGGTCGCGGTGATATGGCTAGAATACTGCCACGGGATTGAGCAACATTAATGTATGTTTGAACTGTGGTTATATCGGTGGCGTTATTGTGTCATGTTGATACTTAAGTATTGTTTTACACCGCTCTAGGCCGTGATATAACTGCAATCCAAGAAGAATTCTGCAGTAAAATTATCAAAATTCTGCAGGTAGAACTACATAACTCTGGGGTACAAACAACAATTTCCCCCTCAAAATTTAAAATTTAATACAAACTCATATGCATAGTTTCACTGATGTTTGTTGGTTAGATTTAACCAACGTTTAGTTTGTGTGGTCATAATACCAGAACGTTTAAAAGTGAGAATTATTTATTTCAAATGATGTTGTATTGTAGGATTCATATTGTATGTTTGAATCGCATGTTAAATGTTTGGCCATCACTCGATGGAAACATTGTACAAAAAGGTTGAAAATAATTATAAGTAGTGTATTGATCGATAAAAAGGGGCCATTCCGCGACCTTTCTGTAAGTTACATTTTCTGCAAATCTTTCGCGATCGTGTATTCGAACAATTCGTTTAAAGCGGCGCTAATCCCAACTCACTCACTTTTACGCCACTGTTAGCAATATTCCAACAATATGACGTCTGGGGACACCACAAATTGACATAATACACCCATGCGATGAGACCCGTGAAGATCCGTGGTAGAACAGGTCTTCAGCAACCCATGCTTGTCGTAAAAGGCGACTAACAGGATCGGGTGGTCAGACTTGCTGACTTGGTTGATGCATGTCATCGATCTCAATTGCGTGGATCGATGTTTGTGATGTCAATCACTGGATTGTCTGTTCCAGTCTGGCGTTAAACAAAAAACAAACAAACCCATGCGATGAATCGAACCCCGGTCCTCGGTGTGACGAGTAAACGCTTTAACCCCTAGACTACCCCTCTCCCCTGCACCTTAAGAAGATAAATAGCTAAAAATCAAACTCAATAGGAACACCAGAACCAAACACAACCACCTTTTCGGAGACCGGACACCTTGAAACGAACAAAACATCCAAATGACAAGGCACAGCGATCGAGTAGGTAGAATATCACTAAAAAACTAATTTCCCCATGGACGTGTATCTCCAATCGAGCCATCGTACCCGCATTATTAATGCGTTCATAAATCTATGACAATGATAAGTATTGATTTAAAAACCTGAATTTCTTTGGAAAACAATTGCGTTTTAATCAATTTAAACAGAAGGCACCAAAGACAGACTTTGGAATTATTGACTCAACTAGAAGAAGCAATAAACACGCGCTCTTGAACATTGAGTGCATTGTCGGCAGATTCCACCCTTGTATCACAGGGGAATATAACACGTAACTATGCACAACACACTCCAACCTACACAACGCCAACTATGATGTTGCGTTACGCTGTAGTGCATCTTACAGAATTAACATATATCTAAAGTAGCATATAAAGCTGTCAATTATTTTTAAATAATATTTTTCGATTACACAAACCACCCGACCTCGATGACATTGACGCGAACCAAACAACCCCGAAAAAAAGTTTGAAAACAAACATGATGACATTTTACGCTCTGTCGGTAAAAAAACAGGAAAACATTGTTTTGCAAATTATGGACTTGGAGAAACACATTTTATTCTAAAGAAGGAGATTTGATGAGGACAGTGTTTGGGAAATTAAATTTACATAATTTAAGGAATGTTCAAATATTTATCAACTGTTTGGAATATTTTGGATGAATGAGATTTTGAAATGTTCTTAATGTACGAATGTCGAATTTTAAAATGGCTTAATGACTAAAATGTATCAAAAGAATGCATTTTTCAAATACCAGTATTTTTCTAAATTTTCGGGAATATTTCAAAATAGGGAATTGCATCGGACATAATAAAGTATTTACGCCAGAAAAAATCCATTGCGATTAGTTCAGTGGTTAATTAATAGGGTGTACATATGTCTCAAGGAAGCGCAAAATGCAGAAATACTAAGCTTGTTCTTCAAGCCACGGGCTTTAGGTAACAACTCTAAACTGTCAGTGCGCACATGACTCCCTTTGGTAAAACTCAAGCTCTCACATGTAGCGTGAAAGGCGGATAAGACTTAGATCTGCAAACCGCGCAGTGATACATGTCTACCCTTTCCTTCATCCAATCAGAAAGCAGTATGTGATTAAGTGCGGAATACGTCTCGTGTTTGTGAATACGATAATAAATAACGATCAATGGGCGTGGATCAATTCTCCTTACAAACAACTCTCCCCTGGACGAACAATAACCAATACAGTCCCGATATTGAATACAAATGAAAACCTCTCCATCGTTGCAACTTTCCGTGATTTTCCTTTTTCATTAAAAGCTGCGGTAGATTGTTGGTGTTTTGGTCGTGTTTGTGTACAATTGTGCGATCGTGGTGCTGTTTGCATGGTGTCCCATCGCCTTTATGTGAGCATGATTGATGTTGTGCAACACAATGTAGGCGCTTTAGTCTCCGCGTCCACGTGGATGTCGGCGATCAATAATCAGTTGTGTATCTGACATAGTTTAACAAGCAAACATGCTCTTGGCCCAATCGGAACTGCGACCATTCAGTCATAAAACGGGACTCGAGCAGTAATTATTCTTGAAAAAAATATGAAGGATTAACAGAACACGCCATTTGCACTCATTCTGTACGTTGTTGTCTGGTTGACATTTAACGCAGCTCAAAGCTCATCAAGGACGGAATGAAACAGACAAACAGAACTTCCCTTTTGATATTCAAAAATATTGGGGGCAGGGAGTTATTTAATAATGTGGTTTGCACTCAAATGACTGCAGCCTTTGAACAGTATCCGGGCTATATCACAACGGACCCGTGAAGATCCGGGGTAGAATAGGTCTTCAGCAACCCATGCTTGCTGTAAAAGGCGACTATGCTTGTCGTAAGAGGCGACTATGCTTGTCGAAAGAGGCGACTAACGGGATCGGGTGATCAGGCTCACTGACTTGGATGGTTGATGCATGTCATCGATCCCATTTGCGTGGATCGATGCTCATGATATTATTCACTGGATTGTCTGGTCCAGACTCGATTATTTACAGACCGCCGTCATAGAGCTGGAATATTGCTGAGTGCGGCGTTAAACAATCAACCAACCAACCAACCAATATATCACAACGTGTCAGCTTGATGTGGGAGGAAAGCCCGAAGTGAGTCAGGTCGAAGTGAGACACTTTGGTGAAAGAGGTGGAACCGCCATGAGTCACAACACCACAGGCTTCTTGAACATCTATATACCGTATTCGACGTAATAGGCGTCTAGGGCTCTCTCAAAAATAGAAACAGGGGGCTCTTATTAATATATTATTTTGGTGAAAAAATCAGAGTAAAAAAGATAAATTTCGTGGTTTATGCTGACAGCCAGAATTTTTTTTCCAGAATTGAATTGTCCATAATTAAGGGTGCATAAATACGTCTTGGGTACATTGATCAATCAGAAGGGGTGCTAATTGGGATTGTTCACTCGCCAATATATTAGCAAATATTGCCGTGGGCGCTTATTAGGCCGGGGCGCTTATTACGTCGAATACGGTACATGTATGTCAGAGTTTTGTGGTCGATGACTTTTCAGAATATTGGATGAAATTAAGGCTCCTTACTACCCAGTACTTGTTTCTCATCGACTGCGGGGGCACGGGTGGCCAGGTCGTTCAAGACGCCGTGATTCGCTGTTCAGAGATGTGTCCCATGGGCATGCCAGAAACCTATGATTGTGGGTTCGAATCCCGGTTCGCCCCAGTTATGTTTCTAGGTTTGTCAGCACCATACCTGTGCTTGTGGGTTTCACCGAAGTGGTAAACGTCTGAGACCTGCATCACTTCGGGCTTTCCTCCCACATTAAGCTGACACGCCGTAATATAACTGGAATACTCTTAAAAGCGACGTCAAACCAAACTCATTCGACGCCTGCAAATTGCTCGTCCGCCGAAAGAATAAAAATATTTTGTTAATCCAGAATTATCCGCCGTCAACCTGTAATTGTATGCCACTTATTATGTTTTATTAAGTATTATTAAGATTATCATGTTATACTAAGTATTATTCTTCACAAACGTGACAAAACATGTTCTAAAAAACACGGTCGTATATACATGTATAAATGATAGGTGACGTACGTAAAGTGAACTGTTGAAACTTGAAATGGAAGCAATTCTTGGCTACTTTTATTTCTGTTGCCATGTAGTATTCGCTTCCACCATAGATCGCATATAAAACAGGGAGTTGCGTTGATGTTATAGAAAGTACATGGCATTAAAACCTGCGACAATGGCAATCACACACACCGGCCTCTCTGTTATGTATGAAGTTCGGGGTTGGTGTAAACTTGGTCGTAAAAGCAGACATAACTATCTCTGAAAATTCCCTGGTTACGACTTTCGGGATAAACGAGTTGAAGTATTTTTGTATCACAAAAAGCTTGACTCCAACCAACACAGCCTGTTCAAGCTTCCCTTCATTAACCGACACGCCGGTTCACTTGCAATCAGCCAATTTGGTAGCATTTCATCTGTTAGTTCGTATATTGTAATTTCATATACAACTAAAATGAAACCGATACGGTAGTCCAAACTTAACGCGTAGTTAGCATTATTAGAAATAACACCAGTGCATGCTACAATCTACTGTCCTATTTCAAGAAGTTTCAAGACATTCTGATAAATATTTACTTTTGCAGAAACCTCAGTTTATTCAGTCAAATAGTTCTGGAATTTTCGTGACATCTGGGAGATGTAAAGGGTTACTAATATGACTGTAGTTGTCTCATTTTCGTTCAGCAGTGAAAATCGACAAAAATTTATTTAGAAATAAAATAAAACGAATGTTTTAAAATATGAAATCTCCTTAACTTATATACGAGAGGATATTTTTATGTTTGTTGTTGTAAAATTTAAACTTGTCTGTCATTATGTAATTTAATAAAGAAAGACATGTTCAATAAACTATCTATTTCTATACCCGTGATGATTTTTTTCCCGCGTTCGAAAATGTACAATATAAGCTCTGAAAAATAGAAACGCAACGAAAGGTCACATCTATCCCCAAACTGGACGCTCAGAAGATTCCTACCAACTGTGAGTGGTGTATATAATATGTAGAACAGTTGGCTTTTCTTGTGCTTACTCTTTTCGCGAACACTGGTGTCATCACTGATTTTCTGTGATCCATTCATATAATTTTCATCACTTTTTACTTTTTACGCCCAATGAAATCTTTTCGACAGATAAGGACGTTTGACGGCGTTGACATTTTACACTGCAAAATAACCTCTCTATATTCCCGTGAATTCGCCGTATAACCTAACCGACTGGCACCTTTGAAAGGAATATCTAAAGTTAGTTTCCAGACACGAGACCACAGCAGAATATATTTTCTGTTTGTTTTTAAGGTGGTTAGCCGTGTGCTTCTTTTCCCTACATGGCTCTAAGTGTGAAAACAATACTCTCTCATGTGCTTTTGGTTTTATCAAAGTTTTTTTTACAGTATTAGTTTTGAATGACAGCATATATTCTTATGGAAAATGTTGCCATGAAAACACTCCTGGTGTATGTTAAGTCTTTCAGTCTTTCTGCTTATTTCCTTGTCGTTGGGCCCTGTCAATTATTCAGTTTCGGTCTTTTTCCCGACTTTTCTATCAACATGGGCATACGGGCGTCCCAGAGGTTGAGCGGTAATTTGTTTTGCAGCCTTCTCCAGCTCCCCCTGGATCCATTATCGACTACGATGATGTTCTTTGGGCTGTGACTTCCATACCCGTGTGTAACATCGTCAAGAAGCAACAAGGAGACGACTTCAGACACTGCATGGTGTTTGTATTCCCAACGTTGTCCCACCTGGACCACCCGAGACTGAGAGCTTGTCTGCTGCACTAGATGAGACCACGACAGGAACTGCTATGCCTGGACCACCTGAGACTGGGAGCTTGTCTGCACTAGATGTGACCACGACAGGAACAGCTATGCCTGGACCACCTGAGACTGAGAGCTTGTCTGCACTAGATGGGACCACGGCAGGAACTGCTATCCCTTGACCACCTGAGACTGAGAGCTTGTCTGCTGCACTAGATGGGACCACGGCAGGAACTGCTATCCCTAGACCATTTGAGACTGGGAGCTTGTCTGCACTAGATGGGACAACGGCAGGAACTGCTATGCCTGGACCACCTAAGACTGAGAGCTTGTCTGCTGCACTAGATGGGACCACGACAGGAACTGCTATGCCTGGACCACATGAGACTGACAGCTTGTCTACACTAAATTGGACCACGACAGGAACAGCTATGCCTGGACCTACTGAGACTGACAGCTTGTCTGCAGTAGATGGGACCACGGCAGGAACTGCTATGCCTGGACCACCTGAGACTGACAGCTTGTCTGCTGCACTATATGGGACCACGACAGGAACTGCTATGCCTGGACCACCTGAGACTGACAGCTTGTCTGCTGCACTAGATGGGACTACGACAGGAACTGCTATGCCTGAACCACCTGAGACTGACAGCTTATCTGCTGCACTAGATGGGACCACGACGAACTGCTATGCCCAAACCACCTGAGACTGAGAGCTTGTCTGCTGCACTAGATGGGACCACGACAGGAACTGCTATGCCTGGACCACCTGAGACTGACAGCTTGTCTGCTGCACTAGATGGGACCACGACAGGAACTGCTATGCCTGGACCACCTGAGACTGCTATCTATTTAATATATCTGTTATCACTTGCTACATCCGCAGTTAACATATCAATAACTTTACGGCATACAGCGGCCTGATATAAGTTTTAGTATTCTCGACTACCCACATGTGCAGTGATGCTATCTCTATGTTATAATATATGTACAGTTATTAGTTGATCGTATCATGACTTCGCTTAATATCAATATTGATTTTACTTGGCAATATGTTGGCCCCAATGTGACCCTTGGTGCACTGTGCTGCACGCGCTCGTGGGGGTCTCCCAAGTAGTATACGTCTGAGACCTGCATCACTTCTTTCCAATCTCATTAAAATCAGACCTTAGTCCTCGCTACCGCTAAACAAAGATCTGAGGACATCCCATTACGATTCACGTCAGACCCACCTTGCACGAACTTTGACCGACCAATAGAATGACCAATCAGAAGGCAGCTTTCTCGTGCTTTAAGGCACTAATTTCAAATTGGCGACTACGCTTCGAAACATATATTGACAAATTCTCGATTACAAATTGGAAACCTAAAAAAAAGAACATTCTGGAATGGCTAATAGATGGTCTAGATTGTATAGAATCAGTCGTTAAACCTGTAACTAAGGTTCGGAATACCCCAATTTAAAGTTTTCGAGGTTGTATGATTAGAAATCACATTCCGACTGTCACTTTCATGATCTGGTAAGCGACGCTCTCATTGGTCGGATGAAAGGTCGTTCTGACATGATCCCTAATGGATCTTTGTTTAGCGGTAGCGAGAACTAAGGTCTGATTTTAATGAAATTGCACTTCTGGCTTTCCTCCCACATCAAGCTGACACGCCGTGATAGAACTGGAATAATGTTCAAAACATCCTCTAACCCACCTCCCAGCTATCTAAATATACAGTCAGACAAAGAAAGGTATACACCCATGTCTGACGATGGCTAAACATGAAACAAACAAGAAATGGTTAATCGAGGCGATTTTTTTTTATACATGTTTCATAGGTGTGTTTTGGACCTTAAGTTGGCAGTGTTTCGGCGACTGTTTTCAGCCCAGTAACGTTTTGACAACGTTTGTAATGTTTTGATCAAATCCAAATTTCAAGCTCATAAGAGACCCGTGAAGATCCGCGGTAGAATGGGTCTTCAGCAACCTATGCATGCTGTAAAAGGCAACAATGCTTGTTGTAAGAGGCGACTAAGGAGATCGGGTGGTCAGGCTCGCTGCCTGGTTGATGCATGTCATCGTATCCCATAATATGCTCATAATATATATCACTGGATTGTCTTGTCCAGACTCGATCATTTACAGTCCGCCGTCATATAGCTGAAATATTGCTGAGTACGGCGTTCAACAAACAAACAAACAAACAAACAAATAGACAACAAACATAATGAATGCTATCGTTGTTATTTATACCTGTAGCATTTTGCAATAATTTCCTCATTGTGAGAGCTCGCTGACTAACGCTCTATTGACTCCTCCCATGCTTCATATAGACAACATGAGATAATGGTCGCTACAATGTACACCGTAGTTCACACGTAAGGAAATTCTTTGTTCGAGTTCAGAGTCAATTCCGCAGATCGAAACTCCCTGTTAGACCCCGAGTATGACAATAGCTAATTAATAATGCCCCCACCAACAGCCTGAATCATAACGGTTGGGTGATTTCGTACAAAAGCCACCACCTGTACGACTGCCGGTCATGGAGACGACGTCGTCTTGGGCTACAGCTTACTCAACGACAACGTCAATACAGATCAATATAGCACTTCGGTCTCCAAGGCCAAGCTATACTGATGACAAATCAATTTTAGTTGTTACTTAAGGATTAATACAAACGGTAACGTTTCGCAAAGCATGACAGGGAGTTCAAAGGAGACAAACACATATAGTAAACTACGTTTATAACGAACTGATCGATATAACGAACTTATTTTTCAGTCCTGGCCATTTGTTGTATATACGAGGGCTGGCTGAAAAGTTCTAAGCCTAAGTGGGATATCTCTATCGGATTGAAACAATTTTTGCCACCAACAAGTACAATTATTTTATGAACCACAGACATAAGAACTGCAACTGTAGTGTTATTATTCTCTTTGTACCAGACCATCTTGTGAACCTACCCATTGAATAGACAAAACTGGCTATAGGGCAGTCATCAAGTACCTTCAACTGAAAGGGCTAACTCCAACACAGATACATGCTGACATGGTCTCCACTTTAGGGGATGATGCCCCTTCCTTTTCCACTTTAAAGAAGTGGGCTGCGGAATTAAAGCGTGGCAGAGAGAGCCTTGACGATGACCCGCGTCCAGGAAGGCCTTCAACAGCAACCATTCCGGAAAACATTACCCGGTTGCATGACATGGTGATGGCTGATCGACGATTGACCGCTCGACATATTGCCAGTGTTGTGAGCATCTCTCATGAGAGGGTTGATCGCATTATCACCAACGAGTTGGGAATGACAAAAGTTTCTGCAAGATGGGTGTTAAAGCTCTTGACAGCGGATCAGAAACGTGTCAGATTCCTGACGTCCCGTGACAATTTATGCCATTTTGAAGCAGATCCCGATGAATTTTTGGCCCGATTTGTAACCATGGATGAGACCTGGATTCATCACTTTCAACCAGAAACCAAAATTCAGACTAAACAATGGAAGCATCCGGAATCACCAGCCCCCCACCCCCCAAAAAGCCAAGGTTCCTTCTGCTGGAAAGGTGATGGCTTCAGTCTTTTGGGATTCCAAGGGTATTCTGCTGATTGACTATCTTGAAAAAGGCCAGACTATCAATGGAAGATATTATGCTGACCTAGTGAGACAGTTGCGTGAAGCTAGCAAAGCTAAGCGACGGGGAATGCTCACTAAAGGAGTCCTGTTCCACCAAGACAATGCTCCTGTTCACAAATCGGTGGTTGCCATGTCAGCGATCCATGATTGTGGCTTCGAACTCCCTTATTCACCCGATTTTGCCCCGTCAGACTTCCACCTGTTTCCCAAAATGAAAAAGTAACTGGCCGGTCGCCATTTTCCTGGTAATGATGACGTCATTTCCGCTGTGAATGACTTTTTTAGGGTGCCTGAAGAAAATTTCGTCTTGACCGGCATCCAGGCCTTGCAGCATCGCTAGCAAAAGTGTGTAAACCTGGAAGTGGACTATGTGGAGAAATAAATGAAAACCATCGACTTGGTACGGGTCTTTCGCGGTTAGGCTTAGGACTTTTCAGCTAGCCCTCGTATGCTGTATGTATATGGTGATAACGAACTACGGTTATTACGAACTAAAATTAGTGGTCCATTTGAGTTCGTTATAACCGTAGTTTACTTACATCATTGTGGGCTCTTTGTTACAAATCCTTCTTGTGTATATATTTCCATCTTAATAATTTGTACTTATTAGCCAAACGAAAGGTCCCTCTGGCGTATGATCTTTGTATGGTTTTGTTTGTTTATTTCGTTTGTTGTTTAACGCCGCACTCAGCAATATTCCAGCTATATGAAAGCGGTTTGTAAATAATTTAGCCTTGACCAGACATTCGAGTGATTGACATCATGAGCATCGATCTATGAAATTGGAATGCGATGACACGCATAAAGTCAGCTTGCCTGACCACCCGATCCCGTTACTCGCCTCTTACGACAAGAATAGTCCCCGGGTACGGCAAGCATGGGTTGCTGAAGACCTATTCTTTACCTGTATCTTCACAGGGGAGACAAGCATGGCCCGGGTAACTGAAGATCATTTCTAATCCTGATGGGGGTTGCACGTGATACTGAAATTTGGCTTCACCGCCCCATGTAACAGAGTCCTTGAATACGATCCCATAATTCCTATCCTACTTCAATCGTAAAAACTACAAGAGCCCTATTGCCAATGCCTTTAATGCATGCATCATTATGAAATTTGATTTGAAGTAAGTATAGCAGATTTTCGTGTTTTTTATAAATATATTTTTTAAGCTGCCGTGGCATTGGCCTTGAAATGCACACCCATAACTATATGCATACTACATTCGTGGCATCTCTTCTCAAAGGACTGGTTCTATGAATCAATAGTGTCCCTGGAAACAGAGTCGATCCACGGCAGCCATTTTGAAAATGACCCTTTGTCCTTCCAGTTATAAAAGTAGCGCTGTACGAGTATGTGGGTATGGATTTACTTTACGTTTAAAAATATTCCAACAATATCACGGCTTCACACATTGTACCCATGTTGGAAATCGAACCAAGCTAACAGTCTGACGGAGCGAACGCTTTAACTTCTGCCCTAACTGATCGCCTTTACTTTGTATGGTATACAGGACTTCGCTGAAACAGTAGTAACACATGTCCGTTTTAGTTTGTGCTGATTGTAATAGTTATTAATGCATGTATTTAAGTCTAGTTTCACTTAAGCCCCCTTTACACAAGGCTGCGACCAAAACAGTCGCACAAAGGTCGCCGAGGAGGTTGGTTGCTCAAAGGTGGCTCAAAGGAGGCAGAAGGGAGACACAAGCATTGCCGTTGTTGCAGAATGAAGGCCCAGTGTTCGCCCAATGGTCGCCAGGTAATAGATGCGTTCTGCTGAAATATTGTCCCGTAAATCTGGGCGATGTTTCTGCCTCCCTTGTGCATTCTTTGGGCGACCAACAGCGTGCATTGAACGATGAATATGGCGACCGCCGTGCCTCCATTCGGCGACCACGGCAACACTTGGGACACCATGGCAATGCTTCTGCCTCTTTTCTGCCTCCTTTGAGCTGCCTGTAGTGCCTCCCCAGCCTGCCTATAACTAGAGGGCTTGTACCTGCAGTGTTTCACTGTGGTTGCAGACGCTGAACAACTCGAGCAGTTACTGCTGAACAACTGCTGGAGCAGTTACACAGAAACATGATTTTCTGGGTTTAGGCGACCATTGAGCGTCCTGGCCAGTTTTTGATCGCTCGAAGGTGGCACAAAGGTCGCAGCCCTGTGTAATGGGGCCTTAAATGGACACATACCCTAAAGCTACGACTGCCGTAGGTCAGTTGTGCCAGGGGGTTATAATCGTTTGGTGCCAGCAATGCCAGAGGGGGTTCGATCCCTTGTCAAAGTCATACCAAGAGACGTTAAAAGGTGGTACTTGTTGTTACCCTGCCTGGCATTAAGGGGATAACACTGGTCCGCTCGGAGTTAGTATTATGTGTCTGAGTGGGGTATCCATGTTAGCCTGAGGCATGATAGGTGTCTGAGTGGCCTGACTAAAACCGGCATTAGTCTCTAAGGCAAAACATGTAAGTTTAATGGTTAAAGTGGCTAAAGCGTTCGCTCGTCACGCCAAAGACCCGGGTTCGTTTCCCGACATGGGTACAATGTGTGAAGCCCATTTCTGGTGTCCCCCGCCGTGATATTGCTAGAATATTGCTAAAAGCGGCGTAACCACTAGGCTACCCGACCGCGCCTCGGGATCAATGAGCAGGACATACTGGTATAACGCTGAAAGCAGTCAGGATATCCTGAATGATTTAAAAAAATAATAATAAATATCCATGATATATGTATTCCTCTTCCCTGGTGTGTTCCGAACGCATATTGGAACAATGCTCATTTTAAAAAAAAAGAAGTTTATTGCGTCTTTATGGTTAATTAATACTATTTGATACATAATTTACATAATTTTATAACGTGGACACAGTTCCAGTCTAACACGGGCTCCAGTTTTACAATGTTAATAAGGTGACGTCAATGGCGCGTTTTTGATCCATGATGAAGACAATGGTTTGCAAGTTGTCCTTAGCTTTATCCTTATTGTCATCCTTATCGAGTATATTATATCCATGTTGATTACTTATTTACAAGAATACCTATCATAAGTACGTGTCGCATCAATGCACATAAACAAAACGTACACTTTCAACGCGGTACCAACCCAATACACAAAGAGTTGTTTTTTTTAATTATTTTCGATTACAAGGTTATTGAGTATTTCAATGTTACGAGTGGCTGGTTTTAACTAGAAATCAAAATATGACACGGAAAACAACGATGGCAAATCATGAACGTCATGTAGAGAGTTTCAAGGTCGACTGAACGCTGTCTGACAGACATAGCCTGTTGCCAAGTTATCGGTTTTCCGAAACATGAAAGATGTCTGAGATCTACGGAAGCCTTTTAGGGCCATTTGTTTTTTTGTGAGTTTTTTTTTTCGATACTATCTTGAAATTTCAAGATACTAAGTTGAAATTTCAAGAAACTAAGTTGAAATTTCAAGATATTATCTTGAAATTTAACTTCTATATCTTGAAATTTCAATTTAGTATCTTGAAATTTTAACCTCTATATCTTGAAATTTCAACTTAGTATCTTGAAATTTCAAGATAGTATCGAAAAAATTAAAAAGCAAATGGCCCTAAGAGGCTTCCGTAGAGATTGGTGGCGCCGTCTTAATAAGTTCAATGAGAAAAACGCGCGAGTTAGGCACGACCGGAAGTCGTGTTGCGACACGCACCGCTTTCCTACCCAGTGTTCCTTGCGGTGAACATAATCTCTACACATACCGGTCTCTGAACAAGCGGTACCTCGTAACTATAGCAAGACAGGAGCCCCACTTGGCGGCCCTGTGCGGGAGTTTGCCTCTGCCAGAGACCAGCGTCACACTTTACACAGTCCACATTTAGCACTGATAGGTGAAACAATGGACATAGCAAGAGCAAATTGAAGCCAGTGAGGCAATTAACCCCGACAAAGATCAAAGCAATAAGTCCCAAGCACTAGGCAGATAGGTTCCCTGGTCACGGTTCATGACCGGCTGGTGTCTCCTGATGTCAATGGCTTCTTGTAGTTACCTTTGTCGCCAGTTGTTGGTAGACGGGACTTTACTGGCTTCCCGCGTGATGTTATGGTTTTGGTTCTTCACGATGTGTTCGGAAATAGCAGATTTCGGGTCGAGTTTGTTCACAGAGGTCCAATGTTCTTTGAAACAAAAGCCAAAAAACCCACCTCCCCCCAAAAAACAATAAAAAAGAACAGAAACAAATAATAATAATATTAATAATAGCAGTAGTAGTAATAGTAGTAGTAGTAGTAGTTATAATAATAATAAAAATAATGATTTGATATGTAACATTTTTCATGCCCTCTCACCCTATTATTAATGACCATGTGCGATTTTAGGGTGTGTAAGAAACAGATTACTGCACTCGTGCCCGTCAGATACCGCTTATCCTACATGTCTACACTATACTTATTTCTTATAACACATAATGTATGTGAACTGTCGCGCAAAAGAAAGTATACACTTGAAAATGTGATTTGACCAAAAAATTACAAACGTCATCAAAACGTTAGGCTGAAAAAACTGTTGCCGAATCACTGCAAACTTTGGGTCCAAAAGACAACTATGATACCCGTATCAAATACATCACTACCGAAAAACCATGTCTACCCGGCAGTTTGTAATGAGACGAGTCAAGGGTTCAGTATACTATATTGAAACAATGTATTCCCCTGTACACGTCGTGACTCATCACGGTCACATGACACGTGTATCCCATAATTTACGATCGAGAAATTATGCTCATGGGTATTTTGAGGATCACGTATCACATGATTTATGAAATAAGGTAAAATATTAACGACAACATATTTCCTGGAAGAAACTCCCCAAGAGACGATTTTTTCCTCTAAAGTGTATCTGGGTCGTTGATCTTAGTGCACGTGCACTCCGAGAACCATCTTTATAGAAATACTTCATTTTTTGTCACATATTCCAACTACATACTCGGATGCCTTATGTCAAAGGAGTTCATTTAGTTATCTGGCAATTCACGTTCATATACACTCTCTCAAAAAAGAAACGCAACCCCTATATTTTCAAGATGTTTATATCAATATTCAAGTTATTTTTTTTTTATTACACATTTATTATTGAAGACAACAATATGAAATTTGGCATGGTGGCAGTACAGTTATGCAAGTTTAAGTCCAGACTTCGACAGTTCTCTCACTAAGATTGACTTGACGCAAGGGGGCGTCTTTCTCAGTACCTCGTATGAGCGC
Source organism: Haliotis cracherodii (assembly GCF_022045235.1). NCBI lineage: Eukaryota > Metazoa > Mollusca > Gastropoda > Lepetellida > Haliotidae > Haliotis > Haliotis cracherodii. Next base: position 57,051,784 of record NW_027266330.1, read on the forward strand.
CACGAGCTGCGATCACAGCATTACACCTCCTAGGAACAGAACGGATTAGACGTCGGATTCTTTCATGAGGGATTGCTCTCCAGTCCTCCTGCAGTGCAACGGCTAGTGCATCCAACGTCTGCGGCGGCGGTGTACGTGCACGTACTCGTCGGTCCAGATAATCCCAAAGATGTTCGATTGGGTTGATGTCTGGTGATCGGGAGGGCCATGGTAACACGTTGACGTTAGCATTCTGGAGAAAATTCACTGTTGCATGAACAGTGTGCGGCCGGGCGTTGTGTTGATAGAGCTCCCTCTGTTGGTCGATAATCGGCAGAAGATGAGGCTGTAAGACGTCACTGATATAGCCCTGGGCTGTCAAATTGCCACGAATGATCGCCAAGTCTGATCTTTGGTTGTAAGACATGGCTCCCCACACCATGACGCTCCCTCCTCCAAATCTGTCGACCTGCCGAACACAGTTCGGAGCAAAACGTTCGTTTCCTCTTCTATAGACACGCTGTCTTCCGTCACGGCGTTGTAAGAGAAAACGTGATTCGTCACTAAACCAGACGCGCCGCCAGTTTCTGAGGGTCCACATCCGAACATTGGTGCACCACCTGAGTCGTTGGCGTCGATGTTCGTGGCGTTAAAGAGGTCCAATAAGTGGTCTTCTTGCACGTAGACCGGCCTCTCGTAGACGGTTCCTTTTTGTTTGTGCGGACACTCTTCTCAAACCTGGCACCTGTGTTGCAGTGACGGTAGGTGTGGCTAGCCGATTACGTAGGTGGGTGACCCGGATGAATCGATCCTGAGGTGATGTGGTAACGCTTGGCCTACCACTTCTGGGGCGATCTTCAGTTGCATGAAACTGGGTGTATCGGCTCCAAAGTCGGGAAATCGTTGTTTTATGAACATTGAGGTGCCGGGCAACGTTTCCAAAGCTTTGTCCGGCCTCAATACGACCAATGGCGATATTTCGATCTGCAGCACTCAACCGTGGCATGTTCGACCTTGTCTCTCGGTGAAAATGATAGAGTGAATCGCTAATCAACACGTGCTTTTATAAACCTATACTTCTACTGCTCTTTCCATGAATTGCACGTGCATGAGGCTTTTGGCATGGGCCACGTGAAAATTTTGCTCGCTATGATAAAAGTAACAATAAAATGCCCTTGTGCACGAAAATTGGTGTGTTTGGGCGCTTACGTTAATAAACAGTGTACATGGTATAAGTGCATATCAGAAAAATTATATTTACAATCAATAGTTTTCTTCTTGGGGTTTTCTCATATTTTCAGACTGGGGTTGCGTTTCTTTTTTGAGAGTATAATACCAAGTACAGTTGTCATCGTGTAATGTTGTGCTTACTTTTAGGATTCTGTTTGGAGATTACCTATGTTTTCAGCTACAATTGTAAACCATATATTTTTGTAATTAAAACTTTGAGCCTTAATATTCTTTCTAAAAAATAGAAAAAAAGGAAAAATATTGCTGGAATAATGCTAAAAGAATAACCTTCGGTGTATGTAATGTTTGTTGCAGCCATTTTCACATTTTTTCAAAGAATATCAATTGGTCGGCCACATAGTATGCCTTGCACCCCCACCACATTTTAATAATTTAAAAAAATAAATAAATAAATAAATAAAACAAAACAACAACACCCAACTCCTCCCTACCCTACCCTACCCTACTCCACCAAAGCACCTGAAACCGTTTATGAACTGTGGCCGTGTTTCTGAGATGGTTTAGTGCAAATGCACCCAGGAGAGTTAACCGAGTGTGTGAATGTCTCGTGAATTGTCACGGGTGAATAATCATATGATCTCTGTACATGCCCGGGGAAATGTAGTAAGATTGTTTCTGTATAACGCATTAGCACTGCAACACAATATCGTAGCAACTATATAATAATAATAAGTGCATTTATAATGCGCCAGATTCCATTCACCAAGTGGATGTTCGTAGCGCTACACTATTATTACCCTGGTCAATGGATTTACATTCTCAGCTCCCTGGGGAGTATACAACCCAAGCTGCCTGTGAGGCGCTAGACGGTTAACAGCCACATTACCATCTCATCATACCGGGTACCCACTCACTGCTGGGTGAACAGAGGCAAATATTGAACATCACTTGTCTAAGGAGACACCACACGTGGTACATGTGCTTCAGTGTGGGGCAGGACCGAAGCCCTAGAAACTCTCAGGAGCCAAGCGGCTTAACGTGGTCACCCATCCAACTACTCTCCGAGACCGACGTTGCTTTACTTCACCTGATTTGTGAGCTGTACGCTTTGCACAAGACCACGTGCCACCACAATCACGGTGGCCTGTAAATAAAAGCGATAAAACCCTTATATATTCACAAGAAACCCCTACCAAAAGCAGAGTCCGACTATTGCATTAGCATTCGTCCATGAATCACCACCATATAGTAATGATATCAGTTGTTCGCGAAGCGGTCAGTGAGTCCTACCAAACTGGTGGCACCCGTCACAGACACACGCAAAGGCAAGTCAATTGTTCACCTGAAAAAACGCGGGAGCATATGGTACAACAGAGAATTGCATCGGACATTTTTTCACTGATTCGTCAACATTGGAAATGTCTTCCACATGTTTACCATAAAACGTTTTGAAAGCTTTACTGATAAATACAACCTCAGGCCAGGTTCCACGAATCAATCTTTACTCTACGACTGTTATTATGAAAGTATATGTTGAGAATTAGAAACCTAAGAGACTTTCGTCGATCGAGGCGCTACGTTTTTCTTTCGTAAACGGGACACTGAACTAGACAAACGAGTGGTCGACAGCGTGAGCAGCGATCCACGCCGATTGAGTCCGATCACACGCAGTGAAGCAGGCACGGCCAGGCTTCATCCTTCAACCACCCTAGAACTATTCATCCTCGTGCAGCGCACCTTAATCGACTGTTTAAACGTATTTGTGTCTTGTCGCGTTGTCCATACATCCACGCGTCCGTTATTCATCTCCTCTGAAACCAGTAGGCCTATGAGTGGGTGAGTGAGTATGGTTTTACGCCGCTTTTAGCAATATTCCAGCATTATCACAGCGGAGGAAGCCATAAATGGGCTTCACACATTGTACCCATGTGGGAATCGAACCAGACTTTCGGCGTGATGAGCGAACACTTTAACAACAAGCCTACCCCAATGCCCCTTAGGCCTGAGAAGCTGAAGTTGTGTGTATTTGGTCCTAAACATTGTTTAGGGAGTTCCGATGCGGCTTTAAAAATGATGCGATGCGGCTTTATTTTGACACTTTTCGGTTTTGCCCACTACTGCAAACATAATACATAGACCGTAAAATTTCATTTGTGGTTGTATCTGTTATCAAGTTTGTTGTCTTCATGTTCACCAGTTCTCAGGGGGTTTATGCACCTAATGTTGCCAATATTCCAGAAAACTCAGGTGAGCTACAGAGCCTTGTGCTTTTGTGTCATGGTAGAAAACCACAAGGTTCACCATATATCCAAGAGCAGAGATATGCCATGTTGCCCTGATCACACCAGCGCTGGGATATCGGCATAGTTCAATGCCCGCTGTATTCCGCGATTCCTCGGTCGCGGAATTTATGCAGAAATGCCCACTCGGTGCAGAAATGTACATTTTGGGCAGAACTCGTGCAGATCATGCAGAATTTTCCATTTATCTGCCGCAGAATTCGTACAATACACTGTACAATGGTAACATAGTTGAAAGCTGGTTTTAAACGTGTAAACGGATATTTATTTCGTATTGAAGTGAAGCAGACTTTTGTAGCACTGCTTACCGAAAATGCGTGAAGGGTAAAACCACGGCTATTATTATCTCCCGCCACGAAAAAAACGGGGTCAATAAGAATGGCTGCTGTCCGCCCGTCCTTCACGTTTCGTTTCCAGAGCAGAACTAAAAAAACATGAGAGATATCTTAACCAAACCAGAGTCTATAAAACAAAATATTTTATGGTCTCTGACCAAACCCCGCACACAGATGGGCCTACTGTTGAACTGATAACATAGTTTGGGATTTTTGAAAAAAATATTTTTCGAGTTTCCATTACTTAGACTGGAAATGGTGGTAGTGCTCACAGATCTTGAAAGCCGTACAATATTTCTTCACCAAACTTGGTACATAGATAGGTCTAGTGGTGCCTAAACTGGTGCCTTTTGATAGTTTGGCGGGGGATATGAGTATTTCGTGCTTGTTGCTATAGTGTCAAAATACTGCTTACCCATCTGCTGCCCCGAGTAGGAGAATATATATACATGCTTGGCTCCATGTACACTGCCATGCGGAACCCGTGTCACCAAGCGACGACAGCGCTACAACTGCTCTGGCCCTTTATTAAGGTATAACTAACACGTCTGTCAAACTCACAACTTTAAACCACGACCCCATATTAGAAAGCAACCATAGCCACGCCACCGTGGAAATCCCATGTACCGCGTCCGCGGTCTAGTGGATAGAGCGCCTATCCAGACCTCGAAGGTCGGTGGTTCGTAAAGTGAATAAAAGACGGTATACTGCGTCTGAATGGGATATCCATGTTTAAATGTTGTATGGTAGCAGGATAACACTTTACACGTCACCTCACGGTAGTCCTATGTTAAAGTACCGTTTTTCCTCTATTAGACGCCCGGGAATCTATTAATTTCTCGCAAGACGTTGACTCGGTGTCTATTCTGTTTAAGGCTGATAAAGGGTAGATACGAACGGTATATTTACACGAAACGGTAATTAATAATCACCAACACGTCACAGTATAAACCTGGAAACTATTACCTTGGACATTCAACGATTCCTGCAATCCGCAGTAACATATATACTACAGTAAACTACGTTTATAACGAACACGCTTATAACGAACTGACGGATATAACGAACTTACTTTTTTGGTCCCGACTATTTGCTGTAGTTATGCTGTATATATGCTTATAACGAACTACGGTTATAACGAACTAAAATTAGTAGTCCCTTTGAGTTCGTTATAACCGTAGTTTACTGCAATTAAACAATGGATAATTAAGTTCATCAAATGATGGATCCAGTATCTATTAAATGTCTCATAGAGGTCCGGCTTCTGTTTTATTCCCGGACAGAGCGTATGTCGCGGCGTCCATTAGAGGCCGGTATGTATTGGATTCGCAGCTTCTAATAGAGGAAATACGGTATATTGAGATACCCAACTCACAGGCTTTGCGCAACATTGCATCGAGTAAAAGCATCCTCATTAATTCTACATACCCCGAGTGTATCACTTTCGTGATAACGAAACTATTTGAAACTAATTATGTTTAAAATTTAACGCTCATATTTCACAACTGACAATTGTTTTATATTCCCCGTACTCGTTACCGTTATCTTCATGAGAAACATATAAATATATTCTGGTGTTATGGCGTCATGGGTGGCCTACATTGTCCAAACTTGGCTGTGATGATAACAGACCCATTGTATCAACTTTGACTGGAAGAGTGAGCGAGTATGGAATTACAACGTTTTTAACAATATCCCAGCTATATCAATATTGTATGTGAATCGAACCCGGTTTTGGCGTGACGAGCAAACGCTTTCACCACTAGGCCACCCAACCGCCCTTCTCTGGAAGATTAACATGTTGGAATGAATAGTGTTGTGTATATTTTAGAGATGATTAAAATGTATCTTTAATATTATTTCAGACAAAACCTCCTTGGCGGTATCATGTAATGGCATAGCGATCCCGGCAGCTGTGAGTAGTTATTTTTGTATGATAACCAAATATAATTTCAAAGTGTGTGTGTTATCCTATTTTTCGCGATTCTGCTTGGCTCACGTGGAATCAAAATTGAATATTATTTTTCGATAATTGCAGAAAATAATTTAGAACCCGGAACTACAGTAAAAACTCGATTCAGTGCACTGACTTGCAAGCTTTGAATCAATGTCTAAAATATAAGTAGTAACTCTACATGCATTGCACTGACAAACACCTGCGAGAGCCCCTTTAATGAACTAATAATCACTTATAAAACAAACTGTTGAAAGGAGGATGTTTTATTGATTTAAGAGCTTATAGCTGCATTCACCTCTCGAGGCAAGGGAGTTAACTGATGAAAAAGTCCACTTTCCACTCTTGCCGAACAAGGCTGGAATTGCATAGCTCGTATTTGTTTGTTTGGGTTATTTTTGTATCGAAAAACCGATGTGCAAACTTTTGTAAGAATTCGCTACGCGGATTCATTCAGTTTGCACATCGGTTTTTCGATTCATACCTCAATGAACCGAAAAAAATACACAGTCAATCCTTAAATGAAAAAATGATTTCACGATAAAGCATTGTTCTATCATGACGTCATTTCTGGAGATTCGAACATGCGCTCGCAACTTGATGACGTCGTATCGCATCCAAAAGCGGGAGAGATATGACAATCGGTATTGGGAGAAAACGCGCAGATAATGGACGTGAGGATTGTGAGAATACGCGGGATATATCCACCTGTGCATAAAATGGACTTTTAATTTGAAAAAAGTACTTCGTCGAAAAACAGATTTTAGTGAATATGAGTGTTATCACAGTGCATTTATTTTCCTTGATGTTCAAGATAACTGAATTGTTAATAAACATATGCGAAAAATAGTCATAATGACTTCTCGCGCATATTGTGTATAGTTGTATGTTAAAGATGACACCGTTTGACAATATCAGCTTCCGCGTCGGTATCGTCCGAAAATACGACCCGTGAAGATCCGGATTAGAATAGGTCTTCGGCAACCCATGATTGCTGTAAAAGGCGACTATGCTTGTCGTAAGAGGCTACTGACGGGATCGAGTGGTTAGGCTCGCTGGCTTGGTTGATGCATGTCATCGTGTCCCAATTGCGTGGATCGATGCTCATGAAATCAATCACTGGATTGTATGGTCGGGACTCGATTATTTACAGACCGCCGTCATATAGCTGGAATATTGATGAGTGCGGCTTTATACAATAAACCAACCAACCAAACAAATCGTCCTAAAATACACATTTCTCTTTCGCTACAGTTTATTTCCCTGTTAAGATTACGGGTTAGAGGATGTCCCCAGTAATATTTCTTTGTCACTGGAGGCAACGAAATGGAACGGGTGACGTGCAGAATTAAACCTCGGCGTCACCGCCAATCTGGTAAACGTCATAGTAAATAGCATATTTGAATTGCGGTTTAATTGATATTTATATTCATGAAACAGACGGGTTTACTTGTAAATGGAATTTTGTTAAAGGTCATTTTGGAAAGGTTTGATATGAATATTAATCAAAGATAACCGAATTAATAAAAATCGTAATTAGACTTGTGCAAATATCACTTCTAACGCAACTCGAATTGTATTGTGACATAAATAAACGACGACTTAGCTGAAGATTGTTGACGTCTTTCGACAATTATGGTTTTCTGAGACAGCGGTCGTGATTAGTGCATTTCTATCCCCCGCAACGAAGTGAAAGGGAGAAAAAGGAATTGGTGTCCGTCCTTCCGTCCTTCACGTTTCTCAAACAAACTTGGCACGTAAATAGGTCTAGTGTTGAACTGTGCCTTTTAAAAAAATATATTTTACGAGTTTCCATGGCAACGATTTTGACTTAGACTTCCGGAGCAGATCTTGAAAACTGTACACTACTTCTTGACTTGCACACACTGGACATGACATATTGGCAGGGGATAAGAGTATGTCATACTTGTTATATAGGGGAGCTCGAAAAGTGTAAGAATTAATGGGTAACAAGAAACCTTGACCCAGAGGAAAAACACGGCGCGAAGAAATTCTGTAGCATACCTGCCTATTCTATGCAAGTACATACACTGTCATAAAGCGCACATATGTAACCCTGATGATGAAACAAATCCTAATTTGCATTTGGTACCTTCAGAATCAGGAACGAGAAATTACATATCTGAGACTACATATGTAATCTAAAAATAGGAAACAAACGTATCATGAAAACAAAACTATTTAATGTTTTCACAACAATGACCAAACTTATTATCGTATATACACATACCATTATACATGTGTGGGACAAAGATAGTTTGTTTAATAGTTTTGTTTACGTCTTTCCAACGATTACTCATCCTCACGCCCCCAAGGTAATTTTCTCAACCCATAAGAAATAAATGGAGGATATTGTGTGAGTGTTCAAGTCACGACTCTATGTTAAAGCGGTATCACTATGCGTGGTGTTGTACGTGTGGATTATGTGGTTTACATCACTTCCTGTTTTGGATTATGTATAATCAGTATTCATACGATGAGGTTGGGACAAGAGACATCGTCGAAACAGATTGATTCTTTTCTAACCAATTTCGAATGGAGGAAGCGGTAATTCCACGTCAAAAACATTCCAGAAACTATCATAAAAAAAGTTAACGTGTATACTTACGAGTAGCCGTGACACACCGCAAAGAGTCCTGTATTCGATCATGCTATGAAATATCGTAGTTAGATTTGCATAAGTAAACATTTGAGGGGCGTGGATTTCGAGATTAACCGATACCGCGATAATATAGAGCCCCCGATAATAAAGAGTCATACCATACCTCTGTAACGGTATCCCCACAGGGAGACAAGAATGGGATACTGGGAACCTCTTTTGTCCTGGAATCCCCACATGGAGACAAGCATGGGGTACTGGGTGCCTATTCTGCCCTGGAATCCCCAAACAGAGACAAGCATGGGGTACTGGGGACCTATTCTGTAACAGAATCCTCACAGGGAGACAAGCATGGGCTACAGGGAACCTCTTTTTCCCTGGAATCCCCACACAGAGACAAGCATGGGGAACTGGGGATCTGTTCTGTAACGGAATCCCCACAGGGAGACAAGCATGGAATACTGGGAACCTCGTTTTCCCTGGAATCCCCTCAGGGAAACAAGCATGGAGTACTGGGGACCTCTTTTTCCTCCCTGGAATCCCCACAGGGAGACAAGCATTGGGTACTGGGTACCTGTTCTGCCCTGGAATCCCCACAGGGAGACAAGCATGGGGTACTGGGGACCTCTTTTTTCCCCTGGAATCCCCACAGGGAGACAAGCTAGGCCTATTCTGTAACGGAATCCCACACAGAGACAATCATCGGCTACTGGGGACCTATTCTGCCTTGAAATCCCCACACAGAGACAAGCATGGGATTCTGGGGACCTACTTTGCCACGATTACACAGCTGATGCACGATTTAACCTACAGAATCCAAGGCTCAAATCCACGATTTGCCTCTATAAACACCTTTGTTTTTTTCCCGATACCTTTGCTCCAGGGTTCAGTGTTAAATGTCCTGACGAAGCCATTCTCAAAGCTGGTGTCCTACTGCCCGTCAACCCATTAATCTACCCGACTGATCACAATGCTGTGCGTCAAACGATTTTCTCTTAGTTATCGCGTGCATGGTTCGAGTAAGGAGGTGCTTATGTCGCTGGCATTATATATATGGGATTCCATGACAATGGAACCGAATCAAATCCTCCCCTGGGCAATATTACCCATATCTGTATGCAGCGTGGATACATATAGATAAACGTGCTAAACCACGGCCTAACATGAGTTATTGCCTCGCGACCACAGAGCCAGTGCACGATATCGATGTTAATGCACGTGACTACGTGTTTTATATCGTTGTTCACAGCGGGTGTATTCAGAAGTAGAATAATCTGATCTAAATTATAAGATTCACGCTGAGAAGTAATGGTTTCGTAAAGAGCTCGGTGGTGCATGTAATATTGCCAATTAGTTGAGTGACACGTGGTAAACATGGTAAAAACATGGTAAAAACATTGATACACTTATTTATTGTGTTATAACGGCGTATTACAAAATAGTCCATCTATATGATGCGACCCGTGAAGATCCGGGTTGAATAGGTCTTCAGCAACCGATGCTTGCCGTAAAAGGCGACTATGTTTGTTGTAAGAGGCGACCAACGGGATCGGGTGGTCAGGCTCGCTGACTTGGGTGATGCATGTCATCGTTCCCCAATTGCTTGGATTGATGCTCATGATGTCAATTGTCTGGATTGTCTGGTCCAAACTCGATTATATACAGACCGCCGTCATATAGCTTGAATATTGCTGAGTGCGGCGTTAAACAACAAACAAACAAACAGACTTAGGTCCCCGGTTTGTCCGTACCAGACAGGTATTATTACACATGTTTATAAAAAAATGAAAACAAACAAGTCTGGCGGCCAGCTACAGCTGCAAAACCAGATATATATTTTTTAAATTAGAACTGAGTGAGTCTGAATAATATTTTTAGAAGCACCTTTCAACAATGTAAGATTTTATGCCAATCAATTGTTTATTGAACAGTCCGAAGCATGATTAGAAACAGAAAATGGTTTTCCCGTTAATAGATAATATCGATTTTTTTCCACACTGGCATCAAAGGACGAAGTATTGGAGCTTTCCTGTGCCTGATTTGACTAACTATGCCAAAGTGGTCTTTCCTTGGCTCAGCGTAATCCGTGTATTCACTCACCCGTCAAATTAGGGGAGAGATTATCTACGGGTATAGGGGTGTTAGGGTAGGGATATCTTCAGCAGAAAATTTTCAAAGCAGTGTATAAACATATCTGCTTTCTCCCCACAATAGGTATAGTTAATTTGCATAGTCGCGTCCCTTGGCCGTGCCAGGAGCCGCTGTCAGCAACACCGGTACCGTGATAGACCTAAAAGACGTAAAATGCGTGTTTCCTTCCCTCCCAGAATACCCAGGATTATAAATGAGTTATTTAGTCCCATCATAATAAACTGCCGGACGAAAGAAAGAATAGGCTTGAAAATTGGATTTGACCAAAACATTACAAACGTTATCAAAACGTTACTAGGCTGAAAACAGTCGCCGAAACACTGCAAACTTAAGATCCAAAACACAACCATGATACCCGTATCAAAAACATCGCCTCGAATAACAATTTCTTGTTTGTTTCATTATATTTCATATATTACATTTTCATTGTGTGTATACTTTCTTTTGAGCGGCACTTTATTTGGCATTTGGCAGTTTACGACTTTGTAATGTCAAAGGTTACCGTTATATGAAATATTTACCGTTATATTTCAGCACGAGTTCCATGACGAAGGGGCCGTCATCACATTCACGCTCAACGACCACGTTGCACAGGTGAAGACGTCAAGCCACGCCAAGGAAGGCATCGTATTTACGATGACCATTGACGGACAATACGTCCCTAGCACAGACGATTACTGAGCACGGCATTCCCGGGTCCTTTCCGCATCGACACACATCCGTCTCCTGTTTTTGTTATTTTAAATTTTAAGTGTTACCTATCTTTCTTATAAAGTTATTCAGCGACACAATGTCTCCCGACAACGACAAAGGCACTGACGCGATGGTTTCCATGGCCCCGTGACCATATTTAGAGCACTGACGACGAATGTGTCAACCTAGGATCCGATTCACGCTTTATGACGACAAGACCAAACAAATTTCCCTCTAATTCAGAAGGGATTCTAAAATCCTTAAGATACGCAATCTAAAGCCCTAACAGTTGATGCGATAATAGTTTTGGCGTTTAAAAATTTGGATGGCCTGATCTTAAAACGGTAAGTCAGTCCACTTTGTTGATTCGCCATGGTCAGGGGCAGATCTGGGCATTTTGTTACTCGAATGTGGTATATAACGCCACATCGTTAAAAGGTCATGATTGCAGTTTAGAGCCTCGTTAATCCAGACCCCGATTCTTTGGAAACAGCTTAGTTCATTCGATAGATGGATAACTACATCGTTCTCAAACATGACGTTCCTCCAGCCCGGAGACACGTTTATCCAGACCACCATGATCGAATGATACGGATGAACGAGGCTCTACTGCACCAAAGAGTGTACCGGGGACATACGTTCAGTAAACAAAATTAATTGAAAAGTTTTGAATTAAAAGTTGAAGTGAGGTGCTCACAGGGTCCCTTGTGATATTTTGCAAAATGAAACGAAAGGGGAGAAGCTGGCGTTGTTTATTTTGAATATTTTCTATGTTTTCATGTGATGTTGTCTTATGGGAGAATGTAACACTTATCAATACTGCTGAGAAAGCTTAGACATATTTATGGATGAAATTGTTCCATGTGAGCCCCGAACAAATAAATTATTAACCCACTAAGGGCAAGAAATGATATTTGGCGCATTTTAAAGAATAAAACATGACATGATTTAATATTTGAACAGCCTGGCGAATGTCACGTGTTGGAATTGAAGGATCCGACGAGCATATTGTCCCCAGCGTTGAGTGGTGTTATGGTTTATATCAGATTTATATGTTTTAATTGGTCCAACACCTTTATTTCTAGCCACGCACCTGTTAACTTTGACATAAACAATACAACGAAAGAACTATGGGTAATCCTGTTGCATTAATACCTTCATTCAGCATACATAGGTACATTGCTGCACGTGCCTTTTTGTACTGCTTGAAAACAAGTATCACATGACCTTTTGATAGTCTTTTTTATTTATTTGCATGCATTAGATTCAGTAAATATGTATGTTGAAATTGAAAGAAATTGGATTGCATAATCTACAACACTAAATGGCACGCAGTGTCAAGCATTCGTAACCACTCGTGTCTTTCCGGAAAAGGTTACGGAAAGGGGCGAGTGGTGACAAATGGGTATCAAGATGTCACATATGTTTGGAAACTTTGCCAACTGTACGTATACACCGACAGATGTCCAGTTGTAGATATATAAGCCCAGGAGATGTATTTTTCCAGTGTAGAACAGTTTTTTGTCAGAAAGTGTAACTGTTGTTCATTTCTATGTTAACGCTGTTGCGACACATTTAGCCTTTTACATATTATACACTTTTATTTAACGGCCCACTCGGCAGCAATTACTGAGAAACGTCCCGCTACGCTCATCTTCGGCTTTCCAGTCCTATCTCCTCGGCTATCTCCGTGACAGATATCCTTGACCCATCGCTATACCATGGCTTCGTTTTCAGCCCGATTCAAATGACACGATGCTAAGAATAGCCGTCCAATGAAAGGGGTATAGTGCTATCACGTGTCTGAGAAAATCTGCGGAAGGTTGCTGATAGGGGAGAGAGAAATGTGACGTCATTTTTCAAAAGAAGCTATGGTAGCTAATTTGTTAAGGGTATGTATCGTAATAGAGTTGAGATATAGTACCCTTGATAATCGAAGATGAGTTCACATTTCCTTTGTATTGATTTTGTGAGTTTTGTGGTACAGATGTAGTCACGTGGTTCATGGAGATTAGTGATATAAACAGATTTGTGATCTATTTTGATGTAAAATATATGATCGGCCAAACACTTTTTTTTAAGATTGGAACGGTAACGATTTTGAAATTGCAACATATTCTACGAAACAATCCGAACATCTGTGTACCAGTTTCGTCGTGATACACTCGAAACCATGTAATTATTGATATCGATTGTTTTAACTTGTTGATTTTTTGTGTTTTCAATGTTTTCTATCTATAAACCTGTCATACACGAGGTGTTTTAACATGAGACTGATTAAACAGACACCTCTAGTTATAATTCAGATTTAAATTACGCCACCCATACATACATAACACATGTATTGATACACAGATCAATACAACTCACAAAAATCGATGTTCATGATGTCAATCACTGGATTGTCTGGTCCAGACTCGATTACTTACAGACCGCCGTCATATAGCTGGAATATTGATGCGTGCGGCGTTAAACAACAAACAGACAAACACAAAAATCGGATAATTGTTTTTAGAACATTCTTGTCTCACACACGTACACAAACATTTTCACACACACACACACACACACACACACACACACACACACACACACACACACACACACACTGCCTACATATACCACCGACTCTCATACTATTGATTTGACAATTGAAGTCTAATTTCCCTTCTAACAAGGACGTTATTAGTTGTAGCAGCATCACTCGAGGTACGTGTGGTTTTATGCGTTTTATGCGAGTGGAATAAAACCTAACAAGGGACGCATAAAACCTCATGTACCTCGAATGATCCTGCTACAACGAATTTATCTTATCGACATGTTTTAACATGACATTATAAAAGAATTCAAACACATTCAAAAATGATAGAAAACTACGGTGGCCCATAAGGGACATGGAGTCTGTTTTTTAATATTTTGATATTTCACATAATGTTATCGTAACCTTTTGCAAATTAACACGATTTGTCATACAAATATGTGACAAATCATGTATAAAGAAGATCTTGAATCACTGAAAAGTGAAGCGAAAATGTTCGTTTTTTGTTTTTGACATTGTCATTTTAGTTTTTGACATTTTCGCTTCACTTTTCAGCGATTCAATAGCTACTTGAAAGTACATTTTCCATGTTTTTGGTTGTTTTTATACATGATTTATCACATATTTGTATGACAAATTGCTTTAATTTGCAAAAGGTTACGATAAAAGTAAGTGAACTCCACGTCCCTTATGGGCCACCGTAGAAAACAACTTGAGCTGAGGCTAGCTTTTTGCTTTGAAAACAGGATATAAGGGATTTATTCTGCCTCTTAGAAATCCACGTACAGCCTGACTTGCTCGTGGCGGGGTGTAAGATATTTAATCCCCAGCCTATGACTTTATTCCCCTCCAAGGCGGGATACACAGTATTTTATCAAGATCAGATCTCATCGTTCTGACATGGTGGTATGATAAGAGATATGTTGAATCTAAGTGTATATATGAAATATGTACGACACACAGAATGTGCCTATTCCTTGTTAACATACTGATGTGGTGTACGGTCAGTGTGTATATGTCCCGACATGTCAACCACGCTTGACTGATGTCGTCGTAACGCCACTGTGCCTGTTTTGGAATTGTTTGAACGATTTTAGAATTTAGCATCCAGTTAAATGTATTGTTGAGAAATATTTACAGTTGTTTTTATTATAATCTACTGGTGATACACGAGTTACTCTGAAACCGTCCATGCTTGTTACTGCTGTGTGAAGCTGTGTGACGCGCAGTCACCGGTACCCGTGACAGGTTGTCACGGGTATCCGTCACAGGTACCCACACACTACTATAGATCTGTGTTGTACAAACAGAATATTCTCATTACTTACACTGGCGTTCTCTTTGTATTGCTTCATGTAAAAAAGTTCTTCACAATAAAGTTTGTAAAACTGTTTCCCTTCAACGTTTATTCATGTCAGTGTTCATTCACATGTTTGTTTATTTGTTGTTTGTTTCCAGCTATAAGACGGCGGTTTGTATATAATCGAGAATGAACGAGACAATCCAACGATTGACATCATGAGCATCGATCTACGCAATTGGGACACGATGACAGGGACCAACCAAGTTACTCCATCTGACCACCCGATCACTTTAGTCGCCTCTTAGGACAAACATTGGTTGGTGGGATCGTATATTCTTACCCGGAATGTGTGTCCCTCAATCACCACAGGGACACATTCATGGGGTAACGGTCACCTGTTGTTTTCATCAATCACCGCAGGGACAGATTCATGGGGTAACGGGCACCCGTTGTGTCCCTCAATCACCGCAGGGACACATTCATGGGGTAACGGGCACCCGTTGTGTCCCTCAATCACCGCAGGGACACATTCATGGGGTAACGGGCACCTGTTGTGTTCCTCAATCACCACAGGAACAGATTCATGGGGTAACGGGCACATGTTGTGTTCATCAATCCTCACAGGGACACATTCATGGGGTAACGGGCACCTGTTGTGTTCATCAATCACCACAGGGATACACACATTCATGGGGTAACGGGCACCTGTTGTGTTCCTCAATCACCACAGGAACACATTCATGGGATAACGGGCACCTGTTGTGTCCCCCAATCACAATGGAGAGACAACTCGCATGACTACATCCCCCAGTGACAACAGATAAAGTTGGTATAAGCGTTCTTCTTGGTGATTTACGAAATGTAGTCATTGGAAGTGAAATCACGAGTACTGATCAAACGTAAGCTCGTGGTCTTAAAAACGAGAGGTGTTCACCTTTTAGCCCATGGGCTTAACTGACCGTGTTCTATCGCTGTGTCGTTACTATATGGCTGAGAGACTGCCGATGTGACGTTAAATTTTAACTCACTCACTCTATTGCTGTGCCGAGTTTACTTGCGAGTAACGCAGTAAAAATTGCATACCTGTATCTTAACACGACGTAACGTAACAACGATAAAACCTATAATTATTAAATTTCACACTTTAAAAGTTCAACCATTTCCCTAACTGACTATGTAAATATTGTAAAGCATTTACGGGATTATGAGTAGCTAATAGCTCGGCAAACGTATTGAATATGTTTTTTTTTTACAAAACGTCCACGTCAGCAATTTAGTTTACATTGCGCTTGGGATCCTAAGTGCATCTCGTCAGGTTGTAAATCTTCATTATGTTTTAACCAAAAACATCATACGAAAGTTTGTTTGGTTTCCAATTACCATGGTAAAAGTGAAACATTTCCCTGAAAAGTAGCCAACGAAATCGTCGATTTTGCGATGTTGCAATTGAGATGGACTTCCAAGGGGTAATCCCCAAAAATATTATTCCAATCTTTTTATTATGATGATTCAGAGGGACAAGTATGGTACAGCAACTGTGTTTTGTTTAGGTTTGTTTGTTTGTTTGTTTGTTTAGGTTTGTTTCTTTATTTGTTTGATGTTTAACACCGCACTCAGCAATATTCCAGCTATATGGCGGCGGTCTGTAAAAAATCGAGTCTGGACCAGACAACCCAGTGATTGATATCATGAGCATCGTTCCATGCAATTGGGATACGATGACATGTATCAACCAAGTCAGCGAGCCTGACCACCCGATCCCGTTAGTCGCCTTTTACGACAAGCATAGTCGCCTTTTACGGCAAGCATGGGTTGCTGAAGGCCTGTTCTAACCCGGATCTTCACGGGTCGTTTTGTGTAGGGACATTAAGAAATCATTTTCGAGCGGCTGTTTCGAAACGTGGAATGTTAGTGATTGTAACGTGAGCGTTGTAAGCGCTGTGAGGGGCTTCCATATTTATGAGACACATCAGTCTCCTCAATGGTAGTTCAAGATAGTTTGGTGATTAAGTTGCGCATTATAAAATTATTTATATGTTTATTTGTACTATTGAATTTTAAAAGAGATGATTCATTAAAATTGAATAAAATGGAGAATTTAGTTGTGTTTGCATATTTAAGCCCAGTGATAAATTTTGATTGAGATATTCGGTTGTAAAAGTTGATAAAACAAGTTACTATAGGCCCTGGACTTATGAATACGAAGGGTTAAATTGAGTTTAGCAGTCTATTCTTTTACAGAAAACCAATCTTATTTGAACACAAACATATATGCCAATGAAAGAGTGAATAGGTTTTGTACCACGTGTAAAAAGGTGTTTTGTGGATTCAAACATTGAATCAGCTTACATCTATTTAACCCGTCCGGAATCAGTGAGTGAATATGGTTTTAAGCCGTACAGTGATCAAACTTCCAACATCGCGACGACTGATTTTACCAAATATAGGCTTGAGCCATCATACCAATTTGGGGACCCGAACCTGGATGTTCGGCGTGACGAGCGAACACTTTAGACTCTTGGCCACCCCGCCTCCCCTCGCTGGGTAGTATTACACACTCATATAGGCTCCATCGGAGAGGTGGTCGTACGATTAGTCACTTAAACCCGGATGTTTCCTTCACAAATGGCCCTCGCCAAAGGAATATTATTTGTTGTTTCTTGAGTTCTATGAACCTTACCACGAGACACGAGATTGCCAATCCATCTGCATCACAATCACCATCAGCTGCGACACAGGATCTACGTACTGTCTGTTCTGCGTGGCTGCAGCTATGAATTCCCATGCAGCAACTTTCTTAGTCCGTTGAATACGCGACCGTCCCGTGAAGATCCGGGGTAGAATATGTCTTCAACAACCCATGCTTGCCGTAAAAGGTGACTATGCTTGTCGTAAGAGGCGACTAACGGGATCGGGTGGTCAGGCTCGCTGACTTGGTTGATGCATGTCATCGTATCCCAATTGAGTGGATCGATGCTCATGATATTAATCACTGGATTGTCTGGTCCAGACTCGATTACTAGTATTTACAGACCGCCGTCATATGGCTGGAATATTGCTGAGTGCGGCGTTAAACAACAACAACAACAAAAAACCGCGTATGCGACCAAGACCAATCTCATTAAATGTTATCATCATGAGATATTGGACCAATGTAGGATAGAAAATAGGGAAAACAGAGCGTACTGAAAACATTGGAACGACCAGGCAGCTACAATTAATCAGCAGGCCATCAGGTGTGTGTAGTTCACTGAACCTTTTTCTTTTCTTTAAATTCAAATTTTAAAAAATGATTTGTATTTCCTCAAAACGGTTGTTAGGTATATTTATTTAGATAATTTCAATAGGTTTTAGTTACAGTATTTTAAACAATATTATTGGTAGCGACAGTAAAATGTTTTTAAACTTTTTACTTATTTCTGTTTATCGCAATTTAAAAAAGCCACTGCTTTTCATTGTCATTCTTTTCACATGACAAGTTATTCGAGTCGGCGGATTGGTAAGCCAAAGCTTTAAAAAAGTCATACCTATTTTTATGAATGAAAAAATATATAGATCTAGCAAAGATAATAATATTCGACGGGACACCCCAAAAAATGGCGTCGTTCGTGTGAGAAACCTGCCTTGCTTATTTGGGTCGCAACAAGAAATCAAAAGTGCCCCGCCCACTGATGTACATCCGGTTTACGACAACGTGTTCCTTTCTGGCAAACAAGGAAACAGTATGGCGACAGGACCTCGTGACCGTCTCATGCAGCTGGAGAAAATAGAACACGACATTGGTCTCTGTATACAAAATGCCGGTTTGTAGAACGGCTGTACTTCGTCCGTTTGTTCCCTATGACTTAATAGTGTTTAAAGTTACTTTTGCAAGTACATGCGTCACATTTGTAAGTTACCAAGCAACCAAACTATGCTTCCATAAAAAGTCCACAGAGAAAGTTCGCAATGTTGATGAATATTATTTGGAAGCAGTTTTCATAGATACAGCAACAGGTCCATTAGATCTCAAATCTCAGTACAAGACAGCATGTCGTTCTGTCAGTCCAGTGTCACTGTGAAAAGGAGAAAAGTTATTCAAAATTTAAAAAATGAGCGAATGTTGTTTTATGCCATAGTAACCAGGCCTCAAATGTGCCTCAGAGATAAATTATTTTCTGTTTTGTTATCTACAGTGTCAATAAATCAATTAATCTTTGGTAAGACTTCCGCCCGTCTTCCGTCTCCGAAATATATATAGTTGGAAGAATGAGTGAGTATGTTTTTACGCCGCTTTTAGCAATATTCCAGCAATATCACGGCGGGGGACACCCGAAATGGGCTTCACACATTGTACACATGTCGGGAATCGAACCAGGGTCTTCGGCGTGATGAGCGAATGCTTTAACCACTAGGCTACCTGACCGCACCTATACTTGGGAGAAACACGCTAACTGTAAATATAGAACTTTTGGAGGTGGGATATGGGCGGAAGTCTTTCCGTAGAGTCTATTAAAGAGTTGCTTTCCTACACATCAAGGCATTAAAATAAACAGACAATTGTACCAAGGTTACTCTGCTGGAGGAATTTAACCGAGATTTAAATGACATCAGAATGGACAAACAGGCCTCAAAGTTGCGACTAAAACGGTCGCCTACATTTCGATTTCTCTTCTGTCTAAATGTTAGGCGTAGCCAAATGACTACCTTGAAAATATCTTGTGGCGACTAAATTCTTTTGCTACCCATATGTAGACAGAAAAATAAATAAAAGCTGATCTTGGAAAACATGTGGACATGCTAATAATTGTACTCGCAATTAATTCCTCCTAAAGTCGACAATGAACCAAAATACATAAATATTAATGTAATTAGTATTTTATTTTAGTTGACTATGCTCATTGGATAAGCAAGGATATACCTATATAATCTGGTGACAAAAACTGCATCATTGTTCAAGTCACAAATAACAAAAATCATGTAGTTTTCACTAATCTACAATTCTAAGACTAGTGCAATGACTTGTACATATTATAAAAGTTATTTGATAAAAGATACTTTCAAATGCTTTTGGCAACTTACAATATTATCTTGACTTCTTGAATCCTGGCTACCTGGAAAAAAAAATACTTTTAGCCATATGGCTACTTGGTATGCTTGTCGTAAGAGGCGACTAACAGGATCGGGTGGTCAGGCTCACTGACTTGGTTGATGCATGTCACCGTATCCCAATTACGTGTATCGATGCTCATGATGTCAATCACTGGATTTTCTGGTCCAGACTCAATTATTTTCAGACCGCTGTCATATAACTGGAATATTGCTATGTGGGCATTAAACAACAAACAACTTTCTCGTTTATGGAAACAACATAGGGGAGGTAACTGTGGTCTGAAGCCAGTGTTATTGTAGCAGTTTCAAAAGAGAAAGAAAAAAGTTCCTGTTGTTTATCCATAACATCTTGATGTGACAGGAATTAGTCAAGTGAAATGCCTTGCGATGTTCATGACCGCTTTTGCATGATTGACCCTAGCAGTCTGATGTACATTGCTATAACAGCTGTACTGACATAGGGTTCCTCAACCAACAGGGATTTCTATAGGAATCCAAATTAAGTGCCCTTGGCAGGAAAATTGTTAAAAACAGATTAAGTTGTTTATATTCTAGAATATGGAAGTATTTAAACATTTCATTCAATACGGTAATGACTCTTCCTGTTTATTGGTCCTGTTACCTGCAATGATTATGAAATACTTGAAGTATATTTGTTATAACTATATTTACATGAATTAGGAATTAATAAGTTCCAATTTGGAAATTTTTACTTAAATTTCATATAGACTTGGGGCTAAATAAGTCTGTGACCACAGTAATTTTTAGTTTTGACTCGAAGTAGCTTATTAAACATTAAGCCATTTCTGGGCCCACTTGCACAAAGCGATCTTAGCGCTGAGATGATCGTAACTCCCATACTTTAACAGAGACCTACAATAACTGTAGCGCTAAGATCACTTTGTGCAAGTGGGCCCAGAATCTTTGATAATATTGAAACTATATTTCAGTCCCATCAGTGAGTGAGTGAGTGAGTATGGTTTAACGCAGCTTTTAGTAATAATCCAGCAATATCACGGCGGGGGACACCAGAAATGGGTTTCACACATTGTTCCCATATCAGGGAATCGAACCTGGGTCTTCGGCATGACAGGCGAAAGCTCTAACCACTAGACTACCCCACCTCCCAGTTCCATTAAGTGTTTTTCTGTATGAAGTAGACAAATTGTAATAAATGTGTAGAGTAGATGAGTGATTAAACATTAACAGTGATGAGTAGGGTGCATGTGTACTGATATACTTTGTTGTGATATAATGCATGACCGGGGCCACAGGTGGCCCAGTCGACTAAGACGCTGCGATTTGCTGTACAGAGTTGCGTCCCTTGGGCACGCCAGAAACCTATGATTGTGGGTTCGATTCCTGTTGCCCCTTGATTATGTTTCTAGGTTTGTCAGCACCATACCCGAAATATGTATGTATGTATACCGAAGTGGTTAACGTCCGAGACCTGCATCACTTCTGGCTTTTCTCCCACATTAAGCTGACACGTCGCAATATAACTGGATTATATCATCACTGGATTGTCTGGTCCAGATTCGATTAGGTACAGACCACGTCATATAGCTTGAATATTGCTGGAGTGTGGAGTGAAACAAACAGACAAACTCTAGACCACCAGACCAACATTTATTTAATTTTGCTGGTGCTTAAGTAAATATGATAGACTTGGACTAGGGGACAAATGTTTCGTGTCGAACACTGACCCCACCTTATACTGTTTTAATACTCAGGCAAATGTCAGATTTGATTAGATAATAGCGAGGGTTCGCTCAGACTAGGCCTTGTTTTTTATTGTGGATCTATTTCATTGGTTGTTTATTTCAAAACTATCATCAGTGATAATCCATTGCGGTTCATGTCAGGCTGCGTCCGTTCCTTTATATATTGTCCAGGTTTAGCTCTACAAGAACTTGCCAAAGACAAACCGGTTCCAAACAGTGTAACAAACCACACCACCAACTTCCTGAAGACCCTGCAGGGAATAGACAATGGGATGGCGCTTCAGATCAACTATCTCACACAGTACTCCAACGGTAAGATCACAGAGTTCTGAGTAACCATGGGTTACATGTTTCTGGAAATCAGGATGACTTAGTTTTTTTCCCAAAGTTATTGTGAACTGTTATGATTGTCTTGAGACAACATCCTTTGTCGACAAAAAGACTTTATGTTAATGTTTGCGGTATGGGCTTGTTAATATGTGGAGTTTGCTCCAATACAATTAGTATTGTATTGTTATTGTACGTCCTCCATAGAGGCCATTTCTTCATTCTTCATTACGGCCATTTTCTTCTTTCTCCATAGTGGCCATTTCTACTTTCTCCCATAGAGACCTTTTCTTCTTTCTCCCATAGAGGCCATTTCTTCTTTCTCCCATAGAGACCTGTTCATCTTTCTCCCATAGAGGCCATTTCTACTTTCTCCCATAGAGGCCATTTCCACTTTCTCCCATAGAGGCCATTTCTACTTTCTCCCATAGAGACCTTTTCTTCTTTCTCCCATAGAGGCCATTTCTTCTTTCGCCCATAGAGACCTTTTCTTCTTTCTCCCATAGAGGCTATTTCTACTTTCTCCCATAGAGGCCATTTCTACTTTCTCCCATAGAGACCTTTTCTTCTTTCTCCCATAGAGACCTTTTCTTCTTTCTCCCATAGAGGCCATTTCTACTTTCTCCCATAGAGGCCATTTCTACTTTCTCCCATAGAGACCTTTTCTTCTTTCTTCCATAGAGGCCATTTCTACTTTCTCCCATAGTAGACCTTTTCTTCTTTCTCCCATAGAGGCCATTTCTACTTTCTGCCATAAAGGCCATTTCTACTTTCTCCCATAGAGACCTTTCTTCTTTCTCCCATAGAGGCCATTTCTACTTTCTCCCATAGAGACCTTTTCTTCTTTCTCCCATAGAGGCCATTTCTTCTTTCTCCCATAGAGGCTATTTCTTCTTTCTCCCATAGAGACCTTTTCTTCTTTCTCCCATAGAGGCCATTTCTTCTTTCTTCATAGAGGCCATTTCTTCTTTCTCCATAGAGGCCATTTCTTCTTTCTCCCATAGAGGCCATTTTCTTCTTTCTCCTTAGAGGCCATTTCTTAGTTTTCCCATAGAGGCCATTTTCTTCTTTCTCCCAAAGTGTCAATTTCTTTTCTATTTCCCATGGAGGCCATTTCTTCTTTCTCCCATAGAGGCCATTTATTCTTCTCCATAGAGGCCTTTTCTTCTCCATAGAGGCCATTTTTCTTTTTCCAGAATGGCTATTTCTTCTCTCTTCCATAGTGGCCATTTCCTTTCTTTCTCCAATGGAGGCCATTTCTTCTTTCTCCCATAGAGGCCATTTTCTTCTTTCTCCCATAGAGGCCATTTTCTTCTTTCTCCCGTAGAGGCCATTTTCTTCTTTCTCCCATAGAAGCCATTTTCTTCTTTCTCCCATAGAGGCCATTTTCTTCTTTCTCCCATAGAGGCCATTTATTCTTCTCCATAGAGGCCTTTTCTTCTCCATAGAGGCTGTGTTCTTTTTTCTCCATAGAGGCCATTTTCTTCTTTCTTCTTCTGATCACAGGGGCCATTTCCCCTTTCTACAAGGAGGCCATTTTTTTCTTTCTGCGCGGAGAACATTTTCTCCTCTTTTCATAGAGGCCATTTCTCCTTATATAATGGAAACCATTTCTTCTTTCTCCACACAGGCCACTTTCTCCTTTCTCCAGACAGGTTCTTATTTCTCCACAGAAGTCATTTTCCCTTAAGATTGGCTCTTCAGACTGCAAGCAGAATATTTTGTGTGGGACATATAGCTGTACCCATAATATTTCATTTCTCCTCTGATTTCCAGCCAACGCCCATGAGGGTTCTGTGTATGGCCCCCAGAAAGATCTCCACATGGCAATCCACAGAATGCAGCATGTGCGCACGCTGCTGGAGAAGCTGGATAACATACGCATAGACCAGACTAAAAGACATCAAGGTCAAGTACAAGGTCAGCTTCAAGGTCAAGGTCAAACTCAAGGTCAAGTTCAAGGTCAGCTTCACACTCAAGGTCAGCTTCACACTCAAGGTCAGCTTCAAACTCAAGGTCAGCTTCAAACTCAAGGTCAGCTTCACACTCAAGGTCAGCTTCAAACTCAAGGTCAGCTTCACACTCAAGGTCAGCTTCACACTCAAGGTCAGCTTCACACTCAAGATCAGCTGCAAACTCAAGGTCAGCTTCACACTCAAGGTCAGGTTCCAGTGACTAAAACATATTCTTTGCCAGAACAGCATAAATAATGACTACCTCTTCGCCTCACGGAAGGATGTGTGAACTTCAAAGATTTTCAGGAACATGTTTCAGAAACTTTTCATAATTTATTACGAGGGAAGGGGAGAGATGAGGAGGAGGATGATGTGTCCCAGTGGTCTAGGGGTGTCCCAGTGGTCTAGGGGTGTCCCAGTGGTCAAGGGGTGTCCCAGTGGTCTAGGGGTGTCCAGTGGTCTAGGGATGTCCAGTGGTCTATGGATGTCCCAGGGGTCTAGGGATGTCCAGTGGTCTAGGGATGTCCCAGTGTCCTAGGGGTGTCCCTGTGGTCTAGGGGTGTCCCAGTGGTCAAGGGTTGTCCCAGGGGTCTAGAGATGTCCAGTGGTCTATGGATGTCCCAGGGGTCTAGAGATGTCCAGTGGTCTATGGATGTCCCAGGGGTCTAGAGATGTCCAGTGGTCTAGGGATGTCCCAGTGGTCTAGAGGTGTCCCAGTGGTCTAGGGGTGTCCCAGTGGTCAAGGGGTGTCCAAGTGGTCTAGGGGTGTCCCAGTGGTCAAGGGGTGTCCCAATGGTCTAGGGGTGTCCCAGTGGTCTAGAGGTGTCCCAGTGGTCTAGGGGTGTCCCAGTGGTCAAGGGGTGTCCAAGTGGTCTACGATTGTCCCAGGGGTCTAGGGGTGTCCCAGTGGTCAAGGGGTGTCCCAGTGGTCAAGGGGTGTCCCAGTGGTCTAGGGGTGTCCCAGGGGTCTAGGGGTGTCCCAGTGGTCTAGGGGTGTCCAAGTGGCCTAGGGTTGTCCCAGTGTTCAAGGGTTGTCCAAGTGGTCTAGGATTGTCCCAGGGGTCTAGGGTTGTCCCAGTGGACTGGAGATGTCCCAGTGTTCAAGGATTGTCCCAGTGGTCTAGGGGTGTCCCAGTGGCCTAGGGATGTCCCAGTGGTCTAGGGGTGTCCCAGGGGTGTCCCAGTGGCCTAGCGGTGTCCCAGTGGTGTAGGGATGTCCCAGTGGTCTAGGGGTGTCCCAGTGTTCAAGGGGTATCCCAGTGGCCTAGGGATGTCCCAGTGGCCTAGGGGTGTCCCAGTGGTGTAGGGATGTCCCAGTGGTCTAGGGGTGTCCCAGTGGCCTGGGGGTGTCCCAGTGTTCTAGGGATGTCCAAGTGGTCAAGGGATGTCCCAATGTTCAAGGGGTATCCCAGTGGCCTAGGGGTGTCCCAGTGGCCAAGTGGCGTCCCAGTGGTCTAGGGGTGTCCCAGTTGTCTAGTGGTGTCCCAGTGGTCTAGGGGTGTCCAGGTGGTCTAGGGGTGTCCCAGTGGCCTAGGGGTGTCCCAGTGGTGTAGGGATGTCCCAGTGGTCTAGGGATGTCCCAGTGGTCTTGGGATGTCCAAGTGGTCAAGGGATGTCCAAGTGGTCAAGGGGTGTCCCAGTGGTTTAGGGGTGTCCCAGTGGCCTAGAGGTGTCCCAGTGGTCTAGGGTTGTCCCAGTTGTCTAGGGGTGTCCCGGTGGTCTAGGGTTGTCCTAGGGGTCTAGGGTGTCCCTGTGGTCTCGGATTGTCCGAAGGGAATAGGGGTGTCCAAGTGGTCTAGGGATGTCCCAGGGGTCTAGTGATGTCCCAGTGGTCTAGGGGTGTCCTAGTGGTCTAGGGGTGTCCCAGGGGTCTAGGGGTGTCCCCGTGGTCTAGGAGTGTCCCAGTGGTCAAGGGGTGTCCCAGTGGTCTAGGGATGTCCCAGGGGTCTAAGGGTGTCCCAGTGGTCTAGGAATGTCCCAGTTGTCTAGGGGTGTCCCAGTGGTCTAGGGATGTCCCAGTGGTCTAGGTGTCCCAGTGGTCTAGGGGTGTCCCAGTGGCCTAGGGGTGTCCCACTGGTCTAGGGGTGTCCCAGTGGTCAAGGGGTGTCCCAGGGGTCTAGGGGTGTCCCAGTGGTCTAGGAATGTCCCAGTTGTCTAGGGGTGTCCCAATGGTCTAGGGATGTCCCAGTTGTCTAGGGGTGTCCCAGTGGTCTAGGGATGTCCCAGTGGTCTAGGTGTCCCAGTGGTCTAGGGGTGTCCCAGTGGCCTAGGGGTGTCCCAGTGGTCAAGGGGTGTCCCAGGGGTCTAGGGGTGTCCCAGTGGTCTAGGGATGTCCCAGGGGTCTAGGGGTGTCCCAGTGGAAAATGTCAAAGTCAGCGATGTCAACCTATTTGTCCCGGCTCGGGAACAGCCAAGCTGCATGTCGCATGTACCTGGAGGCCATCGTCAGGACCATCTTATGTACAAGGATACCTGTATCCTCAAGTCGTGTGACATTTACAAAACGAAAAAATGTGTGCTAGTCTTGGAGAAATTTCAGAAACATGTGGTGTGTTAATCTTTCATGACGATGATAAGCACACTGTGTGATAAGACTAGTGGTGTAAATTGTTTAATAGAGTAAGACTAAAACCTTTCAAGAACATCCATAAAGTATTGAATGTAATTGGTGAGGTGAAATGGAGTTTAATGGTGCTTCCTTGTTTCTACAGCAACATGCAAACATGTGTGCGTGCTTCAACTTGGCCATGTTCTTGTCTGGACTTCTGGTTTCATAGCCCCAGCCAACTGAGATACCATGTCGCAGTTTACCATGGATACCCATCACCTACACAGTATACGAATGCCAATCCTACTATTCCATTAATGACAAGCAGCAGGCAGGGTAACAACAAGTACCATATTTGAACGTGTTTTGGTATGAAGCAGCCAGGGTTTCATACCTCCGACACTCCGCCTCCTGCAAGACTCTCTCTCCACTAGGCACCACTTCCTGGAGGTGGTCCAGGGGGAATTGATGTGGTTTTATTCATGTTACTGTTTTGGATATTAAGTAGGATGTTTCCATGCTAGTCATAACTAAGGACAGACTGTATTTTGGTGGGGACACATATTTTCTATCCCAAATTCAGGTCAGTAGGCCGAAAAAATAAAAACAAACATTTCAATGTCATTTCATTTCCTCAAAATGTTAAGTAGGTGAGTAAAAAGTAATTTTAAGATAAATTTTAAACAGATTCTTCTTGTGGCTGATGACTTTATCAAATGTTCTAATAAAAGAGTTTCTCACTGTGTACATGTAAATGAAAATAACAAATGATAAGAGTGGATGAACTGGAAATGATGTTTATTTTTTAAGAATTATTTAATGAATTTACCAACTTCTCTTTGATTATTTGTGTGGTTAACGCCGACAAGGATTAGTAACCATTTAGTGGAGTTAGTTTGCCAGAGAAATGTCAGTCATCATATCTAGTGCTGACAGGGATGAGGTTTACAAAGAACTCTCTAAATTTAAAGATGGTCATCGAATCTGGGCAATCCTCTCAGAGGGAGGCTTATAGTGCTTTGAGCATTGAGGTGAACAGTGTCACTGAACTGTTGCGGATGGTATTCTCAGAGATATTGGAAATATGCCTCAGGCATCTTTAACACTTACATGTGTACCTTTCCTCTTCTTTCACTTCCTCAAGACCAGTGAAGATTCGGGGTAGATTAGGTCTTTAGCAACCTATGCTTGCCGTAACAGGCGACTATGTTTGTCGTTAGAGGCGACTAAGGGGATCGGGTGGTCAGACTCGCTGACTTGATTGATGCATGTCATCATATTCCGATTGCGTGATCAATGCTAATGATGTCAGTCACTGGAATGTCTGGTTCAGACTCAAGATTTTACAGACCGCCGTCATATAGATATTGCTGAATTCTGCGTTAAAACCCAAAACAAACACTCCCGCCATGACCTGTAACAAAGTATCTGCGTACATGTGAGTATTAATTCTAAAGCTTGCTACATGTGCCCAAACTTTGGCCTCGTGATAAGGAAGTCAATTATTGAGGATAGGAAACACTTACTCACAGATAGTTGAAATCAGGGGTCCAGAAAATTTAAAATCCCAATTGGACATTTGCATTTAGGCCACGCCCCTTAGCGTATTTTAGTAAGACCTTTCAAAAGTTACACGTATTCATAATATATAAACAATAAAAACACCGATATACATGTTGTTTGTTGTTTTGTTTACATGCATAAATATAAATATTAATAATAACAAGGCCATACTTTTCCCGCATCATCTATCGACTGGTGGGTTTCAATATCTTGGCTATCGATGCGTTGCCGCTGTATAAATGTCTGTTTCGTTTGCCCTTCCATTGTCGTAGCGTTGGTCTAGGGTCAAAGTCGTTCAGTCTTGGTCCGCAAATTGAAATTCGCATCAGTCTGTCCAGTGGTTCCGTCGTCAAAGAGCATTTAAGTCGAGTCTTGATGAGGTTATTTAAACTATAAGTACACAATTGAATCAGGACAGGTGTCAAGTTTCTATATATCAGACATGACATTTGAAACAACATTGACAAATTTGTAAACCAAATAATGTGTACTGTTATGAATCTTTATTCCGAAGTGAGAAAATAATACTGCTATGCTGAATAGCAGTCATTTAGAAATCATTCGTGAGATATGTGTACGTTGTTATCTGTTAAAGCTGTGAAACCTAATCAGCAATGAATAATTAAAACTCTGCTTGCAGACATAGCATTGCTTTGCTGACATACAGCACATTTATAACTTGACCTGATGTCTGTAGGCCAGGAGTGCATTTAAAACTTGACCTGATGTCTGTAGGCCAGGAGTGCATTTAAAACGTGACCTGATGTCTGTAGGCCAGGAGTGCATTTAAAACTTGACCTGATGTCTGTAGGCCAGGAGTGCATTTAAAACGTGACCTGATGTTTGTAGGCCAGGAGTGCATTTAAAACTTGACCTGATGTCCATAGGCCAGGAGTGCATTTAAAACTTGACCTGATGTCTGTAGGCCAGGAGTGCATTTAAAACGTGACCTGATGTCTGTAGGCCAGGAGTTCATTTAAAAGGTGACCTGATGTCTGTAGGCCAGGAGTGCATTTAAAACGTGACCTGATGTCTGTAGGCCAGGAGTGCATTTATAACGTGACCTGATGTCTGTAGGCCAGGAGTGCATTTAAAACGTGACCTGATGTCTGTAGGCCAGGGGTACATTTAAAACTTG
This sequence comes from Haliotis cracherodii, assembly GCF_022045235.1. Lineage (NCBI taxonomy): Eukaryota > Metazoa > Mollusca > Gastropoda > Lepetellida > Haliotidae > Haliotis > Haliotis cracherodii. The sequence continues at coordinate 57,081,195 of NW_027266330.1, forward strand.
ACCTGATGTCTGTAGGCCAGGATTGCATTTAAAACTTGACCTGATGTCTGTAGGCCAGGAGTGCATTTAAAACTTGACCTGATGTCCATAGGCCAGGAGTGCATTTAAAACCTGACCTGATGTCTGTAGGCCAGGAGTGCATTTAAAACTTGACCTGATGTCCATAGGCCAGGAGTGCATTTAAAACGTGACCTGATGTCTGTAGGCCAGGAGTGCATTTAAAACTTGACCTGATGTCCATAGGCTAGGAGTGCAATTAAAACTTGACCTGATGTCCATAGGCCAGGAGTGCATTTAAAACTTGACCTGATGATCTTAGGCCAGGGGAGCATTTAAAACGTGACCTGATGTCTGTAGGCCAGGAGTGCATTTATAACTTGACCTGATGTCCATAGGCCAGGAGTGCATTTAAAACTTGACCTGATGATCTTAGGACAGGAGTGTATTTAAAACTTGACCTGATGTCCATAGGCAGGAGTGCATTTAAAACAACCTCGACTTGAGCTGGCAGCATTCGGAAATCTCAATTGGGCAACATCAGAATGCTTGTACCATGGGTCGCTAAGCTAACAAGGAAAACACTATTCTCGCCAATTAATTCCCCCAGCATCCAGCAGTGGACATGCACAGATAAGGTTATGCCCATTGCTTCCTTTCTAATATTGGTGGTTTGGAGTTCCCAGGAACGCTCAACAAAACATCGGGCCTAACAGTCTCGTCATTCTCGGAGGAGTGAGACTCCGCCTCACATGGTACTGTGTCTGTGTTTAGTGCTGTGGGTGGGCCAGTGGTCAGGTGCTGGAGGGGCGGTCAGGTTGCCAAGTGGTTAAAGCATTTGCTCGTCACGCCGAAGCCCCGGGTTCGATTCCCAACATGGGTACAATGTGAGAAGCCCATTTCTGGTGTCCCCCGCCGTGATGTTCCTGGAATATTGCTAAAAGCAGCGTAAATTATACTCACTCAGGTGCTGGAAGCAGAGTTGTGTTCCTTTAGCATTCTATTTTTAGATCACACTATCAGAGTGAGGTTCTGTCACGTCAGTGAAAAAGGCTAAATTTCACCACTTAACATTGCACAAGATTCAAGAACTTCATCAGTAATATCCTACTCAACATTTGCTGAGGTGGTGGTTCTTTTGGTGGTAAAAATACAGTTAAACTGTGGAATCAAAATGATGAGTTATGTCGTTATCAACTGTTTACCCTTGGAATTATACCATTAAATGAGTTATACCAGTACTAGTATCTTTGTTTTTTATCTTTAGTCAAAGGTGTCGTCCTTAACAAGTGTAGGGCGATGGGGTAGCCTACTGGTTGAAGCATTCGCTCGTCAAGCCGAAACAGGGTTCGATTCCCACATCGGTACAGTGTGTGTATCCCCCACCATGATATTGCTGGAATATTGCTAAAAGCGGTGTAAAACCATACTCACTCACCTTAACAAATGTTGAGTTGTATATTTCCAGAGTCGAGTCTCTTTGCCTTTTTGTATATACCTCAAAGGATCACCAAAGGGCATCACAAGTGTTTGCAGAACTTTAAGAATAAAAACTCATGGTATCATACTGAATTGGTGGATAGTTTGGATTCAGGACAGGTTAGGTTGTTGACCAATCTTCAGGTGGTCAGGCTCACGGATTTGGTTGATGCATGTCATCATATCCCAATTGCGTGGATCGATGCTCACGATGTCAATCACTGGATTGTCTGGTCCAGACTTGATTATTTAGAGACCGCAGTCATATAGCTAGACTATTGCAGAGTGCGACCTTAAACAATTAACAAACAAAACCAAAGCGGAACTACCCAAATCACTTTTTCCATAATAAGCTGAAGTGTGCCATATAAATGATATCCTATTGTGACATTAAACCTGCTCCCTCCTTCTTTTCTGGGGACGGTGGGGTAGCCTAGTGGCTAAAGCATTTGCTTGTCACGCCGAAGACCGGGGTTCGATTCTCTCATGGGTACAACATATGAAGCCCATTTCTGGTGTCCCCCACCGTGATATTGCTGGAGTCTTGCTAAAAGCGGCGTAAAACCATACTCATTCGCTTACCCCTTTTGTTCTGCTGTTTCTTGACGTCAACTGTCAGCTCTACTTGTGACCCAGTTAAAACCTCTCTGTCTAAAATTTGTTATTATTGATGAAAGTATTTTTTTAGATGCAAATTGTTTGAAACAAATAAGGGAACAATGAAAAATAGAGGAATATATGCTTCACTGTCTTCATTTGAAATACAAATTCAACACGTCAGAATCGTTGGTTGGTTGGTTGGTTGGTTGGTTTAACGCCGTACTCAGCAGTATTACAGCTATATGACGGCGGTCTGTAAATAATCGAATCTGGACCAGAGAATCCAGTGATTGACATCATAAGCATCGATCCACGCATCGATGACATGCATCAACCAAGTCGGCGAGCCTGACCACCCGATCCATTTAGACGCCTTTTACGACGAGCATAGTCACGTCAAGCATGGGTTGCTGAAGACCTATTCTACCCCGGATCTTCACGGATATCAAATGTTGAGATGTGTTTGTGTGCATTGTTTCCAGACAAGGCTGGGAACCCATGATAGCATGACATTTGACTGTGTCTTAAACTTAGTGTTCCCTTATTCATTTCAGTCAGTATAGTTTCATATACCGTATTCGACGTAATACGCGCCCAGGGCGCTCTCAAAATTAGAAATAGGGGGCTCTTATTAGAATATAATTTTGGTGAGATAAAAAACAGAGTTGAAAGATTGTAAATTTTGTGGTTTATGCTGACATGATATAAAAGAAAAATCTGTGTGTATTATACACGATAGATATATTTTCGAGAATCTAATTGCCCATAATTAAGGGTGCGTATCATACACGAATAAATAAGTCTTGTTTACATTGATCAATCGGAAGGGGTGCTAATTGGGATTGTTCACTAGCCAATATATTAGTAATATCACCGTGGGCGCTTATTAGAGCAGGGCACTTATTACGTCGAATACGGTATATATATTTTATATGATCTACCATCATGACCATCAGATGAAAAACATACGGGTTGGATCCTTCTTCTTGACATATACCGCTAAAAAAAAGTAAAGGACCACCTGATTCTTTCAGTGTTAAAGTTAATCTGTCATGACGATTGTTTCATATTTATACTATACCAGCAGTTAATATATGAAAGAATCGACTGGTCCTTTACTTGTTTTGAGTAGTGTGTATAACAACTGACATCGCCATTTGTTGATGGTGAAGATAATGACTGTTATTTCAACGCAGAATACATTCTCCGACAACAATTATCAGTGTCTTTTTTTCAAATCGTTTTAATATTTGCAGTTATATGTACACTATCAGATAGGAAATTCTATATTCTACATATTTTATAGCCGGAATGATTGCTGACAATAATGACTTGTTAGAAACTGATCTGCTATGAAGCGTGCTCACCACATACAGATCGGAGAGCTTGCAGCAGTGATCATCTTGACCTTGCAGTGGTGTTTAATTCCAGCCAAACAGGTTCCAAATACGCCTTATGCTGGCATGAAATCTGTCTGTTTCAGACTTAATTGTGTACCGGAATATTGTGGTTTGTTTGTTTGTTTGTTGTTTAACACCGCACTCAGCAATGTTCCAGTTCTATGACGGCGGTCTGTAAATAATCGAGTCTGGTCCAGACAATCCAGTGATTGACATCATGAGCATCGATCCACGCAATTGGGATCGATGACATGCATCAACCAAATCAGCGAACCTGGCCACCCAATCCAGTTTGTCGCCTCTTATGACAAGCAGTCACCTTTTACAGCAAGCATGGGTTTGCTGAAGACCTATTCTACACCGGATCTTTACGGGTCCGAAATATTGTGTGTGGTTCAGACTCAAATATGTACAGAAATAATGTATGTGATTCTGACTTGATTATTTACAAGACAATTGTGGTTCAAACTTAATGATTTACAGGGATGTGGTGTGTGGTTCAGACTTAATGATTTACAGGAATGTGGTGTGTGGTTCAGACTTAATGATTTACAGGAATGTGGTGTGTGGTTCAGACTTAATAATTTACAGGAATATGGTTTGTGGTTCAGACTTTATGATTTACAGGGATGTGGTGTGTGGTTCAGACTTGATGATTTACAGGAATGTGGTGTGTGGTACAGAATTAATGATTTACAGGAACACTGCTGACTACAGCATTAAACAACTTTGTACTCAATGACTTGGTTGATTGCATCGATCATTGCTCACAATGTCTGTCACCCAATGATTGCTCTACTGTAAGTGATAATGTCTGCATCATCGTTGAAATAGTTGTTCTATGGAATGAATACCTCGCTGTGGCTGTTCTCTGTGAATACTACATGGATGGATCATTTCCTGGAGAGAGGCAGGACTTGGCAGCAGGGGAAATTGGCTTGAAATATTCACATGCCTGCACAATGATAACACGGGGACGCAAGCCTAAACGTCTGGAATCCAATTTGGAGTGTGTCGGTTTTGAAAATTTACTCTGCAATTTTTGAAAGTATTGTGATCAGCAGCAGTAGAAATTAATCTGAAGAATTGACCAACCTGAATTGTGACAACACACAATGGCACTCCTGACATATTTTCTGTGTAACTGAGAGAGGGGGGAAAAAGCTCTGCAGTCAGCAATGTTCTAAACTTGTTCCATTGTAGATTTGGGCAGCAGCCAAAAGTGAGTGAGTGAGTGAGTGAGTGAGTTGGGTTTAACGCCGCTTTTAACAGTATTCCAGCTATATCACGGCGTGTCAGCTTAATGTGGGAGGAAACCCCGAAGTGATGCAGGTCTCAGACATTTACCTCTTCGGTGAAACCCACGAACACGGGTATGGTGCTGACAAACCTAGAAACATAATCGGGGCGAACCGGGATTCGAACCCACAATCATAGGTTTCTGACGTGCCCAAGGGACGCACCTCTGCACAGCGAATCGCAGCGCCACCTGTGCCCCCAGCAGCCAAAATCCAGTGGCCCAAAAATGTACAATTATGCTCCATATCTACTCATTCAGGTAGACAAGAGCCCATTCAAGTATTGTTCCGGCTATGTCCTGAATCAGTAAATAACTGAATCTGGCAAACAAAAAAACCAGTGACTGGCGAATGACACTCGCAACTGCAATACAAAGACCTGCAAACAGTCGAACACAGAGCTTGACCCCCATTTTCCAAGGCAATACTCTTTTTGTTTGGCTTTTCAGGTTATGGGCAAAAAATTTGAAGTTTGCAGGTAGAAAAAGATTTCGAAAATATGTTTTTGATTTTCTGATCAGGCAGAGGGGTGGAGGCCTGGGGGCCTGGGGACCCGTTCTCACCACAAGTGCTCACAGGTAGAGGGCGCTGCGTGTTAGCTGTCACTTGTTTGTATTTTGTATTGTTTGCATTGGTTGGTTGTTTCTATTTGAAATAAATGAACTATATTTTCACAATAATGTTTTTTTTGTCGTCGTTTGTTTAGGCAGACAGACAGACAGACAAATTTATTAGGTACTTCAGGCCACCGGCCCATAATACAATGGAGATATACTGTATATATATTTGCATGCTGAGTAGATTTAATAATGATTTACCGTTCAACAATGTGTTTCCGTTCGAATGTTCATGACTTGGAGGAGAAAGTTACCGAAGCTTTTTATAAAAGTATTTTGTTCGTTTTCAGCTGACATAAGTCTTAGAAAATTCTCAATAGAGGGAGGGGTAACGACATGCTTGGGAAAAGAGTTTCTTCTTGCTCTAGAATACTGGTCACAAATCATAAGAACATGGAATTCATCTTCAACATGGTTATGTCCCTTCGAAAACACGTTCATTATATGATTATATGTTCAGGATGATGGTGTAACGGTTACTATAGTGAAGCATATGTCTTTAACTTTGTAGAATTGTTTGAAGCTGAGGGATGACAACTTCTTAATTATACTGTATAGGGATGTTTCCGTACAGATCTCTACACTCACCACATGAGGGGTGGTCGGGTAGCCTAGTGGTTAAAGCGTTCGCTCGTCACGCCGAAGACCCGGGTTCGATTCCCGACATGGGTACAATGTGAGAAGCCCATTTCTGGTGTCCCCCGCCACGATATTGCTGGAATATAGCTAAAAGCAGCGTAAAACAATATTCACTCACTCACCACATGAACATTCAACCTTTCTCCTCCGGACCCCAAAGCTGAGATCTAACACCTCTTGGAATTCTTCACTCATCTCAACAATTATCCACCCAAACATGTAGACAAAGTCATCTCAACTTCAGCCCCTCCCTCATAGGAAAAACTTCCATTTAATATATACTATAAATCTTGAAATTAAAGGGAGCGTGTATTAAATGCGGAAAATGCGAAAGGCCTTTGGTCGCATTATTAAACATCGCATTTATAAAAAAAAGAAGACATTTTGGACAACAGGAATCCCAACTTACACATATGCTGAAAACAAACAATTATGTGTTCGGTATCCTCCCATTAGTAAGACAGCCCAGTTGTGAGACACCTTAAAACAACAATGTCATACCTGGTTGCACATGTTAATCAGGTAATTAACCCCTATCATGAAAATGGACTTGTCTTCTTATAGACAAAAGAAATGACTCAAGATGCTTGATACCCTCTCATTCATCCATCCCTTAAATCCATTGTTTTAACATATTCGCCACTTAAGAGTTCAGTTAAAGTTAATATCACAGTTCACATCACAGTTCACATCGAGGTTGTCACACTGACACAACCTTAATCCATCTTCAGAAGTTTGCCAACAGCATCCACGAACTGGGGTAGTGTCTTGACACCCTGGGATAGCTGATCCTTCAGTCTGGAAAGTCGACTGTCAATCTCCTTGTACACACGCTTTCTTGCTGGGGCGGGCGGTCGGGTAGCCTTGTGGTTAAAGCGTTCGCTCGTCACGCTGAAGACCCGGGTTCGATTCCCGACATGGGTACTACTATGTGTGAAGCCCATTTCTGATGTCCCCCGCCGTGATATTGCTGGAATATTGCTAAAAACGGCGTAAAACCAAACTCACTCACTCACTCATTCTTGCTGGTGGAGCTGCACCTAGGTCTAACTGAGATAGCTTGGTCTTCTCAGATTTCTCAATCTTCTTGATGATCTCGATGACCCTGTAGAGATTAGGATGACGATGATTCAGTGATGGATTGGGGCGACTGTGGAAACCCTCCAGGTTGTTGTTGGTCCTTGGGCCGAATGTCTGGTGATGGTTCCACAGCGAAAGAGGAAATCTGGCTTCAGATGTTGAAGAGGCAGCTGAGGCAAGACCTTAACGGTCGGAAAAAAAGCAGAAACCGCTCACCGTCATGGGTCTCTCTCCAGGGTGCTGCAATGTCGACTTCAGCTCTGGTTTTAGGGAGTTTCGGGATCGTGTGACTGCGGTGTCTGTACGTGGCGCTGCCGACCTAGCTGAAGGAGGGAAATATAGCTGCAGCCTCCGGATCATGTCTCAAGACATCGTCGTTGTAGAGGGCTGGCATAGGAGTGGTTGGTTCTTCTTTTGCTCTCTTCCTTAAGCTGCCAAGGAACTGGATTCTGCTGGTGTCTTCTGGTGGGTGGTTGTGTACAGTGACACTTTTTTAGTAAGCTCCTACTAGCTCCCAACTCATTTATTTCCTGAGAATTTTCAAACAGAATTACTGGCCTACTCTTATTAATTGATCCGCTAATCATGGGCTGTGACTATTGTTAAGTGGGTAGACTGGCTGTGTTTGTTTAATCATTCCCACCTTCTTCACTGTCCTTACGATGGGTGTCTCACTAATGGGATGTCTTACTAATGGGATGTAACCATGTGTTCAACACCGCTGTTTATTGAGCAGCACTTGTAACAAGTATATTCTGTCAACAATGTCATTCAAACACTAATTACACCCTGTGTAATGTCACTGCTGAGGTCATGACAAGATCACACCTGCATGTCCAGACAGACGCCACCCACGCAACACAGTGTTTTGTTCTTTGCGACTGCATCAAAGGCCGACACGAGCCAGCGCGCATGTATTGTTTTAGCTGAAGTACTCTACTCAGCGCTAATAAGCGGTGCTATTTGGTGTGTGATTGGATTAATGTAAGATTGGAATCAGGCGAGGACTCTCCTGTAAACCTCACAGAGGACATTTTCTCTAGATAGAAATCTACTGATGCTTGAGAGGAGGGGTGGGGATTCATTCAGGGGTGGGGTCGCATTCATGGCTGGGGGACAATGGTAGCATTCTTTTGGAGACGCATTAATTTCACGATTTACAGTATTCTGTACCATGGTTCATTATTCTTTCTTTCATCTTTGTTTGTTTGTTGTTTAATGCTGCACTCAGCAATTTTCCAGTTATATGACAGCAGTCCGAAAATAATGGAGTCTGGACCAGACTTGTTCTGAGTTGCTGAACATCTATCCAACCCCAGATCTTCACGGGGGACAAGCATTTGTTGCTTGAGACCAATTCTAACCCGGATCTTTAGGTGTTGTTCATTATATAGCCTTACTTGACAACGCTACAAGGATCAATATCGAAATGGTGCTTTTACAGTATAATAACGACGTTGTTATCCATTGATTGTGTCCGCTTTGACATTAGTATATACAAACGTCATCAGTCATTTCCTAAAGCACTATCTCTCTACGTGAACCCTCACATTTAGACAGACATGACGTCACTCTGGAATGTGATCGTCATAATACAATGAATGACGTCACATGATTCCGAGATAACTGGACTCGTCTGGTTAGCAGAATGGAAAAAAACAGCTAAAGTTGTTCTGATAAGTATTGATCCAGCTGAATATTTAATAATCATGGTATCCATTCCACCGAGGTGAAAATCCCGTATTGAGGGATAAGAAAAAACTAATCAAGATTTGTGACCCGTGATGAATCGGGATAGAATAGGTTTTCAGCAACCCATGCTTATCGTAAGAGGCGACTAACGGGATCAGGTGGTCAGTCTTGTTGATTTGGTTGATGCATGTCATCGTATCCCAATTGCGTGGATCAATGCTCATCATATCAATCACTGGATTGTCTTGTCCAGACTCGATTATTTACAGACCCCTGTCATATATCTGGAATATTATTCATGCACAGTGAAATGTCCAGATTTCTGGACTTGAATCACTTTTAATGTTTTTCAACGAATCAGATTGCAGGATTAAGCAACGGAGACTGAATCAGGATGCAACACAAACAGTGAATTAGTGAAATTAACGCCGCTTTTAATAGTATTCCAGTTATAACACGGCGTGTCAGCTTAATCTTGTCTGACAGGCAGATTGATGCATGTCCGTTGCAAGGCAACTGGATTTCGACATACGATTTGGTCTCAGGACGAATGTAAGTGACCGCACACTACACGTGCTGCCAACCAGAGACGTTGCTGCAAACTGCTGGTACACTGAAGCGCATGCGCACATGAACTGAGTGCTTACCACAAAACTACTTTTCATGTACAATTCTCTTAAGAGACTTCACAATTGCAACTCTCCTTTAAAAAAATTACTTTAAATGATTTTGATCATTTATAGCCCTTTGGAAACTGAATGATTCACACAAATTACTTACACACTACAAACCTGTAAGTCTTTGAGCCTTTTGGAAATATCGGAAAATTTAACACATTTACGCATCTACAGTCTAGATCTTGTGCACTTCAATATCAGAGAGTTATTCTCAGTCAATCGTTGAATCTTTCTGGTCTTCTCATTCTTCTGACAGTTCTGGTTTCTTGGACTGGAGTAAGCATCTCTTTTGGTGGTGAGTCTAACGGCTTTTCTGCAGACTCATCTGCTGGGGTGTCTTCCAAGAATTCTTTCTCCAAGTTTTCTGCAAGTGGCGCCTGTTTCTTCTTAATCGTTGACCTACTGTTTCCATGTTAAAAGATCAAGGTGTATCATCCTTGGTTATAAGATCAAGGTGTATCATCCTTGGTTATAAGATCAAGGTGTATCATCCTTGGTTATAAGATCAAGGTGTATCATCCTTGGTTATAGCCGCAGGTTTCCATCGACCAGCTTGTTGTACATGGACATCTTCTCTCTCCTTCAATTTGGGCAGAATTTTATCATCACTGCTTCTGTTTCAGTTGTTTCTCTTTCGTCTTCTGATTAATTATCTTTGAATCAGCTGTCGACTCATGCCTATTTGAGCAGGCGAAGCAATGTCATCTATTGGAGTGTTCCTTTATTCCAATGATTGTGGGTTCAAATACGTTTTGCCCCTATAACTTTCCTAGATTTGTCAGCACCATACCCATGCTGGAAAGCCAGAAACCTATGATTGTGGGTTTTGAATCCAGGTTCGCCCTGATTATGTTTCTAGGTTTGTCACCATACCCGTGCTCATTGGTTATAAACATCTGAGACCTGCATCACTTTGAGCTTTCCTCCCACATTAAGCTGACACGCCGTGATGTAACTGTAACACTGTTAAAAGCAGCGTTAAACATAACTCACTCACTCATCTTCCCCCTTATCTTTCAAACTCGGACGGGACGGTCTAGTGGTCAAAGCGTTCGCTCGTCACGCTGAAGACCCGGGTCCGATTCCCGACATGGGTAAAATGTGTGAAGCCCATTTCTGGTGTACCCCGCCGTGATTTTGCTGGAATATTGCTAAAAGCGGTGTAAAACCATACTCACTCACTCACTCACTCAAACTCGGACCTATGTACAGTTTCAAAGTTTGTTGTCATCTTCTCCACGAATCAGCTAATCTAGTCTATTTCTAGTGGAGGGCGAAGATTTTCGATGATGATGCATTGTGTGCTTGCCACACAACTACTCTTAATGTAAATTCCCGTAAGAGACTTCTACTGAATACTGCAGTGTTCTTTTTGTGGAGTGGAGGGATGGATGTCTTCAGTATTCCGTATCCAAGGCAACAATTTCTAAAATAAACAAACATGTTTTGTAGAAACAACTTCCCAAGAAATAACATAACAAATATCCTAACATATATGGAAATAATACATCATAAAATATTTCATCATAATTTACCATATGTGTGTCCTTTCTGTTCATCTTAACAGTACTAGTAGTATCGGTAGATCTAACAATTCTCATTACCATGATTACCCTACATTCCCATCTTCAAGCATTATTCCAACCCCTACGTTAGGTCCGAATTTGATACAGTGCTATTAAATCTACAGGTAGCCTAGCTCTGCACTGAAATCAATTTTACGAAAGATATAGTTTAATGCAAGTATATTTAATTTTGTTTTTTTTAATAAGGAAATGGTAGTGGCCAGTCAAATCCATAAACTGAAAATTTAAAGTGTCACTTTACCATATGTCTTCCTTGACATACTCCCCTTCCACAGACACATGCATCTCACCCCTGGAGGAGAAACAAGACATTATCAGACACATATCTCGCACATGGAGGAGAAAAAAGACATTATCAGAGACATATCTCGCACATGGAGGAGAAACAAGACAAGTACATTTCTATGTTGTTTGGCTTCTAATCCTACATAATAATCTGTTGTGATGTTTGTAGGCCCTTTTGATCATCTTAATCAATCTGGACAGATTTTTTAGTCAAAATGACTGAAATATTTACACATTTTATAAATTGCCTGAGAGAATCACATTTTACAAATTGTCGGTAATATATACACGCTTACAAAGGAAAAGACCTGTGAAAACAACGTCTATCGCGCATTGAAGAATTTCCCAACCCAGACGTAGAGAAACAAGAACGAATCGATTCAAATGAAGGAAAACCAAATTTCAAATACCATTATTGCAACCTACCAAATTTATGTGTATAAATTTTAGGCAGCTTCCTTGGTCGAGGAATGTATCCGTGAATATCCACACAAAGGAACAATATCCTACTCGCCTGCAGCTGTACAAAGAAACTTATTCGATGTCACGTGTCTCTGTAACAATCAAATATTTTAAAAGATATATATCGGTTCCACAGACACATGCATCTCACCCCTGGAGGAGAAACAAGACATTATCAGACACATATCTCGCACATGGAGGAGAAAAAAGACATTATCAGAGACATATCTCGCACATGGAGGAGAAACAAGACATTATCAGACATATCTCACCCCTGGTGGAGAAACAAGACATTATCAGACATATCTCACCCCTGGTGGAGAAACAGGACATTATCAGACATATCTCACCCCTGGTGGAGAAACAAGACATTATCAGACATATCTCACCCCTGGTGGAGAAACAGGACATTATCAGACATATCTCACCCCTGGTGGAGAAACAGGACATTATCAGACATATCTCACCCCTGGAGGAGAAACAGGACATTATCAGACATATCTCACCCCTGGTGGAGAAACAGGACATTATCAGACATATCACACCCCTGGAGGAGAAACAGGACATTATCAGACATATCTCACCCCTGGAGGAGAAAAAGGACATTATCAGACATATCTCACCCTTGGTGGAGAAACAGGACATTATCAGACATATCTCACCCCTGGAGGAGGAACAAGAATTTATCAGACACATATCTCACCCCTGGTGGAGAAACAGGACATTATCAGACATATCTCACCCCTGGAGGAGAACCAAGACATTATCAGACATATATATCTCACCCCTGGAGGAGAACCAAGACATTATCAGACATATATATCTCACCCCTGGAGGAGAAACAAGGACATTATCAGACATATATATCTCACCCCTGGAGGAAGAACAAGTATATTATCAGACATATATCTTACCCCTGGGGGAGAAACAGGGACATTATGAGACATCTATATCTCACCCCCGGAGGAGAAACAGGGACATTATCAGACAAATCATACTCCTGGAGGAAGAACAAGTATATTATCAGACATATATATCTCACCCCTGGAGGATAAACACGGACATTATCAGACATATCATACCCCTGGAGGAAGAACAAGTATATTATCAGACATATATCTCACCCCTGGAGGAGAAAGAGGGACATTATCAGACATATATATCTCACCCCTGGAGGAGAAACAAGGACATTATCAGACATATCATACCCCTGGAGGAAGAACAAGTATATTATCAGACATATATCTCACCCCTGGAGGAAGAACAAGTATATTATCAGACATATATCTCACCCCTGGAGGAGAAACAGGGACACTATCAGACATATATCTCACCAAGTCAAAGGATTACTTCTCTCCATATTTTGAATGTTCTTTGAATGTGTATTACAGTGACATGGTTACCTGAGTTTCCCTGTCTCCTCGCCGTTGTGGGTGAGCACACACTCGAAACACTGGAAGTCTGGCGAGAACTGATCCTTCAGAGAAACCACACACTCACCTGTAAACATACACAACAATATAGTTAATAAATCATTACTTACCATAAGACTCATCATCGTCATCACATCCCCAGACATGTTATCATATAGGTTCCAGAGAGATGCTACTTACCGTAAGACCCATAATCGTCATCCCATCCCAAGACATGTTATCATATATGTTCCAGAGAGATGCTACTTACCGTAAGACCCATAATCGTCATCACATCCCCCGACATGTTATCATATAGGTTCCAGAGAGATGGTACTTACCGTAAGACTTATTGTCATCACATCCCCGGACAGCTATTAGTATGTGCTGCCCCTCCAGATAGTCCCTGTCTCCGAACATCGGCCGCAGCTTCAAAACAAATTGTTTTGTTTTGCTTGTGTGTTGTTTAAACACACTGAGCAATATTCATGCTATATTACACAGTCTCTAATTAATATAGTCTGGACCAGACAAACCAGTGATTGATATTGTGAGCAACATCATTTCCATTGCGGATACATTGACATGCATCAGCCAAGTTACTGATCCTGACCAACAGATCCGTTAGTCGCCTCTCACAACAAGCTTGGGTTGCTGTCTACAAATTCTAACCCAGATCTTCTTGGAGATAATAGTAAAGTGTACTGTGGCACAAATCAGCTCATACCAAGACACAATCAGCCAGTACTATGCCACAAGCAGTCAGTACTACGACACAATCAGCCAGTACTATGACACAAGCAGTCAGTACTATGACACAAGCAGTCAGTACTTTGACACAATCAGCCAGTACTATGACACAATCATCCAGTACTATGCCACAAGAAGTCAGTACTATGACACAAGCAGTCAGTACTATGACACAAGCAGCAAGTACTACGACACAATCAGCCAGTACTATGACACAAGCAGTCAGTACTATGACACAAGCAGCCAGTACTATGCCACACGCAGTCAGTACTATGACACAAGCAGTCAGTACTATGACACAAGCAGTCAGTACTATGACACAAGCAGTCAGTACTATGACACAAGCATCCAGTACTATGCCACAAGAAGCCAGTACTATCACACAAGCAGTCAGTACTATGACACAAGCAGTCAGTACTATGACACAAGCAGTCAGTACTATGACACAAGCAGCCAGTACTATGACACAAGCAGTCAGTACTATGGCACAATGTAGCTCATACTAAGACACAATCAGCCAGTACTACGACACAAGCAGTCAGTACTACAACACAATCAGCCAGTACTATGACACAAGCAGTCAGTACTACAACACAATCAGCCAGTACTATGACACAAGCAGTCAGTACTATGACACAATCAGTCAGTACTAAGCCACAATCAGTCAGTACTATGACACAATCAGTCAGTACTAAGCCACAAGCAGTCAGTACTAAGCCACAAACAGCCAGTACTATGACACAAGCAGTCAGTACTACGACACAAGCAGTCAGTACTATGGCACAAGCAGTCAGTACTATGGCACAAGCAGTGAGTACTATGACACAATCAGTCAGAACTAAGTCACAATCAGTCAGTACTATGACACAAGCAGTCAGTACTAAGCCACAAGCAGTCAGTACTACGACACAATCAGCCAGTACTAAGCCACAAGCAGTCAGTACTATGACACAATCAGCCAGTACTACGACACAAGCAGTCAGTACTATGACACAATCAGTCAGTACTATGACACAATCAGTCAGTCCTATGCCACAAGCAGCCAGTACTATGCCACAAGCAGCCAGTACTATCACACAAGCAGTCAGTACTATGCCACAAGCAGTAAGTACTACGACACAATCAGCCAGTACTATGACACAATCAGCCAGTATTATGCACAAGCAGTCAGTACTATGACAAAAGCAGTCAGTATTATGCACAAGCAGTCAGTACTACGACACAATCAGCCAGTACTATGACACAATCAGCCAGTATTATGCACAAGCAGTCAGTACTATGACAAAAGCAGTCAGTATTATGCACAAGCAGTCAGTACTATGACACAATCAGCCAGTATTATGCACAAGCAGTCAGTACTATGCCACAAGCAGTCAGTACTATGACAAAAGCAGTCAGTACTATGCCACAAGCAGTCAGTACTATGACACAATCAGCCAGTACTATGCCACAATCAGCCAGTACTATGCCACAAGCAGTCAGTACTATGCCACAAGCAGTCAGTACTATGCCACAAGCAGTCAGTACTATGACACAATCAGCCAGTACTATGCCACAATCAGCCAGTACTATGACACAATCAGCCAGTATTATGCACAAGCAGTCAGTACTATGCCACAAGCAGTCAGTACTATGACACAAGCAGTCAGTACTATGACACAATCAGCCAGTACTATGCCACAAGCCGCCAGTACTATGACACAAGCAGCCAGTACTATGACACAATCAGCCAGTGTGACCACCCACAGTTTTTAGGGGGAGGGGGGCATGGATGGGTGGCCCTATCGTCTAAGGCGACACAATTTGCTCTGCAGAGTTGCATCCCTTGTTTGTGCCATTGGCAGGTTTTAGTTCCAGGAAGAGCTGTATTTCTCATCACACAGGACGTACCTGAGGCAGTTGGTCAGCATGCCATTCCAGACAAGAGCTGCTTTTGCTCTTGATAAACTTACCGTGACCAAACCATCAGAAAAAATCAGAACCACGTCACATGTCAGGTAAAAAACATTTGTATAATAAGAATAAAAACAGAAGCACCTGTATTATACTATTTCAAACTTGTGCTTAGTTTCACTTCAAAATTTGGACTCTGGACTATAAATTGGGTTCGGGACAACCAGCCATTTGACACATCCATTTTCACACACATCCAGGGGAAAATAGTTGTAGATACAGTAAGAGTTGAGGTGAGGTGGAATGGGGTTTAACGTTGCGTCCAAGATGATTGCACTTATAAAGTGACGTGCGTGCGTGTCTGCGTGTGGCTGCTTGTACTAGTCCGGACTGATGCCGATTTATAGTGCTAGCCCACTGAGGTACCATGCCGCAGTTTAACATGAATACCCCACTCAGACACAGTATACTGACTCCGAGCCGACCAGTCCCTGCTTTAGCCCCTTAATGCCGAGCGCCAGACAGGGTAACAACAAGTACCATCTTTTAACGTCTTTTGGTATGACGCGGCCAGGGATTGAACCCCAGACCTTCCGCTCTCCGGGCAGACGCTCTACCTCTAGACCACGTTTGCTGGAAGTTCGACACAATCAGGGATTCGACACATCCGAGTTAGACACAACCAGGGATTTGACACATTCGAGATCGACACAAATGGGCCCAACTGTAGTTTGTTGTTGTTAGTTGTTTAATGTCGAGAACAACAACAATATTCCATTTCTTCCGGATACATAGGTACAGTGACACACAATCAACCATGTCACTGTTACTGACAAGTATAATTTGCTGGGATCTATCCTAACCTGGAATTCCCACATCTTCCCGAGGCAAGGGAGTTAACTGACTATAAAAGTCCGGTTTCAACCAGGATGGTATTCTGAAGCTATTAATTATGGAGTCGACTGCAGGATTTGCTTAACAGTGTCAACAGATATTTTCCAAATCTTTTCATGTTTTTAATCAAGGTGCTCATGTGATATGACGCACTTTGCGAAGTAAGACCTGTTTTATTACAATATAAATCTTGATTATTGATAAGATCATCTTGACTAGGCACCACCATCTTGTTTGAAGCAAATGCAGGTGGTATGAGAAGTGGAACCTGAATGAGTGAGTGAGTGAGTGAGTGAGCAAGTGAGTGAGTGAGTGAGTGAGTGAGTGAGCAAGTGAGTGAGTGAGTGAGTGAGTGAGTGAGCAAGTGAGCGAGTGAGTGAGTGAGTGAGTGTGTGAGTGAGTGAGTGAGTGAGCGAGTGAGCGAGTGAGTGAGTGAGTGAGTGAGTGACTTAGGTTTTACGCCGCTTTTAGCAATATTCCAGCAATATCACGGCAGGGAACAACCGAAATTGGCTTCACTCATTGTACCCATGTTGGGAATCAAACCCGGGTCTTCAACGTGACAAGGAAACGCTTTAACCACTAGGCTACCCGACCGCCCCTGAGTGGTCAGTAGAAGGGACATAGAAGGGACACAACTCAAAATAGCCACTGGTGGTGCTATGATCGGTCACAGAAATTCAAGCCTAGTTTGGCAAGGGTGGAAACGGGACTTTCATAGTGAGTTCACGCCCTTGCCTCAGGAAGATGGAATCCCCATTGGGTGACAAGTGACCCCCCTAGGGTGTTCCTGATATATTAGTGTATAAGGACTCACCTGACAGACAGCTGGAACAGAACTCCAAGATGAAGTGTTGCCGGACACACGTCCGCACCTGAAACACAGCAACATACATCGGTAATTATCACCTTTAATTTAAAAATTAACCACCTAAATCTGGTATAACTGACCATTTATAATATCTTCCATACAACATTATTCAGCATACTTGGTGACGATTAACAATCAAACAAATGAATTCACAAACTGAACCAAAGTTGACCCGAGATCATCTGTGAAGTAGGTACACACTTCACCACAGGGCTGGTTGGTTTGTTGTTTAACGCCGCACTCAGCAATATTCCAGCTATATGACGGCGGTCTGTAAATAATCGAGTCTGGACCAGACAATCCAGTGATTGACATCATGAGCATCGATCCACACAATTCGGATCGATGACATGCATCAACCAAGTCAGCGAGCCTGACCACCCGATCCCGTTAGTCGCCTTTTAAGACAAGCATAGTCACCTTTTATGGCAAGCATGGGTTGCTGAAGACCTATTCTACCCCGGATCTTCACGGGTCTCACCACAGGGCTCAGGGATGAAAACATTCTGTGTTGGGGTTAACTCTGAACAATATTCCTGTTATATCACTGCGCGTGTCAGCTTGATCGGAGGACAACCAGAACTGACGACATCTTTTACCACTTTGATGAAACACATGAGCACGGGTATGGTGCTGACAAGCCAAAAAGCATAATCAGGACAAAGCTGGGGTTTGAAACCACAAATATTGGTTCCTGTTACGCCTAAGGGACACAACTCTACACAGAGACACTATACACATTAAAGGGAGTAACCAAAAACATTTAGTTAAAATATAAATGGACATTTTCAAGGATCACTTTTATTTACGAAAAGAAAAGGATATTTTTCTCTTTCAAAACTATATTGGCATGATTTTATTGTTTGGCATTACTGGACCATAGTCAAGTTCAATTTTAACACCCCCATCCCTGAGGGATAACACCCAACCCGTGTGTAGAATTATGCTCTAAATATTCACAGAATCCTACTCTACCTGCGCCTCAATTCTGTTAAAGAGGATTTTAATGCTGGAGTTCTCTGTGAGCATGGCCTGGCTCTGTACAAACTGTGACGCAATCCCGACTGTGAAGGACGCGAACACAGGTCGGTGGTCACTGTTCAGCAGGTTCTCCACACTTCCTGAAACAGTAACACCCTCAAAATGAAACAAGGCGGGGAAAGTTTAAAAACTTGATTCTCAAGCAATCCCTTTCCAACTATTGGTCAAAAGTCGTAGCACCAAGAGTGTCGTAACTCGGATACTTTAATAGGATGAGATGGGGTGAAATGGGGCTTAATGTCGTGTTCAAGATTATTGCACTTATAGAGCGACATGCATGCATGTATGTGTGTGTGGCTGCTTGTACTAGTCGATACATACTCAACAACAAAAGTTCCTGTGACACCAATATTTTAGTGTATTTTTCAAACAAGTAAAGTTTGGTTTTCAATATTGTAGTACATGTATGGAATCAAGTCACAAAAACGCAACTGCTACAGAAAAGCATGCATTCCATGCAAAAGTTGACTTTTATGCACCCAAGAATGCGTATAAAAACATGTGCATTAACGGGATTCCATATGCATTGCTTAGCATCGTGTTGACAACAACCTATCAGAAAAAAAACAAAATTACGCAATTATTCAACATTACAAAATGCCACGCCTGTCCGAAAATGACCGCCTGCGAGCCATTGGTATCCTTGAAGCAGGATCGAGTCTACGTGATGTTGCAAGACAATTTAACGTCCACAGAAATACCATCCTTGGAGTGGCAGGCCACGCGTAACCAATAATCGAAGAGACAACTACAAAATCGATTCCAGCCAGCAACAGTGACTGCAAGAAGCATCCCTGGCCTTCGACGAATATCTTCACAAACCGTACGTCGCTGCCTCAGATGTGCAGGGATTGTTGCCAGAAGACCCGCCAGACGTCCCATTTTGACAGGAAACCACCGTCAAGCACGTCTACAATGGTGCAGACAGCGTCTACGCTGGACGGCCATGCAGTGGGGACAAGTTCTACTCACTGACGAGTCTTGTTTTCACCTCAGCCACAGCGATGGACGGATTCGAGTGTACCGACGTCGAGGTGAACGTTACGTCAATCATTGTGCCATGGAAGAAGATCAGTTCATGGTATGGGGTGGGATTACAGCAAGACAGAGGACCCGTTTGATAGTGGTAGAGGGAAATCTCAATGGATAGCGCTACCGCGACGAGATCATCGGCCCTGTTGTTCTACCGTTTTTGCGTCGTCATGGCCCAGGCATTACCTTTCAACATGACAACGCCCAGCCTCATATTGCTCGACTTGTTCAGGATTCTCTACAACAAAACAACGTGAATGTCATCCGCTGGCTGGCTGGCTCCCCTGATCTCTCACCAATTGAGCACATGTGGGATGAGATGGATTGGCGCCTTCGACGTCAACCACATGTTCCACAGACACTCCAGGAACATGCTGCAGCAGATATGGACAGATATCCCACAGGACTTTGAGCGATGCCTGGTCCATTCCATGAGATGAAGATGTGTTGCTTGCATCGCAACCAGAGGTGGACAAACATGCTATTGATTTGTAATTGACATTTTGACATGTTCATATTTTTTATGAAATCATGCATTTTATGAAGTAGTATGGCAAATTAAACCATTTGAACACTTACAGGAGTCTTTTATCTATTGCAAACCGAAATTGTTTCAGATTTGGTAAAAAACATAACTTTGCATTAAATCTTATTCAATGTCACAGGAACTTTTGTTGTTCAGTATAGTTCCAACCCATAGGATACCATGCCACAGTTTAACATGAATGACCCACTCAGACACTGTATACTCTACCACACAGCATAATGCCAAGTGCCAGGGAGGGTAACTAAAAGAACAATATATTAACATATTTTTTTATATGACCTGACCAGGGATCGAACCACAGAAGTACGCTCTCCAAGTAGAAGCTCTATTCACCAGACCACGGAGGCAGTCGATAGTTTAACAGAATGCAACCCACCGTATGCGTTGTTCTCGATGAAGGTCCTTGGGTAGGAATGCCAGAGTACTCGGTCACACCAAGACGGCACATTGATTATTTCCCGAAACAACATAAATTGAACCATAAGGAATATGTTAGGTACAGGAAAACCCTGCTCTTGACGCTGTTGATATGAACACGAGAAAATCTACATAAAGAACACCATACACATGATACATTAACCCCAATTTCATTAAATCAGGGCGGTCGGGTAGCCTAGTGGTTAAAGCGTTCGCTCGTCACGCCGAAGACCCGGGTTCGATTCCCGACATGGGTACAATGTGTGAAGCCCATTTCTGGTGTCCCCAGCCGTGATATTGCTGGAATACTGCTAAAAGCAGCGTAAAACCATACTCACTCACTCACTAATTATAATCAGATCTTAGTTCTCGCTATCACTAAACAAAAATCTGAGGACATAAGTAGATAATAAGTAAGAAGTATCCATCCTCAAATCCTCATTTGATGACGTCACAAGAGCACCTAGTAACCCCACGTGACTGATGACGTCACATAACCTTGACCTTGAGGATGGGGGTGGGGGTGGGGTGTTGTCAATGTCATTGCCTCATTAATATGCAGAATAACTCATTAATATGCAAATGTATGCATGACGTCACAGGTCAATTAGGTTAATAAAGGGTCAACTGACCAAATGCAATCATGCAATTAATGACTTGACCATTCGTTAACCATAGAACAGGGGATAGTAATGAATGTCCCTATATGGACATGTTACTACGACCGGGGTTGGGTTTGGTCTTGACTCACGTGGAATGGAATGTCATTGTGAGACCATTTTGGCGCGAGAACATGTGGTGAACATTTGAACCTTTTGCTTTGGAGACATTTCTCTGTGCACATTCGGTGGCCGGCTATGTGTGGTAGGATTAAAAAAAATGCCCAGGAACAGGTTCATGTAGAAAGATCTCCCGATATTCAATTACATTCATTAAGGGTCAACTGACCGGATGCAATCATGCAATTAATTACTTGACCATTCGTTAAACGTAGAACAACACGTGTCTAAAAACAAGATGGCGGACGTTGCCATGAACGCTCACGGGCTGTCACGTGTCCTCGGTTTGAATCTCGCGCCTGACCTACAAGTCAGTTCTATGAGGCCCCATTCCACATCTCAGGCTACGTTGATCCATAAGTGCAATAACTCATTCATTGTGAAATATAATCATGACGTCACAGGTCAGAAAGAGTAATGAGAGGTCTGTTGTTCCAATGCAAGAAGGAAATGTGTTAATGAGTCCTTCATTAAGTGAGAACAAAGCATAGTAATGAGTGTCCCTATATGGAAGTGGCTACTACGAGGTTCAAATGTGATTCACGGGGAAAGGAATGTCATTGTTAGACATATTCCATTGATGCATGTATTTCGTGTAGTTATGACTGTCACATGTGGCAAAGAGGGGTGTGAGTTGAATTTCCATAGAAACCACATGTCCAGTTCTTAACTCTTCTAGTGTTACCTCTTATAAGTTCCTTTTAACATTCAGTTGCCATGACAACTAAATAAAAAAATAAGGGTTAACAGTCTTGACTCCAAGAGGTCAGCTCTGAGAAATATAGAGTCGGTATCGCGAAACCCGTGTGTTGAAGACTGCAAAGTATGCCAGTCTGGTCTGAGACGTTTTAATACTGTAAAATTACATTCTTTTTCTAAAAGTTGTTTGGAGTTCAAAATGTCCATTCAGTTTCCTTTTTTCAATGGAAAAATACTCGTTTAACCCATACCCAGAATCATTTTCATGAGAAAAAAATAGAGTGAAATAACGTAGTTTAGTGGATAACTTCTAAGAGATAAGATTACTTGAGCATTCATTAACAAAGAACAAAGGATAGTAATGAATATCCTTATATGGAAACTTGGGTCTCCAATCCCTCATTAATATGCAAGATAACTCATTAATGTGTACATGTATAAGTGATGTATCAGGTGAATTAGATGAATACAGGGTCAACTGACGAGATGCAATTTACTTACATTAACAAAGAACACTCGATAGTAAAGAATATCATCATATGGAAAACTTGACATCGCACGCGAAATGGAATGTTATTGCGACTGAATTTTGACGCCTTTTTGTACCTTTTCTCCATGCTCATTCGGGGAGCTGCGTCTGCTGAGATTATCAGCCCAGGAATAAGAGTGTGATCTATGTCCATATGTGTTATAAAACTCAACGGTCGTGTTGAGTGACTGACATTTACACTCTAACCTTGCTGACAGATAAGACGTCCGTTTTCAAAATGAAGAGAGTTTCAGAGGATATATTTGGACCTACAGTCATTTTCACAAAGCATAGCAAGACCAAGTCGAGAAAAACATGTCGGAGAAAATCAATGGCATCAAAGGGGTCGCCGAAGAGACTGGTTGCATCTAAGAAGAAAAAGATGACAACCAAGAAAGTGAAAATGACTATACTGAAAATGCAACCCGTGTCGAAAGTAAAGGCTGTTGTGAAACGAATCCGACCTGCCTTGAAGCGTCGCATTGCTGAAGGAAATAAAAGAATGCTTCAGACCCCCTCATCGGGCACTTGTATTTGATCACTATGGAGGTTACCACCTGTTCAGACTGAGACAAGAGTTTTACGCGAAAAGATAATCTACAGAGACATCAGAAGCAGGTGCACAGGTCAACTCAAGACTATCCTTCTCTTCTTCCTCCTCTGGATAAACACCCTCCTCCTCCTCCTCTGGATAAACACCCTCCTCCCCCTCCTCCTCTGGATAAACACCCTCCTCCTCCTCCTCCTCTGGATAAACACCCTCCTCCTCCTCCTCCTCCTCCTCTGGATAAACACCCTCCTCCTCCTCTCCTCCTCCTCTGGATAAACACCCTCCTCCTCCTCCTCCTCCTCCTCCTCCTCTGGATAAACACCCTCCTCCTCCTCCTCCTCTGGATAAACACCCTCCTCCTCCTCCTCCTCCTCTGGATAAACACCCTCCTCCTCCTCCTCCTCCTCCTCCTCTGGATAAAAACCCTCCTCCTCCTCCTCATCCTCCTCCTCTGGATAAACACCCTCCTCCTCCTCCTCCTCCTCCTCTGGATAAACACCCTCCTCCTCCTCCTCCTCCTCCTCCTCTGGATAAACACCCTCCTCCTCCTCCTCCTCCTCCTCTGGATAAACACCCTCCTCCTCCTCCTCCTCCTCTGGATAAACGCCCTCCTCCTCCTCCTCCTCCTCCTCAGGATAAACACCCTCCTCCTCCTCCTCATCCTCTGGATAAACACCCTCCTCCTCCTCCTCCTCCTCCTCTGGATAAACACCCTCCTCCTCCTCTGGATAAACACCCTCCTCCTCCTCCTCCTCCTCCTCTGGATAAACACCCTCCTCCTCCTCCTCCTCAGGATAAACACCCTCCTCCTCCTCCTCCTCCTCCTCCTCCTCCTCCTCTGGATAAACACCCTCCTCCTCCTCCTCCTCCTCCTCTGGATAAACACCCTCCTCCTCCTCCTCCTCTGGATAAACACCCTCCTCCTCCTCCTCCTCCTCCTCCTCCTCTGGATAAACACCCTCCTCCTCCTCCTCCTCCTCTAGATAAACACCCTCCTCCTCCTCCTCCTCCTCCTCTGGATAAACACCCTCCTCCTCCTCCTCCTCAGGATAAACACCCTCCTCCTCCTCTGGATAAACAACCTCCTCCTCCTCCTCATCCTCAGGATAAACACCCTCCTCCTCCTCCTCCTCCTCTGGATAAACACCCTCCTCCTCCTCCTCCTCTGGATAAACACCCTCCTCCTCCTCCTCCTCCTCCTCTGGATAAACACCCTCCTCCTCCTCCTCCTCCTCTGGATAAACACCCTCCTCCTCCTCTCCTCCTCCTCTGGATAAACACCCTCCTCCTCCTCCTCCTCCTCCTCCTCTGGATAAACACCCTCCTACTCCTCCTCCTCATCCTCCTCTGGATAAACACCCTCCTCCTCCTCCTCCTCCTCTGGATAAACGCCCTCCTCCTCCTCCTCCTCCTCCTCCTCTGGATAAACACCCTCCTCCTCTGGATAAACACCCTCCTCCTCCTCCTCCTCCTCCTCTTCTGGATAAACACCCTCCTCCTCTGGATAAACACCCTCCTCCTCCTCCTCCTCCTCTAGATAAACACCCTCCTCCTCCTCTTCCTCCTCCTCCTCCTCCTCCTCCTCCTCCTCTGGATAAACACCCTCCTCCTCCTCCTCTGGATAAACACCCTCCCCGTCCTCCTCCTCTGGATAAACACCCTCCTCCTCCTCTTCCTCCTCCTCCTCCTCCTCCTCCTCCTCCTCCTCCTCTGGATAAACACCCTCCTCCTCCTCCTCTGGATAAACACCCTCCCCGTCCTCCTCCTCTGGATAAACACCCTCCTCCTCCTCCTCCTCCTCTGGATAAACACCCTCCTCCTCTTCCTCCTCCTCTTCCTCTGGATAAACACCCTCCTCCTCCTCCTCCTCTGGATAAACACCCTCCACCACAACCAACACCTCCTCTTCCTCCTCCTCCTCCTCCTCCTCCTCCTACTCTTCAGGAAACCTGTGTCGAAAATAAAAAAGCCGCTGTGAAATGAACCCAAGCTGTCTTTAAGCATTGCATGGGTGAAGGGTATTAAAGAATGGTTCAGACCCTCTTATCGCGCACTTGTATTTGTTCACTATGGAGGTTACCACCTGTCCAGACTGTGGCAAGAGTTTTGCGCGAAAAGATAATCTACAGAGACATCAGAAGCACGTGCATAGATCAACTCAAGACTCGTCTTCTCTTCTTCCTCCTCTGGATAAACACCTTACTCCTCCTACTCCTCCTCTTCCCGATAAACACCCTCCTCCTCCTCATCAGGAAATATCTCCACGTTTGCTTTCATCTCGGGAACACCAGCGACACGGACGATTCAAGTTCCTTATACCCTCCAATACCATCGTTGTTGGACCCAGTGGATGCGGAAAGTCGGTGTTTGTCTTCAACCTATTACGTCGTGGATTCGTTCAACCCCTGCCCGACTGTATTGTCTGGTGTTATACTGTGTGGCAACCGCTTTACGATAGCATTCTTCAAACTTTACCTCAAGTACGGTTTGTGAAAGGAATACCTTACAATCTCGAAGATGAAAACTTCTTCGATGCCCGTAATCAGAACATGATGGTGTTGGATGACTTTTTGTCTGAAGCAAAGAATGACAATCGGATTTCCCGTCTGTTTACCCAAACCTCCCACCACAAAAATGTCATTATATTTTTGCTATTGCAAAACCTCTTCCCGAGAGGTAAGGAATCTAGGGACATTGCTCTAAATTCTCATTATGTCACACTTTTCAATTCGCCAGTGGACAGACAGCAGGTGAAGTTATTCGCCAGAAGAATATTTCCTGAAGACATTGGTAAATTTATGACTCTTTATGAAAGGGCTGTTGAAACCCCTTATGGACACCTTACAGTGGATCTCAAACCCGGTACAAGTGAGAAGAATAGATTACACGTCAACGTCTTGACAACCAGCGACAATCAACCTGATCACAGTGCTTCACAACAACAACAACAACAACAACAACAACAACAACAACAACAACAACAACAACGGGTAAAAGATGTCTCTCTAGCATTAGACGTGCAGACAGCTCCTGACATTCGTGCTGATCACACTTCGAAAGAAAGGTCTCTAAGCTCTGAAGACGACGACGTTGAAACAGCATCCATCTCGAGTGACGACACAGGACCTTTTACCATGGCCACTGCGTGTACTGACTGCGGCGTATTGATAGACAATATGCACGATCTACAGCGACATATTAGATCATGGTGTCCAGCAAACAACAACTTGAAATGCAAAAGAAAATGTCTCAGATACGAGAGTGACGACAACGGTGACGACGATGAGGAACGACTTCCTGAACAGAAAGGTGGAGGTCTCGCTGTCAAACGTCGTCGCTGGAAGCCGCCAAACACCGACGTGGATGCGGAGGAGTGGCAAAATGTTGGTTTACAACGCATCTGGAATCGTGTGTACAACATCAAGCACGACGCAATGAAACTCAAGAGGAAAAAGTACAGACAACAGGGTCGAACAGAAGAATGGATTGACAGAAAAATGAAACAGATGTGGGAAAGCGAATTGACCGACAGTCTCAAAAGTGTCATAGAGTTCTCCCAATATTTTAGACAGGCGCCTCTATTTCAACCCATCCTAGACAGCCTGAGCGATATGGATCCTGGCACTGATCAATCTATTATCAAAAACAAGATCGCTCGTTTCACGAAAACTGTGATGAAAGACATTCTGACTCGTGTAGACATACCTGAAGCAGATAGTGACACTGAATCTATCTCAGCCGCCGATGATGGCGATGACGAGCAGAGCGAGCAAGAATAAAAACCTTGCTCTCGTGTTACAACCCTTCAGTTGAGATTTTGTGTTACCCAAAGCAATGACACGGAAGAATCGGTCACCGAGTCGAGGTAAAGGAAGAAGATTTGGACTTATCCATGTATTGAAAACAGGACCTGTCATTAAGTCAAAACAGATTTCTCTAAATGATAGCTCCCTGGCGTCAAAGAAACGCCTGGTCGTATACATCAGGAGACCGGTCAAGTTGGGACCTCCGGGACGCAAACATCTATAAATGTCACAAAGATGGTCGTCTCCATCAGGTGCATCTGAGTGGTGTATTTCATGTCGAGATTAAACACTTCAAACATTTCTAAAATCATTGAACCGTCAAGGTTTTTAATCATTTTGTAAATCGTTGAAATCACTCGAACTCTACTCTTGTAAAGTCAACACTCTGTGCTGTTAATAAAAGCCTCATTACAGTTTATATTTTGTTGTTGTTTTAATTCATATTTCTATGATGTCATACATATGGTCAATATGCCTCTGGAAAGCAATTATCTCTACAAGCCGATCACACGACAGTTCGCTTGTGGTTTTTTTGGTTATTTTTTTTTTTAGTATCATACAGTTACTAACAAGAACTTGTCTATAGTAAAACCACACTGTTAACACTTCAATTCAACGAGAACTGTGAACCTACAGTGAGTGAGTGAGTATGGTTTTAAGCCGCTTTTTAGCAATATTCCATCAATATCATGGCGGGGGACACCAGAAATGGGCTTCACACATTGTACCCATGTCGGAAATCGAACCCGGGTCTTCGGCGTGACGAGCGAACGCTTTAACCAATCAGCTATATGACCGCCCCTCCGTACAGATTCACATCATAGATCTATCCAACTTCATTCGAGGTGCTCTGACGTCAGCACTTACAAAAAAAAAGGAGCTCTTTTCAACAAATTGTCACAGGATAGGTTTTCAATAGCCTATTTAGGCTGAAATTTGATTGTTAAAACGAACAAATGTCCAGCTTGGCACTCAAGGGGTTAAACTTTTGGAACTATATTTAAATGAGAATCTTGCGTGCCCGGAGACGTTAGAAAATTGGAATCTTTGTAAAACGGTTTAGTGTTAAATATTATTGTTTAATCACGTTTGTATACACGCAACGAATAAATATTATTGATGTGAGTGTATTGTCATTTTGTTTCTTTTTTAACATATACCCAACCTGATACAAAACAGTCAATTAACCTTGTGATATTCGCTGCAAGAGGTTTTGAGTTAAAGGTAATGAACGCTGTGATGTGACATGGTGAAATAATAGAAAAAAATATACAATAATTGGTATCAATAAACTTAAGAAATTTTGATTTGGTAAAATACAATGTATAACACTTAGCATGGATTTTTAAAATTTGCCGACTCGCAGACGAACTCGCATTAGTCTTTTCGTTCAAAATCGAAATGGATATATTTATTAAATCCAAAAAGTATGTACGGATGTACAAGTGCTATTCGATAACTAAACTAGGGAAAGATGCATATGAAAATCATGCACATGTTGCTGAGATGATCTCCTGACTTCTACATACTCTTTGGACGATATTAGACATAAACACAATTAACGAAAATTATTCTTATCACTGCAAATTAACACGAACATACAATCATACTGTAAGTAGGTCAAGGGTCAGATGCATTCGGGCAGTGTTTGAAGTAAAATGCTCGAATTTCAACTCGTGAAATAGTCGTTCCTTGGTTTCTCCTTTAATTACAACTACTCTGAATGAGGCATAATAGACACATACTTTGGAAGACATCCTCTCTCCGACTTTAATTTCTCGTGCAAAACACTGTATTCTCCCACCGAATATCATGTTTCCCACTTGATTTTGTTATAACACACAGAGGTGAAGTTTCCAGCTAACACCCCATGCTCTGAATTAATTTCCAATAATTATCAAATTGACTTCCAAGTTATCAGGCAACGACCATTCCGTTGGCTAGCTATCGCGGTATTATAATATGTAATTAGCAAACAATGGTTACATGGTCAGTTTGAAGTTAAAACTATCATGAAATATTACACAATGATTTTGCAAATTCATGCTTTGCAGAGTTAAAGGATATGGTTGTAAATTTCACACAGGCGAATTGGTGTTTTTTCATATAATTAGTGTTGTTCTTTTACAAAATTATATTCTGATATTCTTAGTATTCATCATGCCTTTATTGAATAGCACGTGTATAGTAACTCATACCATATGTGAACTTTCTACAACGGAGTGGAGCTGTGGTTAACCAACCCCCTCCATTCATAAGCAGGCTCACGATAAATGGCATGTGGTGACCTCAATTTCAGGAGGCTCTCTAGTCAGTATTTTACAAAACAGCGACACGGACAAAACAAGGTGTTATGTGTATAACATATACCAACTCATTCGGAGTGTTGTAAAATAAACCTCACTTGTTACCATATAAGCAATATGATCTACTGTTAGATGCGTCGTCAACTGTGTACATAGTACCCTAACTAAATATGAAAATAGTACTATGCCCATTGAGTGGTGTAAAGAAGGTGATCACGTGACTCCCCAGCGAATATGTACTTGGTGAAGCTTGCGTTGAATTGATCATCGGGTTATCTTCCTGACCACTAACAGAGGACACAATACACCAAACGATTAATCTTAAGGTTTTAAAAAACTAATCATGCTAAATTCAGAATATTTTAACTTTATCTCGAGTCATAGAAATGTATCATGACAAGGGTTAACTAACACTATGCTAAGATCACCTTTTTAAAACCTTAAGATTAATCGTAACTGTTTTGTAAAAAGAGATAAAAAAAAGACAATATAAGAATACATTGATCGATGTCTGACTTTATTAAAGAGCACATAGGTAAAGGTAACTACATCACTATGTCTCTTCATTATGATGGTTCTTCAATGGGACGCCATTTGTGGTGCACACATCCTGGAACAAAAGGAACATTGAATTTGTACATGTACTCTTTTTTTTCCTAAATGTGAATTCGTTGGACTCATGATAAGATAATAAACTCAATGAAGGTTTATTTTCATACACATCATACATCATGCAGAAACAGACTATAACATCTACAGCCAGGAATCGCAATGCCATAGCATGTACCCAAAAGTTGTGCGCCGCTCGCACAACAAAGTATAGTCTGTATCAGAAATCACTTTGTTACACTTCATAAAAAGTAAATTTTCATAAAATCACTATGAGTGTACTATTTCTTGCTTTGTAAAATGTTTAACGAGTGATGTTTTATCAACAACAACAAAAAAGAAGAAGAAGAATTATATCTGATTTCTGTTGGGTATTAAACTCTACAAAAGGATTGGTAAAATAAGAATCTGTTTTAAGTTTAACTGTTAAATAATATGAATTATTTTGTCAAAAGCATGGTGTACAAATGCATACATAACATTACAAAAATACTTTACACAAATATGCATTAGAGGTAGACAGATGAGAAAGAAAGAAAAAAGATGTCAATGTAACTAATTACATATCAGTAAATAATTTGTAAAAATATTTAGATTAAAATTATTACTCACCTAAGACGACTCTGACACAGCAGCACGTGACCTCCATTCTTCTCATTCATTCCGTCTTCAATACTGTGAGCAAGGTTAGAGTGAAAATGTCAGTCACTCAACACGACCGTTGAGTTTTATAACACATATGGACATAGATCACACTCTTATTCCTGGGCTGATAATCTCAGCAGACGCAGCCCCCCCGAATGAGCATGGAGAAAAGGTGCAAAAAGGCGGGAAAATTCAGTCGCAATAACATTCCATTTCGCGTGCGATGTCAAGTTTCCATATGAGGATATTCATTACTATCCATTGTTCTTTGTTAATGTAAGTAAATTGCATCTGGTCAGTTGACCCTGTACTCATCTAATTAACCTGATACACCACTTATACATGTACACATTAATGAGTTATCTTGCATATTAATGAGGGATTGGTGACCCAAGTTTCCATATAAGGATATTCATTACTATCCATTGTTCTTTGTTAATGAATGCTCAAGTAATCTTATCTTTTAGAAGTTATCCACTAAACTACGTTATTTCACTCTATTTTTTCTCATGAAAATGATTCTGGGTATGGGTTAAACGAGTATTTTTTCCATTGAAATAGGAAACTGAACCGACATTTTGAACTCAAACATCTTTTAGAAAAAAGAATAGAATTTTACAGTATTAAAACGTCATATTCCAGACTTGGCATACAGACTTCAACACACGGGTTTCGCGATACCGACTCTATATTTCTCCGAGCTGACCTCTAGCTAGAAGTCAAGACTGTTAACCCTTATTTTTTTATTTAGTTGTCATGGCAACTGAATGTTAAAAGGAACTTATAAGAGGTAACACTAGAAGAGTTAAGAACTGGACATGTGGTTTCTATGGAAATTCAACTCACACCCCTCTTTGCCACATGTGACAGTCATAACTACACGAAATACATGCATCAATGGAATATGTCTAAGAATGACATTCCTTTCCCCGTGAATCACATTTGAACCTCGTAGTAGCCACTTCCATATAGGGACACTCATTACTATGCTTTGTTCTCACTTAATGAAGGACTCATTAACACATTTCCTTCTTGCATTGGAACAACAGACCTCTCATTACTCTTTCTGACCTGTGACGTCATGATTATATTTCACAATGAATGAGTTATTGCACTTATGGATCAACGTAGCCTGAGATGTGGAATGGGGCCTCATAGAACTGACTTGTAGGTCAGGCGCGAGATTCAAACCGAGGACACATGACAGCCCGTGAGCGTTCATGGCAACGTCCGCCATCTTGTTTTTAGACACGTGTTGTTCTACGTTTAACGAATGGTCAAGTAATTAATTGCATGATTGCATCCGGTCAGTTGACCCTTAATGAATGTAATTGAATATCGGGAGATCTTTCTACATGAACCTGTTCCTGGGCATTTTTTTTAATCCTACCACACATAGCCGGCCACCGAATGTGCACAGAGAAATGTCTTCAAAGCAAAAGGTTCAAATGTTCACCACATGTTCTCGCGCCAAAATGGTCTCACAATGACATTCCATTCCGCGTGAGTCAAGACCCAACCCAACCCCGGTCGTAGTAACATGTCCATATAGGGACATTCATTACTATCCCGTGTTCTATGGTTAACGAATGGTCAAGTCATTAATTGCATGATTGCATTTGGTCAGTTGACCCTTTATTAACCTAATTGACCTATGACGTCATGCATACATTTGCATATTAATGAGTTATTCTGCATATTAATGAGGCAATGACGTTGACAACACCCCACCCCACCCAAAGGTCAAGGTTATGTGACGTCATCAGTCACGTGAGGTTACTAGGTGCACTTATGACGTCATCAAATGTGGATTTGTGGATGGATAGTTATCCAAAGTTATCTACTGACATACCATTACGGGTCACGTCAGAACGACCTTTCATCCAACCA
Source organism: Haliotis cracherodii (assembly GCF_022045235.1). Taxonomy (NCBI): domain Eukaryota; kingdom Metazoa; phylum Mollusca; class Gastropoda; order Lepetellida; family Haliotidae; genus Haliotis; species Haliotis cracherodii. Next base: position 57,113,677 of record NW_027266330.1, read on the forward strand.
ATCAAAGCGTCGCTTACCAGATTAGGAAAGTGAAAGTCAGAATGTTTTTTCTAATCATGCAACCATGAAATATTTAGCATGGGGTATTCCGAACGACAGTTACTGGTTTTATCTATTAGCCGTTCAAGAATGTTCTTGCCTATCAGTTTTATTATTTTTAATCGAGAATATGTCAAAATATGTTACGAAGCCTAGTCGCCAGTTTGAAACTAGTGTCGTAAAGCTCGTGAAAGCTGCCTTCTGATTGGCTAATGTCGATTTCTTGTCAGTCATTTCATTGGTCGGTCAAAATTCGCGAAAGGTCGTTCTGACGTGACCCGTAATATGATGTGCTCAGATCTTTGTTTAGCGGTAGCGAAAACTAAGATCTGATTTTAATGAGATTGAATTAATCCAAAAATTTGTTAATTTGGACGATTTTAGTGGGAAGTCTACAGTCCGGATAAACAACGTTTCAATTTAGTTGAAGAGTTTAAAGTAAAGGAATCTGCAAACAACTGCCTGAAGTACGAGGCCACTATGTTATAGACCCTGCTACCAACCCACCCCAGTCATCTTGACCTTCTTCCAGTCTTACCTGCAGCCAGGTATCCCTCGGTACAGGCGATAGGTCGGCATGAAGTTGATCTCGCTCTCATCTGAAACATACAGGACTCAGCTCTAGAAATATTTGAGAGTGAGTGAGTGAGTGAGTATGGTTTTACGCCGTTTTTAGCAATATTCCAGCAATATCACGGCGGGGGACACCAGAAATGGGCTTCACACATTGTACCAATGTCGGGAATCGAACCTGGGTCTTCGGCGTGATGAGCGAATGCTTTAACCACCAGTCTACCTGACCGCGCCAGAAATATTTGTGAATATTTTGCTTTATTTGAATGGTGAAAAAGAAAGAAACACAATCGACAAATCATATTTTCCTAATGCCATACAATTTTTCCAATTGTCTTACAAAAAGCACCTTAAAAAAACCTAATGAACAATATCATCAAAAGGAGAAACAGACATGACAAAATTTAAGCTTCCTCAGTCTGGCAATTTCAGAGACTAAAATGTTATTCTTGTTTGTTTGTTTGTTTGTTTGTTTGTTTGTTGTTGCTCTCAGCAATATTCCAGCTTTATGACGGCGGTCTGTAAATAATCGAGTCTGGACCAGACAATCCAGTGATTGACATCATGAGCATCGACCCATGCAATTGGGATATGATGACATGCATCAACCAAGTCAGCAAGCCTGACCACCCCATCCCGTTAGTTGCCTTTTACGACAAGCTTAGTCACCTTTTATGGCAAGCATGGGTTGCTGAAGACATATTCTACCCCGGATCTTCACGGGTCTCACCACAGGGCTCGGGGATGAAAACATTCTGTGTTGGGGTTAACTCTGAACAATATTCCTGTTATATCACTGCGCGTGTCAGCTTGATGGTGAGGACAACCAGAACTGACGACATCTTTTACCACTTTGATGAAACCCATGAGCACGGGTATGGTGCTGACAAGCCAAAAAGTATAATCAGGACAATTCTGGGGTTTGAAACCACAAATATTGGTTCCTGTCATGCCCAAGGGACACAACTCTACACAGAGACACTATACACATTAAAGGGAGTAACCAAAAACATTAAGTTAAAATATAAATGGACATTCTCAATGGATCACTTTTATTTACGAAGAGAAAAGGATATTTTTCTCTTTCAAAACTATATTGGCATGATTTTATTGTATGACATTACTGGACCAAAGTCAAGTTCAATTTTAACACCCCCATCCCCGAGGGCTAACACCCAACCTGTGTGTTGAATTATGCTCTAAATATTCACAGAATCCTACTCTACCTGCGCCTCAATTCTGTTAAAGAGGATTCTAATGCTGGAGTTCTCTGTGAGCATGGCTTGGCTCTGTACGAACTGTGATGCGATCCCGACGGTAAAGGACGCGAACACAGGTCGGTGGTAACTGTTCAGCAGGTTCTCCACACTTCCTGAAACAGTAACACCCTCAAAATGAAACAAGGCGGGGAAAGTTTAAAAATTGATTCTCAGGCAATCCCTTTCCAACTATTGGTCAAAAGTATTGGTTAATGTCGTGTTCAAGATTATTGCACTTATAGAGCAACATGCATGATGTATGTGTGTCTGGCTGCTAGTACTAGTCCAATCTCATTAAAATCAGATCTGAGTTCACGCTGCCGCTAAACAAAGATCTGAGGACATCCCATTACGGGTCACGTCAGAACAACCTTTCGCGAACTTTGACCGACCACTGACATGACTAACAAGAAGTCGACATCAGCCAACTAGAAAGCAGCTTTCTCGAGCTTAACAGCACTCGTTTCAACATGGCGACTTCCATTTCAGACTACGCTTGAAAAATATGTTTACACAGTTCTCGATTAAAATTTTGAAAACTGAACAAACGAACATTCCGGAATGTCTTATATAAGGTTGAGATTGTATGGCAGTGCTTCCCACGTACCGTGCAACGCCTCCTCCGTTCAAATGTTTATACCACGGAAGCAAGAGATAGATGATGATTTTGACGGAATCAGTCGTACGGGCCGTAACTGTCGTTCAGCATACCCCGTGTTTACGTTTTTGAGGTTGCATGATTACATTCCGACTGTCATTTTCATGATCTGGTAAGCGATGCTTTGATTGGTCGGATGAAAGGTCGTTCTGACGTGACCCATAATGGGATGTCCTCAGATCTTTGTTCAGCGATAGCGAGAACTAAGATCTGATTAATGAGATTGGTACTAGTCCAGGCTAATGCCGGTATAGTTCCAACCCACAAGATACCATGCCGCAGTTTAACATGAATGACCCACTCAGACACTGTATACTCTACCACACAGCATAATGCCAAGTGCCAGGGAGGGTAACTAAAAGAACAATATATTAACATATTTTTTTATATGACCTGACCAGGGATTGAACCACAGGACTACGCTCTCCAAGTAGAAGCTCTATTCACCAGACCACGGAGGCAGTCGATAGTTTAACAACCCACCGTATGCGTTGTTCTCGATGAAGGTCCCCGGGTAGGAATGCCAGAGTACTCGGTCACACCAAGACGGCACATTGATTATTTCCTGAAATAACATAAATTGAACCATAAAGAATATGTTAGGTACAGGGAAACCCTGCTCTGGACGCTGTTGATATGAACACGAGAAAATCTATATAAAGAACACCATACCCATGATACATTAATCCCAATCTCATAAAAATAATATCTTAGCTCTCGCTATCGCTAAACAAAAATCTGAGGACATCTCATTACAGGTCACGTCAGAACGACCTTTCATCCAACCAATCAGAGCGTCGCTTACCAGATCATGAAAGTGACAGTCGGAATGTGTTTTCTAATCATGCAGCCACGAAATATTTAACGACAGTTACAGGTTTTATGATTATATCCATACAATCTAGGCCATCTATAAGCCGTTCGAGAATGTTCTTCTTATCAGTTTTATTTTTTTTAATCGAGAATACGTCAAAATATGTCGCGAAGCGTAGTCGCCAGTTTGAAACTAGTGCCGTAAAGCTCGTGAAAGCTGCCTTCTGATTGGCTATGTAGATTTCTTGTCAGTCATTTCATTGGTTGGTCAAAATTCGCATAAGGTCGTTCTGACGTGACTCATGATTCGATGTCTGCAGATCTTTGTTTAGCGGTAGCGCAAACTAAGATCTGATTTTAATGAGATTGCATTAATCTGAAAATTGGTTAATTTAGAAGATTTTACTGGGAAAACTACCGTCTGGATAAACAACGTTTCAACTAAGAAGAAAAGTTTGAAGTAAAGGAATCTGCAAACAACTGCCTGAAGTACGAGGCCACTATGTAATAGACCCTACTACCAACCCACCCCAGTCATCTTGATTTTCTTCCAGTCGTACCTGCAGCCAGGTATCCCTCGGTACAGGCGGTAGGTCGGCATAAAGTTGATCTCGCTCTCATCTGAAACATACATGACTCAGCACTAGAAATATTTGTGAGTGAGTGAGTGAGTGAGTATGGTTTTACGCCGCTTTTAGTAATATTCAAGCAATATCACAGCGGGGGACACCAGAAATGGGCTTCACACATTGTACCCATGTTGGGAATCGAACCCGGGTCTTCGGCATGACGAGCGAACGCTTAACCACTAGGCTACCTGACCGCCCCAGAAATATTCGGAATATTTTGCTTTATTTGAATGGTGAAAAAGAAAGAAACACAAGCGACAAATCATATTTTTCTAATGCCATACAATTTTTCCAATTGTCTTACAAAAAGCACTTTAAAAACTTTATGAAAAATATGATGTCATCAAAAGGAGAAACAGACATGACAAAATTCATCTTCCTAAGCCTGGCAATTTCAGAGACTAAAATGTCATAAAACCCATATTCCACATCTTCCTACCCATATTCAACATCTTCTTACCCATATTCCACATCCACCTACCCATATTCCACATCCATCTACCCATATTCCACATCTTCCTACCCATATTCCACATCTTCCTACCCATATTCCACATCTTCCTACCTATATTCCAATCTCCCTACCCATATTCCACGTCCACCTACCCATATTCCACGTCCCAATGAACACGGAGATCTGATCCACTTTCTCTTCCTTGGAATGTAAGCTCTTCATGTGTCGGATCTGGAGGCAGAAGTTCTCTCTAGCATGGGCGTTCTCAAACATGTAGGACGTCTTCTTCTTGCCCTCGATGATCACGTCAAGACGGCTGTTGTCGGACGTGCTTTTCACTAGCTGAAGGACTGGAAGTAAACAACAAAATTATGTGAGATAAGTTGGAACAATAAGTAAAATATTTCAGGAACATTTACAAAATTAAATACTGTGTTGGAATTGAATTGATGCCTCTTTTCAAGTCCAAGACATCATTCACATCCAGGAGGCACGGGTGGCCCAGTCATCTAAGGCGCCCAAATTTGCTGTGCAGAGTTGCTTCCCTTGATCACACCAGAAACCTATGATTGTTGGTTCGACTCCTGGTTTGCCCCGATTATGTTTCTAGGTTTGTCAGAACCACACCCGTGCTCGTGGGTTTCACCGAAGTGGTAAACATCTGAGACCTGCATCACTTCGAGCTTTCCTCCCACATTAAGCTGAAACGCCGCGATATAACTGGAATACTGTTAAAAGCCCAACTCACTCACTCATTCACATCCATGACCTCCAAGCCATCAGTCACCCTGATTATAGTCTCAAGGCCGCCCCTATCATGTGTGTTTCTCATGCACAGCTTCACTGGGAGCAAATCTGTTAGTTGGAAATACAACAGATTCACTGTAATAATTCAGATCTGAGAAAAAAAGGTTCACATGAACCTTGTCTAAAAGAGTGTTTGTAGTATACATTGGCCTGACAAATGTACATTCGTTGTCTAACCATAAATACTTTCCCTCTACCACATTGCATGGTTTGGACATATTAAGGACAGTTGATTAATAATCATCTGGTTCTTTACTTCGGTCATGTGTGAAGGTGTTTCTCGATTCTTGGACGTCCTTGGGGGGTTTGACAGGATAGAAGCATCCTCGCTGAATGTCCACGTTCAGTGTCACCTTACTGGTGAATATTCCCGCCTTCGATGACCGCACCTGGAAAATAATGCATCATTAAAAAAAGTGAGGTTTTGGCTTGTGTTGTTTCATGTTACACAAAGGAATATTCAAGCTACATGGTGGCAGCGTGTAAAAAAGCAAGTCAGCGATTGATAAAGGGTTGGAATGGTGAAAACGTTAACACCTCAAAGGGGATAGAGAGAGGTGGATGAGAGAGGGGACTCACCTCAAAGGACGGGAGTAGATGAAGGGAGGGGACTCACCTAGAAGGAGGAGAGTAGATGGAGAGAGGGGACTCACCTAGAAGGAGGAGAGTAGATGGAGAGAAGGGACTCACCTAGAAGGAGGAGAGTAGATGGAGAGAGGGGACTCACCTAGAAGGAGGAGAGTAGATGGAGAGAAGGGACTCACCTAGAAGGAGGAGAGTAGATGGAGAGAGGGGACTCACCTAGAAGGAGGAGAGTAGATGGAGAGAAGGGACTCACCTAGAAGGACGAGAGTAGATGAGAGAGGAGATTCACCTCAAAGGACAAGCGTAAATGGAGAGAGGGGACTCACCTCAAAGGACGAGAGTAGATGGAGAGAGGGGCCTCACCTCAAAGGACACGAGTAGATGGAGAGAGGAGATTCACCTCGAAGGACGAGAGTAGATGGAGAGAGGAGATTCACCTCAAAGGACGAGAGTAGATGAGAGAGGAGATTCACCTCGAAGGACGAGAGTAGATGGAGAGAGGAGATTCACCTCGAAGGACGAGAGTAGATGGAGAGAGGGGACTCAAGTCAAAGGACGAGAGTAGATGAGAGAGGAGATTCACCTCGAAGGACGAGAGTAGATGGAGAGAGGAGATTCACCTAAAAGGACGAGAGTAGATGAGAGAGGAGATTCACCTCAAAGGACGAGAGTAGATGGAGAGAGGAGATTCACCTCGAAGGACGAGAGTAGATGGAGAGAGGAGATTCACCTCAAAGGACGAGAGTAGATGAGAGAGGAGATTCACCTCGAAGGACGAGAGTAGATGGAGAGAGGAGATTCACCTCAAAGGACGAGAGTAGATGAGAGAGGAGATTCACCTCGAAGGACGAGAGTAGATGGAGAGAGGAGATTCACCTCAAAGGACGAGAGTAGATGAGAGAGGAGATTCACCTCAAAGGACGAGAGTAGATGGAGAGAGGGGACTCACCTCAAAGGACGAGAGTAGATGGAGAGAGGAGATTCACCTCGAAGGACGAGAGTAGATGGAGAGAGGAGATTCACCTCAAAGGACGAGAGTAGATGGAGAGAGGAGATTCACCTCGAAGGACGAGAGTAGATGAGAGAGGAGATTCACCTCGAAGGACGAGAGTAGATGGAGAGAGGAGATTCACCTCGAAGGACGAGAGTAGATGGAGAGAGGGGACTCACCTCAAGGGACGAGAGTAGATGAGAGAGGAGATTCACCTCGAAGGACGAGAGTAGATGGAGAGAGGAGATTCACCTCGAAGGACGAGAGTAGATGGAGAGAGGAGATTCACCTCGAAGGACGAGAGTAGATGAGAGAGGAGATTCACCTCGAAGGACGAGAGTAGATGGAGAGAGGGGACTCACCTCAAAGGACGAGAGTAGATGGAGAGAGGAGATTCACCTCGAAGGACGAGAGTAGATGGAGAGAGGGGACTCACCTCAAAGGACAAGAGTAGATGGAGAGAGGAGATTCACCTCGAAGGACGAGAGTAGATGGAGAGAGGAGATTCACCTCAAAGGACGAGAGTAGATGAGAGAGGAGATTCACCTCAAAGGACGAGAGTAGATGGAGAGAGGGGACTCACCTCAAGGGACGAGAGTAGATGGAGAGAGGGGACTCACCTCGAATGACGAGAGTAGATGGAGAGAGGGGACTCACCTAGAAGGACGAGTGTAGATGAGAGAGGAGATTCACCTCAAAGGACGAGAGTAGATGGAGAGAGGAGATTCACCTCAAAGGACGAGAGTAGATGGAGAGAGGGGACTCACCTCAAGGGACGAGAGTAGATGGAAAGAGGGGACTCACCTCGAAGGACGAGAGTAGATGGAGAGAGGGGACTCACCTCAAAGGACAAGCGTAAATGGAGAGAGGGGACTCACCTCGAAGGACGGGAGTAGATGGAGAGAGGGGCCTCACCTCAAAGGACAAGAGTAGATGGATGGAGGGGATTGTGTGTGGTTCAGACTTACTTATGTAGAGGAATAGTGTGTGTTGTTCAGACTTACTTATGTACAGCAATATTGTGTGTGGTTCAGACTTACTTATGTACAGGAATATGGTGAATGGTTCAGACTTATTTATGTACAGGAATATTGTGTGTGGTTCAGACTTATTTATGTACAGGAATATTGTGTGTGGTTCAGACTTATTTATGTGCAGGAATATTGTGTGTGGTTCAGACTTATTTACGTACAGGAATATTGTGTGTGGTTCAGACATAAATATGTACAGGAATATGGTGTGTGGTTCAGACTTATTTACGTACAGGAATATTGTGTGTGGTTCAGACATAAACATGTACAGGAATATGGTGTGTGGTTCAGACTTATTCATGTACAGGAATATTGTGTGTGGTTTAGACTTATTCATGTACAGGAATATGGTGTATGGTTCACACTTATTTATGTACAGGAAAATTGTGTGTGGTTCAGACTTATTTAGGTACAGGAATATGGTGTATGGTTCAGACTTACTTATGTACAGGAATATTGTGTATGGTTCAGACTTACTTATGTACAGGAATATTGTGTGTGGTTCAGACTTATTTATGTGCAGGAATATTGTGTGTGGTTCAGACTTATTTACGTACAGGAATATTGTGTGTGGTTCAGACATAAATATGTACAGGAATATGGTGTGTGGTTCAGACTTATTTACGTACAGGAATATTGTGTGTGGTTCAGACATAAACATGTACAGGAATATGGTGTGTGGTTCAGACTTATTCATGTACAGGAATATTGTGTGTGGTTTAGACTTATTCATGTACAGGAATATAGTGTATGGTTCACACTTATTTATGTACAGGAAAATTGTGTGTGGTTCAGACTTATTTACGTACAGGAATATGGTGTATGGTTCAGACTTACTTATGTACAGGAATATTGTGTATGGTTCAGACTTACTTATGTACAGGAATATTGTGTGTGGTTCAGACTTACTTATGTACAGGAATATTGTGTGTGGTTCAGACTTATTCATGTACAGGAATGTTGTGTGTGGTTCAGACTTACTTATGTACAGGAATATGGTGTGTGGTTCAGACTTATTCATGTACAGGAATATTGTGTGTGGTTCCTTATGGAAAAAAGCTTCCCACATCATCAGCCGCCTCCTTAAACAGCAAGCCAAAATGGACACCTACTTCACCAGCTCCACCTTCCATGATACGAGGGCTGGGACCTAATTTGAACCCAAATTTAGTACCCGGGTACCCGACCCCTATTACCAGACCCTACCCGGGTATCCACTGTAGGTCTCAAGTGGGGTACAAAATGTTCAATTGGGAATTGTTTTACAGATGCCCTGTCAAAAAGTGTTTAGATAGGGTACAAAACGATCTGATCATGCATACACTGAAGTCGACTGAAGCTTAGTCTTTACTCAATCATATAAAGGAATGTGCGCGTAGTCAGAAGAAATACGAACATTAGCGACTTGTACTTGTGTAATCATAAAATTTAATTGTTATTGTATTTAAACAATATATATAGCTGACTAACCACGGGTCCGGGTAGTCCTGTGGGTACCCGGGTCCTACTCAGGACCCATCCGACCCGAGTACCTGAGTAACCTGTCCGAGCCCTACTCAATACCATCAGAGCCACCGACAGAAACTCCACCATTCCCCGAGAACCTAACGGTGTAGTTTATTAGCTATTGACAATCCAATGTAGGTGAAAAATCCAGCCATCAACACCAGAATCAAAGAGCACAAAACTTCAACCATCAAATCAGCCATCTTGGACCCAAAACACATCTATTGGGGAACCATCCAAACCCTCTCCAACAACCTCCATGACCTCACGAATAGATGGGTAGGAGAGATCAGAGCTGTTTTATCCCGCCAGCCTAGTATAAACTAATCAAGCAATGGTTTTAACAATCATACCGCCTATGTAGACTTTATTACTTTTTATATGGTTTCCGATTTAATTGCATTCTTTTTTATGTGTTCTCTGTCAATCATGTTACAATATTCTTTCTGTTGTTAATAGTTAACCTACTTATGTTAATTTCTCATGTATGCAAATTGTCGTTCTCCATATACCATACTTAACTCTGTACCGTGTACCAGATTGCAACACACACTCCCATTTGTTCTGCACTGCGGTACTAAACAGCTACGACTGATTAAGACTGTAACATAAACAGGAGACACATTTTATAGCAATGTGAAGGCTTTGTTCCACTTGAAGGCCTGTGCTGTGAAGCCCATTTCTGGTGTCCCCTGCCGTGATATTGCTGGAATATTGCTAAAATGCGGAGTCAAACCATATTCACCCTCTCTCCAGAGGACATTTCCGACTGTTCCATCTTAAGATGTTGTTTTATAGCACAGTCGGCAATAACTCAGTTCTTACGTGGCAGCCGGTATATGGTCAAGTCTGGTACCGACAAACCAGTGGTCGTTATGAGCAATATCACACACCATCATCCATGTTGCGGAATTTGACCACTTGATCCTCTTCGTCGACTCTTACAAGTAGGGGTAAGTGGGACTCATTCTGACCACTTGATCCTGTCTGGTCGACTCTTACAAGTAGGGGTTACTGGGACTCATTCTGACCACTTGATCTTGTCTGGTCGACCCTTATAAGTGGGGGTTAGTGGGACTCATTCTGACCACTTGATCCTGTCTGGTCGACTCTTACAAGTAGGGGTTACTGGGACTCATTCTGACCACTTGATCCTGTCTGGTCGACTCTTACAAGTAGGGATTAGTAGGACTCATTCTGACCACTTGATCCTGAGTGGTCGACTCTTACAAGTAGGGGTTACTGGGACTCATTCTGACCACTTGATCCTGTCTGGTCGACTCTTACAAGTAGGGGTTAGTGGGACTCATTCTGACCACTTGATCCTGTCTGGTCGACCCTTACAAGTAGGGGTTACTGGGACTCATTCTGACCACTTGATCCTGTCTGGTCGACTCTTACAAGTAGGGGTTACTGGGACTCATTCTGACCACTTGATCCTCTCTGGTCGACTCTTACAAGTAGTGGTTAGTGGGACTCATTCTGAACACTTGATCTTGTCTGGTCGACTCTTACAAGTAGGGGTTAGTGGGACTCATTCTGACCACTTGATCCTGAGTGGTCGACTCTTACAAGTAGGGGTTACTGGGACTCATTCCGACCACTTGATCCTGTCTGGTCGACCGTTACAAGTAGGGGTTAGTGGGACTCATTCTGACCACTTGATCCTGTCTGGTCGACTCTTACAAGTAGGGGTTAGTGGGACTCATTCTGACCACTTGATCTTGTCTGGTCGACTCTTACAAGTAGGGGTTAGTGGGACTCATTCTGACCACTTGATCCCCTTGGTCAACTCTGACAAGTAGGGGTTACTGGGACTCATTCTGATGTGGAAGCAACGGCACAAATGGCCAAGTCGTCTAAAGCATATCAGTTGTGTCCCTTCGGTGTTCCACTAACCTATAATTGTTCAAAACCCTGATTTTGTTTCTAGGTTTGTTATCACCTAGGCAGGTTTGAGGATTTCAGCAAAGGGGTAACCGTCTAGGACCTGCACCACTTCAAGCTTTCCACACCAACTGACACACCATGAAATTTATCTGTGATACTGTTAAACGAAACTCACTCACTCAGGGCAAGACCCATGAAGATCCAGAGTAGAATACGTCTTCAGCAACCCATACTTGCCGTAAGTGGCAACTAATGGGATCGGGTGGTCAGACTCGCTGGCTTTGTTGATGCATGTCATCATATCCCAATTGTGTAGATCGATGCTCATGATGTCAATCACTGGATTGTCTGGTCCAGACTTGATTATTTACAGACCACCGTCATATGGCTGGAATATTGTTGAGTGCAGCGTTAAACAACAAACAAACAAACAAACTCCGGGAAAGGTGAGTGTGGATGTGGCACAGAAGAAAATAACAAACACAAACAATACTGAATCATTCTATTACTCAATTACTATATAAAACATTTCATAAATGTACAAATGTGGACTTGAGATAAAAATAACTCCATGGATACTGACATGTTGAGCTGTGATCTGTGCTATGGTCTGCAGCCATAACTATCCATCATCAGGGCCTTTCTGTAAGTCTGATAGGCCCTGAATTAGAATATTATGTTCCAGCTGACCACATGGGAATGTGAAGAATTGGGGTAACCTGTTGGGTGTCCTGAAGGGACATTACTGATACTTGTAAAAATAACATGTCATCACTGGGTTATATCCAAGCCAACCAGTGCATCACACCTGTCTAAAAGGGAGATAACTGGGATGTTAAACCATACCAGAATAAATGTAGTCATAAACCTTGTGAAAAGCATGGTATAACTTATATAACATATGCATACACCACACTTCAACCTTGAAGGGACTATAATCTACTTGTATACTACTCAAAAAAAGTTAAAGAACACCCATTATTGATTCTCTCATATACTATACTTAATCTGTGTTTCTTTACTTCTTTTGAATAGCATACACACCAGGACACTGCATTGTGATGCTTTCCAGATAATCATTGTTTACAATTTGTAACCATAGTAACACTGGTTGAAAAGTGTTTCTTCAAAGTAAGATCATCAAACTTGTCAGTCAGGTGAAATCAAAGAGAAATGAAACAGTCACATGGTGTCACCCTGTTTTGAACCAATTTTGAACATTTTTTTCTGAAATTAGACAACTTATTGTGGGAAGAAAAGAATATTCTCAAAAACATTTCTTTATCAACAATTGACATTTTTGGTAGGAACTTTAAAGCAATAAAATAAATTTTAAAAGATTTCTCATAATGGTTTATGTAAATAGTATGTAATATCTCATATTTTGGGCAGCATATTCAGTACAATTAAAAAACAGACAATGATTCGTTGTTTACAGTAAAACAGTACAATTTGAAGTTTTTCAAAATTTAACATACCGTATATATATTTCCACACCCTTGAAACCTCTTTATTAAACTTTAAATAACCATGACCTCATTAACGGTGAAATGATACCTCGTTACACACAGGAGAAACCAATTGTTATGAATTGTGGGAACTGTGTTGCCCTGGTAACAACAACTCCAGGATAAGCTGATGCCCTCGATTTACCCAAAGACTTACATCTATATACGTCTTTGGTTTACCCCACAAACGGCATAAATACAAACTTGTTTTCGACATGGCAAACATCTATTAAACAGAACACATTCATTGGGAGTATATAATGGCGGACAAATGATTTCTTCTTTCACTGAAAACAAAAGAAAGAAAATGCCCACTCTAAAAAAAGAAAATGTAAAATAAATATATGCTTAGCAAAGTCAGGAGGAATGAAGAGCTGCTAGTTAATTATGCTGGCCTTATCTTTGAGTGTGTGTGTGTGTGTGTGTGTGTGTGTGTTTTTCTGTGTGTGTGTTTCTGTGTGTGAGTGTGTGTGTCTGTGTGTAGGTGTGTCTGTCTGTTTGTAGGTGTGTGTCTGTGTGTGTGTCTCTCTCCGTGTGTGTGCGTATGTGTCTGTGTTTTTCTGTGTATCTGGTCTCTGTGTAAGTGTATGTGTGTGTCTGTCTGTGTGTCTGTCTGCCTGTGTGTGTTTTTCTGTGTATCTTGTCTCTGTGTGTATGTGCGTGTCTGTCTGTGTGTCTGTCTGCCTGTGTGTGTTTTTCTGTGTATCTGGTCTCTGTGTGTATGTGCGTGTCTGTCTGTGTGTCTGTCTGCCTGTGTGTGTTTTTCTGCGTATCTGGTCTCTGTGTGTGTGTGTTTGTCTGTCTGTCTGTCTCTGTGTATCAGGTCTCTGTGTGTGTGTGTTTGTGTGTCTGTTTCTGCTGTCTGTCTGTCTGTCCAAGGGGACTCAAGCAAGTCTATGTCATTGTACTGCGGTGTCCTACAGCTAGAGCTGTTTTGTCATGATCCAACCACCCCCATCCCCCAAACAGCTGGCACAATCACATCATAATAAACATATTTCAAGGTGTATGCTTTGTTTTCACACTGACACAAAAACTTTATATACATAACATGCTCACTCCTGCAAAATAAAAATTATTATGCAACAACAATAAGTTCATCAAAAACAATTGACAGTAGAATTTTTGATTATAGTGAGGTGATTCCAAATCTGCATTATCATTATAATATAACAAACATATGCATAAGGAATATAATACTGGTCTAAAGCTTTATAATGTCAAGCAAGACAGAAGCAGACAGAGTCGTCATAAATAACAACATAAACTTGCTGACTAAGCAGTTCTAAAATATACATGTATTTTTTACTTGAAAACCTTTTTATCATCTAAACCTATCACTTGGGTGAGATCAAGCAATATCTCTAGGAAAAACATTTTACCGACCACTGTGACGTCATCGGTTACCATGACGTCACAAACTGACATCACTCTCTGCTACGGAAGCTGTCAGCCGTACTTTCTACACACAAGACACTGTATATTGCTGATTACATACTGAAAAAGTCAGAAGAGCAATTTTGGATGATAACTAGAATCTCTATTACCAACACGTCAATAAACGTCCATAAAATACCTTGGCAAGCCTGAGTGTTTTAAACTTTAATCGACTTGTGTTTATATATTTGATTCCAAAAGACACGAGAGTGAAATTCCCTATATATATGATCAGGCTTGATACGGCATATGGCATAGCAGTACCCTTAGAACCACTGTAACAAACTCTCATATAAACAAGGAAGAACGCGTATTCATATGGACAAATCGACAGCTATGGCAACATATTCTGAAAACATTATCTTCCTATGCCAAAAAATGCATGATAACACGACAAGAAATATTTTAATGAAGACTTAATGCTGATCTGAATTCTGATTTTATGCAAATATTCTTTGCACTTAAGAGTGAGTGAGTGAGTGAGTGAGTTGGGTTTAATGCCGCTTTTAACAGTATTCCAGTTATATCACGGCGTGTCAGCTTCATGTGGGAGGCAAGCCCGAAGTGATGCAGGTCTCAGACGTTTACCACTTCGGTGAAACCCACGAGCACGGGTATGGTGCTGACAAACCTAGAAACATAATCGGGGTGAACCGGGATTCAAACCCACAATCATAGGTTTCTGGCGTGTCCAAGGGACGCAACTCTGCACAGCGAATCACGGCGCCTTGGACGACTGGGCCACCCGTGCCCCCTTTTGCACTTAAGAAACAAAATTGCAGAAGACTGCATGTGACAAAGTTTACATATTGTACGTAAATGGTTATGAACACAGATATAGGGATTGGTGGCATCAGACAAGTGATTTTGGATGAGAAAAGCAATCCTACAAGCTTGACATTGTAACATATTGTAAAATATTTCATTTGCAGCAGTACAAGACACACAGATCTCTTCAACACCCTGGAAATAGACCGGTCGGACAGGATGCTGACAACGCAGTTTCCTGTCATCTTCTCCAGGCAAGGGAGTTCACTGAAAATATAGGTCCAATTTCCAGCCTTGCCGAACTAGGCTGGAATTTCTAAGCTTGATCGTAGCGCCACCAGTGGCTATTGTGAGTTATGTCCCTTCTATGTCCCTCCAATTGACCAATCTGATTCCACCTCTCATGTCACATGTATTTGCTTAAAAATGGCGGCCCCCAGTCAAGACGATCTGATCAATAATCAAAATTCATATTGTGATAAAACGGGTCTTACTTCGCGAAGTGCATCAAATCACGTGAGCACCTTGATTAAAAACATTTGGAAAATATCTGATGACGCTGAGTTGGCAATACATATGCTTTGCAAATCCTGCAATCGATTCGAAATCTACACAGCATTTTACGAACCAGGTGTCAATTTCGTTACACGATTTAGATTGGACTTTCCATAGACTTTTTAGTCCAGTCAATAATAACTCTATTATTCCAGCCTAATTCCGCAGGCATGGAAACTGGACTTTTATAGTCAGCTAACTCCCTTGCCTTGAGAAGATGTTTCCTGTCGGAATGTCTTGAGAACTCCCCAATGCACATTTCACTGTATACAGAGTATCATAAGGACTAAATGTTTGGACCAACACACTTCAGCATTTTCTTATATGCAAATAAAACTCTCTCCTGAAGATAACAATATTTCACACCAACCATGTTGCAATATATCTTTGTATGCGATAATGATCCATTGTCTGCAAGGATGCAATAACACAATGACACATTGTTTGCAATAACACAATGACACGTTGTTTGCGATGATACAATGACACATTGTTCGGAGTGATACAATGACACGTTGTTTGCAGTGATACAATGACACATTGTTTGCAATGAAACAATGACACATTGTTTGCAATGATACAATGACACATTGTTCGCAGTGATACAATGACACATTGTTCGCAGTGATACAATGACACATTCTTCGCAGTGATACAATGACACATTGTTTGCAGTGATACAATGACACATTGTTCGCAGTGATACAATGACACAATCTTTGCAATGATACAATGACACAAAGTCTTAATAATACAATGACACAAAGTCTGAATGATACAACGATACAATGTTTTCAATCATACAATGACACATTGTTTGCAGTGATACAATGACATATTATCTGAATGGTACAATGACTAATCTCTCAGTAATACACGGACACTTTGCCTACAGTGACACAATCACACCTCCCTCCGGGACACAAAGGGACAGTTACCCTCACAACCATGTTCTAAGGCAACACAGTATCACAATGTTGTCAGCTGCTCTGGTTTAGTAGATGAGGGCTCCAGGACGTCAGTAACCATGGTAACCATGATGCTACCATGGAGACTGATTGGCCCCGCTGTCTGTTGTGGTGGTAGTCAGACAGGACATGGCTAATGTAGAGAGGTATTGAATCATACCCTGGCAAATGGGTCGAGTCTCACTCCCTTGGCCAATGGTCTGCCTGCACCAGGTCTGAACTCTGAAAGGAGTGGAGCACCCTTCCCCACGCACCATCACTGTCTAGATACCGCCTTCAATTGTTGGTTTAAAAGCAGTATCAAGCCTCTGAGCACTGATTTTCCAATGTAACAATTTGCCTTGCCCTGATCGTCATGGAAACGAGTTAATCCTAAAGATTGCAAATGTGATCATTGAACAAATCTTCCCAGCAATGGACCAAACAGAGCAGCTGACAGAGCATGTGGGATACAGTTGGGTCCGGCGGCGTAACAATAACAGATCTCCTCTTATAACAATATTGATCTTTGCACATAAATATTTTTCTAAATTTGATAAAGTCATAAGATATATTGCTTTTTATTCCATGTAAAGAATTTGATTAACATCAACCCAATCAACAACACAAGTGTTTACAAGCGGTTTCATAACAATATGTTGTTTACAAAACAAACTTTCACAAACAAACATCAATGCCATGTCACTTTATAACAATTTTTTAATTATTTCAAATCAGATCTTAGGTCTCGCTACCGACCAATCTCATTAAAATCAGACCTTAGGTCTCGCTACCGTCAAACAAAGGTCTGTGGACATCCATTACGGTTAACATCCGAATGACCTTTCATTCAACCAATCAGAGCATCACTTATTAGATCGGGAAAGTGATAGTCGGAATGTGTTTTCTAATCATGTGACATTGAAAAAGTTAACACTGGGTATTATGGAGTGCACGACTGATTCCGTCAAAGTCATAATCTATCTCTCGCTTCAATGGGATAACATCGGAAACAGAAGAAACTTGCCACAGCCCGTGGAAAGTTCTGCCACACAATCTGACATTGAATTACAATTAGACATTCAAGAATTTTTATTGGTTCAGTTTTCAAATTTTGGATCGCTATTTTTTAAAAGGTATTCTGGAATGGAAGTTGCTAGTTTGAAACTAGTGCTGTAAAGCAGCTTTCTGATTGGCTAATGCTGACAACTTGTAAGTCATTTTATTGGTCAGTCAAAGTTCACGAGAGGTCGATCTGACGTGAGTTCTAATTTAACACCGCTTTAAACAGTATTCCAGTTATATCACGGCGTGTCAGCTTTATTGGTGAGGAAAGCTCGAAGTGATCGATGTCTTAGCCGTTTATAACCAACGACCAAGGGTATGGCGCTGACAAACCTAGAAACATAATCAGGGCGAACCTGGATTCGAAACCCACAATCATAGGTTTCTGGCTTGCCCAGGGGACACAACTCTGCACAGCGAATCGCAGGGCCTTAGACGACTGGGCCCCTGTTGTCGCGGTTTAGGGCACTAAGATCTGATTTGAATGAGATTGACTTAATAACATCATAAATACGTCACATTCTCAACCTGAATTTCAATACTTAAAAAACCAGGATCAGTTTAGGTTCAGAAGTTAAAGTCCTTATGACATGAAACCTCGAAATAAACATACAGCAAAAGGGTATTAGGCACTTTGAATTTTATTCCAATTTAAGCACTTGAACATCCAAACTTTTCCAATTTTGAAATTTTCACGTTATACAACCAGGAGTTGCTTTCATCTGCCTATACACAAATATCGAGAAATAACATGTTTCAGTAATAGAAGGCGATTCATCAGCCAGTTGTGAATTAATAAGCAAAAAGATGGGTTAGCAAGCACCAAATGATTCTCACAACCATTATCCTTCAAACTATTGTTTAAGCTTGAAAGGTGAGCTACAGTGCATGTGCACCAGATACAGCAGTGACCACCAACTGCTACAGCTGAAAATATGGGATTTTTTCTTTTCTTGTTCATTTGTTTAGGTT
Source organism: Haliotis cracherodii (assembly GCF_022045235.1). Lineage (NCBI taxonomy): Eukaryota > Metazoa > Mollusca > Gastropoda > Lepetellida > Haliotidae > Haliotis > Haliotis cracherodii. Next base: position 57,132,164 of record NW_027266330.1, read on the forward strand.
GACCGTGTCAGCCATTATGCAGGGTAAATAGATGCCATGGATCACCGTGGCAACCAGAGACATGTAACCAATGTCACAATAATTATAGCAAGTAGCGGTAAGTAATCTTCTTAAGAGATGGCCATGGCAACCAAAGAGGATTAAAAACCCGCACCAGACATCACCATGGCAACAAGAGGCAAGACACTTATTTCAGATATCGCCATGGTAACCAGATGCATTTAACCATTCTTGAAAATAATACATGATTCCTCAATTAATTTTCTTGTTCCGCTCAATTGTTTATTTTTTCACCATGTAAACAAATATTCCTGCATCAAAGATATTTGGCAACAGGAGTTAGTTATTACAGGAGTTGGAAATAGTTGTAGCTTAACTGCCATGGGTGTTTATTTATAGGATGTCAATGTTTATCATTGTAAAACATGATTTGACACCATTTAAGGAAAAGCCATTCCAAGCAAATCTCATCAGAATTGTTTACATACTATTTTGACTTTCACAACAGCAAAAACACACACAGCGACAACAAAAAGACAAAATCCAAGCTGACAAAAAACGGGTTTGAGACGGATTCAATCCAAGATGCTTTGAAGTGCAACGACTTCTACATTTTGACAGACAAATAACGATCGTAGCACTTTCTTTAAGACTTGCGCAGCATTGGACAATAAATGACAAAAAAATCGCATTATTTCTACCAGCACATTTACAAAATATAGTGACACCAACACACGACCTATGTACAGCAGACTACATCCACACATCTGTGAAACAGACATCAGATCGGCTGGGAAGGGCAACTCGGGTACTCGGGTACTCGGGTACGGTCGGGTACCCGGGTAGTCCATTTGGCCTCGTCCCAGCCCTATCTCATATTATGATTATTTTAATCCCATAAGATTCAATGCAGTAGATACACCTCTATTGATTACAAAGTCAACATTCATATACACTGAAGACATGGAGACAAAATATATTAACCGGAATTTGAACATCAGTCATTCAAGTTATATACAAAAGCACTGTACAAAAAGTTCACTACAAATATTTTATCTTGAACAGACTCTCCATGTAAGGCTTCATGTATTTGTGTTACCTTAAAAAGGATTCGAAAGCCAAGACTGACAAGACACTTCAGGCATGGTCGAATCCATTCTTGTTTATGAAAAAGTTAACTTTTCTTTAAAAGATGTCGTTTTATTTGTATCAAAATTAATTGAACATTGCTTTCTTAGCATGAACGTTAGAACTTAAATTTCCATTTTTACAAAATCAAGCCTGAATATTTCTTCATTTTTAAATCTATGAAAAAAAGTCTGGCCTTAACATGCAACAAAGGAAATCTTTTTTGGTTTCGTTTTCAAAAAAAGATGAGTCATGTTAGCCACATGAAGCACTTGGGGTAAATGACCTTAGCAGTGTGCACTCATTACGACGTAGCACTGTGGAATGACAGTCTCTATTCTCAGATATGTCGGGGGCGGGGGTCATTTTTCATAGGTAGCAAATTTGCAACAACACCTGCTGCTATGTGAAGTTTATTTCCTGAATGCTAGTGATCATTCTGTTCCAGTGTGCAGGATTTTGAATACCCATGCGCAAAAGATCCGGGGCTGTGAGATTGGGGAGTCTGGAGATGGAATCCCAGCCAGATTTGAGAAACAACACAATGTATTCCTCTAGACCGAGCCCTGTCAGCCATTCCTGCACCGAGGCAGGCTTGGCAAGTCCGTCATAGTTCTTGTCACTCTGGAAATAGAATAGGAACAATTACATATATAGTCTTGAAGGTAATTTGAGGTACCGACGTTTACTACAATATCTGAAAAACTGTCAGACCTACTCCAGTCAAAGTTGGTATGAGATTATTAAACAGTCATACATAACTGGATCTTACATTTAAAGACAATCGGTGCATGAATAAAAAATCTGTCTATTTAGCTATCACTATATTTCATCAACAACCACGGGAAAGACAATCAGTGCTTTCGAGTTGAGTTGATTGGTTCAACTGTGTCATATGGCCCTGTGATGCAGGGGTAGCATTCTGCAGATGGCTGTTTCAATGAATGCTCGTTCCACCCGTGACGAACAGGTCTGGTTGTTGATGAAATATAGTGATAGCTAAATAGACAGATTTTTTATTCATGAACCGATTGTCTTTAATGTAATATCAAGTTATGTATGACTGTTTGATAATCTCATACCAACTCTCCTACATCATACAAAATCCACTTTCGTCGGCAAATTCGTACTTTATGATTATTATTATAAATATTATTATAGTCAATGATAATCCTAATTATAATCTGCACACAGCTGAAGACTCTGACCCACTATAGGCACGCATATGGCACTGACAAACCCTCTGTAATAGTGAGTGAGTGAGTTGGGTTTAACGCCGCTTTTAACATTATTCCAGTCATATCACAACGTGTCAGCTTAATGTTGGAGGAAAGCCTGAAGTGATGCAGGTCTCGGACGTTTACCACTGCGGTGAAACCCACGAGCACGGGTATGGTGTTGACAACCTAGAAACATAATCAGGCGAACCGGGATTCAAACCCACAATCATAGGTTTCTGGCGTGCCCAAGGGACGCAACTCTGCACAGCGAATCGCAGCGCCTTAGATGACTGGGCCATACGTGCCCCCCCACTCTGTTATAAGTGACCTGGGTGCTTTAAAAAAATTGACAAGGAGTGGGGGAGACTTATCAAAACCATACACAATGAGTTTTCAGAGATCGAACAATAGCGATAAAAATTAATCTTAAGTGACACTATAACTAAGCCAGTTATTTCACATTCTGAACTGCTGAATGTGTATCATATAGAAAAAACATGGACCATCTTGTAAATTTTCGGTCTTTGTGGGGTCTTATAAAAATTACAGATTGGTCTAGAAGTCAGGGTGCTTAATATGGCAAATATGGTGATCAGAATGAATCTTGGATTCAAATCTACAATCATAGGCTTCTGGTGCACCTAAAGGATGCACTTCTGCACATCGAATTGTGTCACCTAATGTGACTGGTCGTGTCTATATATTTAAATAGTCAGGATATGGCTCCAGTATTGCTGATGTGACTATAAATTTGAACTCACTCACTCACACTATATATTTAAATAATTAACGCCAACAATTTGTTGTTGCGACATACCGATGTGGGTCGTTGTTTCTTTGGTAGAGGTGGTGGAGGGGTGTCTACCTTGATGTCATGTTTCCGACCTAATTCGGCCGGTCTGGGCATCACGACTGGAGGAGAAACTCCTACACCGCTGAGGCATGATGGGACAGATTCACTTGGACGTATGTTGGCAGGAAGTTGTGATGTTGACACAACGGGCATGACCTGTCTCTGAGAAGCTGACGCTTGAAGCACAGACTGACCCATGATTGGCTTGCGTCTTGGAGACGCGGACTGCCGGCCATTGGTCGGGTTCAAGGGCCAGGCTGGTTCTGGGCTCGAACTCTCCTGGCCCAGACGAAGCAACACCTCATCACTGCTGTATCTTGTCTGACGAGCAGGTGATGAATGTCCGTTGCTAGGCAACTGGATTCCAACAGACGATGACATGGAAACAGGCTGGTGTCGTCCTTCTCGTGGAGTGGAGGGATGGATGTCTTCGGGATCCTGGTATTCCGTATCCAAGGCAACAATTTCTAAAATATACAAAACAAATCTTTAGCATATAACATATATCATAACATATATAATGAATATATCATAAAATATTTTATAATAATTTATCACTTGTGTGTTCTTTTTCTTCATCTTAGGACACCCATGAAGATCCAGGGTAGAATAGGGCTTCAGCAACCCATGCTTGCCGTAACAGGAGACTATGCTTGTCCTAAGAGGCGACTAACGGGATCGGGTGGTCAGGCTCACTGACTTGGATGGTTGATGCATGTCATCGATCCCATTTGTGTGGATCGATGCTCATGATTTTAATCACTGGATTGTTAGGCCCAGACTTGATTATTTACAGACCGCCGTCATATAGCAGGAATATTGCTGAGTGCGGAGTTAAACAACAAACCAACCAACCAAATCATCTTAAGCCAGTACCAGTAGCATCAATAGATCTTAGGATTCTCATTACCATACAATCTCATCTTAAAGCATTATTCCAAATCCTATTTTGGTTCCAAGTTTGATATAGTGCTGTTAAATCTACGGGTAACCTAGCTCTACACTGAAAACACAGTATGTTGATCTCCAAATTGTTGAATTAATTTTATGTAACACATAGTTTAATGCAAGTGTATTAACTTTTCAGAAGGCTTTGGTTTCTTTATAAGGGAACTGGAGTGGTCAGTCAAATCTATAAACTGAAAATTAAAGTGTCACTTTACCATATGTCTTCCTGGACTTGCCAACCCTGTACTTCCCTCCCATAGACACACGCATCTCACCCCTGGAGGAGAAACAAAGACATTATTAAACATATCTCACCCCTGGAGGAGAAACAAAGACATTATCAAACATATCTCTCCCCTGGAGGAGAAAAAGGACATTATCAGACATATCTCACCCCTGGAGGAGAAACATCAGACACAAATCTCACCCCTGGATGAGAAACAAGGACATTATCAGACATATCTCACCCCCTGGAGGAGGAACAGGGACATTATCAGACATATCTCACCACTGGAGGAGAAATAGGACATTATCAGACATATCTCACACCTGGAGGAAGAACAAAGACATTATCAAACATATCTCTCCCCTGGAGGAGAAAAAAGACATTATCAGACATATCTCACCCCTGGAGGAGAAACATCAGACACAAATCTCACCCCTGGATGAGAAACAAGGACATTATCAGACATATCTCACCCCTGGAGGAGGAACAAGACATTATCACACATATCTAACCCCTGGAGGAAGAACAAGACATTATCAGATATATCTCACCCCTGGAGGAGAAACAGGGACATTATCAGACACACATATCCCACCCCTGGATGAGAAACAAGACATTATCACACACATATCTCACCCCTGGAGGAGAACAAGACATTATCAGACATATCTCACCCCTGGAGGAGAAACAGGGACATTATCAGACATATCTAACCCCTGGAGGAGAAACAGGGACATTATCAGACATATATATCTCACCCCTGGAGGAGAAACAGGGACATTATCAGACATATATATCCCACCCCTGGAGGAGAAACAAGACATTATCAGACACATATCTCACCCCTGGAGGAGGAACAAGACATTATCAGACATATCTCACCCCTGGAGGAGAAACAGGGACATTATCAGACATATATATCTCACCCCTGGAGGAGAAACAGGGACATTATCAGACATATATATCTCACTCCTGGAGGAGAAACACAGACACTTTCTGACATCTATATCACCAAGTCAAAGGATTACTTCTCTCCATATTTTGAATGTTCTTTGAATGTGTATTACAGTGACATTGTTACCTGAGTTTCCCTGTCTCCTCGCCGTTGTGGGTGAGCACACACTCGAAACACTGGAAGTCTGGTGAGAACTGATCCTTCAGAGAAACCACACACTCACCTGTAAACATACACAACAATAAACACTTGTTGGTGAAGTCACTGAGTGGATGAAACCAATTCCACCCATTTTATTAAAAAAATAATTTTAAAATATTACACGATAGTTATTACCAGAAGAAACAAAACAAAATTTCAGGTTTTAGTACTCATTTCCCAAATACTTGTCCACAGAAAGATCTCAGAAGGCATATGAGATGATGCAGAGCATTAGGCTGGGAAACAACAAGTACCATCTTTTAACAACTTCTGCTATTACATGTTCGGAGGTTGAACCACCGACCTTCTCTTCGGGCAGATGCTCTATTCACCAGACCACGGAGGCAGAGAGATGCTACTTACCATAAGACTCATCATCGTCATCACATCCCCGGACATGTTATTGCATAGGTTCCAGGGAGATGCTACTTACCATAAGACTCATCATCGTCATCACATCCCCGGACAGCTATTAGTATGTGCTGCTCCTCCAGATAGTCCCTGTCTCCGAACATCGGCCGCAGCTACAACAGGAAGCCATCAAGACCAAATATTTAAGTTTATTTTGTTTGCACCTTAAAATATTCCAGCTGTACAATGTAATCTGTAAATAATGAAATCTGGACCAGACAATCCAGTGATTGATATTGTGAGTAACGATCCACACCATTTGGCTATGTTGACATGCATCAGGCAAGTTACCAAGCATGACCAAGTCACCTCTCATGACAAGCATTGGTTGCTGAGACCAATTTTCACCTGGATCTTCATGGGGAAAATGGTGAAGTACTATAATCCATAATTACTCAACAAGCATACGATGACACAACCAGCCAGCACAATTCAGTGAGTACTACAACACAATTCAGTGAGTTCTACAACACAATTCAGTGAAACCCACGAGCACGGGTATGGTGCTGACAAACCTAGAAACATAATTGGGGCGAACCGGGATTCGAACCCACAATCATAGGTTTCTGATGTGCCCAAGGGACGCGACACTGCACAGCGAATCGCGGCGCCTTAGACGACTGGGCCACCCGTGCCCCCTCAGTTCAAGGAAGAGCTGTATTGCTCATCACAGAGAACATACCAGAGGTAGTTGGTCAGAATGGTGAGGGAGGGAGGGAGGGAGGGAGGGAGGGAGGGAGGGAATGAGCATCAGTAGCCTGGTTGTCTGAGGCAGGACAATTTCAAGGAGCACAACATCTCATGACACAGGACGTACCTGAGGCAGTTGGTCAGCATGCCACTCCGGACAGCAGTAGAAGCTGCTCTTACTCTCTTTAAATTTCACGTTGGACTCACAGCAGATAATGTCTGAAACACGGAGAACACTGTATAGTGATACACCTCTATTACTTCATTCATGATCAGGGCCCCATTGCTGTCTGAAACACAGAACACTGTATAGTGATACACCTCTATTACTTCATTCATGATCAGGGCCCCATTGTTGTCTGAAACACAGAGAACACTGTATAGTGATACACCTCTATTACTTCATTCATGATCAGGGCCCCATTGTTGTCTGAGACACATAGAACACTGTATCCATGATCGGGGCCTCATTGTCTGAAACACACAGAACACTGTGTCCATGATCAGGGCCCAACTGCTGTCTGAGACACACAGAACACTGTATAGTCAGTGACACACCTCACAAAGTGTCCCTCGTGCCCCATCTGTCATACATACAGTATATAAGTCATTTCTAAAGTCATTCCTAGTTAATCTACCAGTTTTTTTATATACAGTTGAACCTCAGGTAAAGGGACTCACCTGACAGACAGCTGGAATAGAACTCCAAGATGAAGTGTTGCCGGACACACGTCCGCACCTGAAACACAGCAACATACATCAGTAATAATCACCTTTAATTTAAAAATTAACCTCCTAAATCTGGTATGACTGACCATTTATAATATCTTCCATACAACATTATTCAGCATACTTGGTGAAGATTAGGTGAGGTGAGGTGAAATGGTGTTTAACGTCGCGTCCAAGATTATTGCACTTATATAGCAACGTGCATGCACGTGTGTGTGTGTGTGTGTGTGTGTGTGTCTGTGTGTACTAGTCCGGACTGATGCCGATTTATAGTGCTAGCTCAGAGATACCATGCCGCAGTTTAACATGAATACCCCACTCAGACACAGTATACTGACTCCGAGCCGACCAGTCCTTGTTTTAACCCCTTAATGCCGAGCGCCAGACAGGGTAACAACAAATACCATCTTTTAACGTCTTTTTGTATGACGCGGCCGGGGATCGAACCCCGGACCTTTCGCTCTCTGGGCGGACGCTCTACCACGAGACGACGGAGGCGGTCGGCTCAGGGATAAAAACATTCTGTGTTGGCGTTAACTCTGAACAATATTCCTGTTATATCACGGCGTGTGTCATCTTGATGTGAGGACAGCTAGAAGTGATGACGTCTCAGACGTTTACCACTTTGGTGAAAACCCATGAGGAAGGATAAGGGGCTGACAGACTTTAAAACATTATCAGAATGAATCTGGAGTTTGAAACCACAAACATGGGTTCCTGTCATGCCTAAGGGACACAACTCTACACAGAGATCTGTGATATTTTCGTTGATTGGGGCTATCCACATTAAAGGCAGTAACCAAAGGCAGTAACCAAAAACAATTAGTCCAAAAATAAATGGTGTCAATCATTCACTTCTATTTATGTAACAAAAAAGATATTTTTCTCTTTTAAAACCACATTAGCATGATCTAACCGAATGCACAGATTACTGGACCAAGGTCAAGTACTTGTGATGAAATGACTTGTCAGCGGTAGCAATTTAACCCCCCGAGGGCTAACACCCAACTCGTGTGTAGAATTATGCTCTAAATATTCACAGAATCCTACTCTACCTGTGCCTCAATTCTGTTAAAGAGGATTCTAATGCTGGAGTTCTCTGTGAGCATGGCCTGGCTCTGTACGAACTGTGACGCGATCCCGACGGTGAAGGATGCGAACACAGGTCGGTGGTCACTGTTCAGCAGGTTCTCCACACTTCCTGAAACAGTAACACCCTCAAAATGAAACAAGATGGGGAAAGTTTAAAAACTTGATTCTCAGACAATCCCTTTCCAACTTTGATCAAAATACACCACATTTGGCATGATAAAAGTGAGTGAGTGAGTGAGTGAGTTGGGTTCAACACCGCTTTTAACAGTATTCCAGTTATATCACGGCGCGTCAGCTTAATGTAGGAGGAAAGCCCGAAGTGACGCAGGTCTCAGACGTTTACCACTTCAGTGAAACACACGGGCACGGGTATGGTGCTGACAAACCTAGAAACATAATCGGGGCAAACCGGGATTCGAACCCACAATCATAGGTTTCTGGCGTGCCCAAGGGACGCAACTCTGCACAGTGAATCAGACTGAGGAAGGTCGTAGGGTCAAGGTTGTCGTAACTCCCAACTCCCAAACCAGTAGATAGTTTAACAGAATGCAACCCACCATATGCGTTATTCTCGATGAAGGTCCCTGGGTAGGAATGCCAGAGTACTCGATCACACCAAGACGGCACATTGATTCTTTCCTGAAATAACATAAATACACCCGTAAAGAATATGTTTGGCAGCGGTAGAAACTAAAAGTTTCAGTCCACTAGTCCTTATAATGATAGCATATAGCAAAACCTTTAAAATGTCAAAATTCTACTAGTCCTTAGGATACCTTTAATATTGGGCAGTTTGGCAAGGACTATAAGACTAGTGCCAATTTCTAACCCTGTTAGGTAGAGGGAATAAATACCCTGGACGCTGTTGATATGGACACGAGAAAATCTACATATTAGGCACTGTATTCATGATTCATTAATCCGGAAATTGGTTAATTCGGACAATTTTACTGGGAAAACTACCGTCCAGATAAACAAGATTTCAACCTAGTTTATGATTTCGAAGAAAAGGAATCTGCAAACAACTGCCCTGAACTACGAGAACAAAGATTTTGTTGTTGTTGTTGTTGACCCTGCTACCAACCCACCCCGGTCTTCTTGACCTTCTTCCAGTCATACTTGTAGCCCGGCTTCCCTCGGTACAGGCGGTAGGTCGGCATGAAGTTGATCTCACTCTCATCTGAAGGAAACCACAAAACATGCAGGACTTAGTTCTAGAAATATTTGTGAGTGTTTTGCTTGAACAGAATGGATGGAATGGCGATTCATAAATGGCAGGCAACGGTAATTGTTTGTATGTAGACTGTCCACTTTAGTCCGGTAATGGTGGGCAATGAGTGGGAAATACAAGCCTACAAGTCTTATAATCATAAAGGAAACCACTATCCCTTTTTCAGACAAAAATCAAGGACTTAGTCGTTATCCCTTTTCAGACAAAAACAAACAGCAGGGACAAATTATATTTTTCCTATGTGATACAACTTTTCAAAATGTTTTACAAAAAGCATTTTAACAACCTATCTAAAATGAATAAAGAAGAAACAGACATGACAAAATTCAGCTTCCTCAGTCTGGCAATTCAGAGACTAAAATGTTATGTTTGTTTGTTTGTTTGTTCACAGGTCGACTACAATGTTTTTGTTTTTGAGGATTTAAGAGGGCTGAGGAGAGGCCATAACCAGGTTTCGGATTCTGGCTGCTGTGGCGGCCATTTTGAAAATCAGACTTGAACCCCTTGAGAAAATTCAGCTGTTACCATTGGTGGTAACAAGCATGTGAAGTTTTGATTTCTTTTTTCTTTTTCTTCTGACCAGAAGATATTCAGACTACGCAGATGCTAGTCACCGGCCACTAGATGCCAGACAAGCAGGCCATGACATAAACACACTTTCAGCAAGGGGAGCTACCAAGGAGGAAACAGGCAGGCTGACGACTCACTGAAGTTGAAGAAGGCGTCTTTATCAAACTGTGTCTTCCTCAGTTGGTCTCTGTCTAGCAGAAATGGAATGTCTCGATCTTCGGCTCTCTTCAGCACAACCTGAAGACAAACACCACAGACGACATGTATTCATGAGTTACCTCCCCTTACCATATATAGAGAGCAAGAGCGTTATTTATTATTACGTATTAAATTTGTAAAGCATACTTTCCATGTGCTTAGACCATGACAGATCTTACTATTGAATCTGTCACTCACGTCTACTTTCTCCACAGTTCTGTAGTTGAGATCTGAACTCGATCAATTCTCACAGGGCGCTATATAACCCCAACCACTCACATCTACTTTCTCTACAATTCTGTAGTTGAGATCTCCGAAGAAGAAAACGTGGTGGAACTTGTGTGACACATCAAATCCTTCGAAACTCTTTGGACCAAGTGACAACCCTTTAAGGATGTCTCTGAAATTCTGGTTCCGCCTGAAATGTCATAATTTGAATCACAGTGAAAGTTAAATTCACAACCATCAGTACATGGCTATTTCTTTAATATTCTTAAAATGTTTTTATCTTCATCAGTAAAGTTATGATTCCCAAGAAACAACCCACCTGTGCAATCTCTCGTCCCCAGAAGTCAGATGTGCGTTGATGAAACAGATGGAGGTACCGTTGAACTGGAATGAAACAGCTGAAGCTCCCTTGTTGCCTAGCAACAGAAATAAAGATCTCAAAGTTTGTTTCCATATTTGCAGATGTTTCACACGCACATACGCACGTACGCACGCACGCACACAGATAATCATGGGCGTGATGTTAAACCCCATTTTCCCTCACCTCATTCAGTATCAGTTATAAAGCATCCCGCCATGATGCAACCGAACGAGTCGAAATGATTCAAACAGCCATGATCTTTTGTGTCACATCAGTGAGTAAGTGAGTGAGTTGGGTTTAGCGCCGCTTTTAACAGTATTACAGCTATATTGCAGCATGTCAGCTTAATGTGGGAGGAAAGCCCGAAGTGATGCAGGTCTCAGACGTTTACCACTTTGGTGAAACCATCAAGCACGGGTATGATGCTGACAAACCAAGAAACATAATCGGGGCAAACCAGGATTCGAACCCACAATCATAGGTTTCTGGCGTGCCCAAGGGACGCAACTCTGCACAGTGAATCATGGCGCCTTAGACAACTGGGCGGCCCGAGCCCCCTGTGTCACATCAGTCTTGAACTGTTTACTATTTCTGTCCATTCTCAATTTATATGCATAGGGATGCAATTTGTATCTGGTAAAACCATGAAGATTTAGAAAGCAGATATTAGACTGGCCAAGAATTGTTTTACACTTTTGACATCGTCCCTTCAAGCGTAACCAGTCTTAATTTTTTGTGTCTTTTTTAGACTAGTCCAGTAGTAGGAACATTATTAAACACGTCCTAAATCTTTGTAGCTGGTCCTGCTTGAACAGGACATATATGTTTATCATTGTCCATAGAGTTGTACATACAGTGCACTGGTGCAAATATCACTTCTCGCACCCCCGTGTATTGTTGATGTCATTTGAATCTTATTGTCACGTGAGGTCGGAATGACGTCACTCTAGAATTAACATCATCGCTGAAGATTGTTGATGTCATCCGACAAAATTGCGGTTTGCCAGGACAGTGGTGATGAGTGTATTTTTCTAAAGGGGAGCTCAAATGGATTTAGAAATAATCGATAATAAAGAAATTATCACAAAAACGTGTGTCATTCTGATTTTACGAAACTTGTGTCACTTCGAACACTGTATGGGGTACTATTCTCCTAACGGTACAACAGGTCTGATGTTTCTATAGCGACGTACCTAGAGCATTAGCGATGCCGGTCTTGACGGAGGACTTCTGTACGTGGGAGATGCAGTGACGGTGTTGTGGGTTGATGAGGACAACGACGCGGATACCCCACAAGTTGCACATCTCCAGCTGAAATAACGGATCAGCAATGCATGTACCGACCAGTTGGAAAAGTTCAAAAATACTAAAATGCAGCAGAAAAAGACAGACTTTATATGTATTTTCAAGATAAAAACAACGGTGCATACCATCTCCACGTCCACCATGAGCGTGGCCTTCAGCGATGCCTTCAGCGTGTTGACCCAGTCCTTGTCGTTGAGAGCACTCTCCTGTGTGCCAATCACGTAGATGTCGTGTGGAATGCGGGACAGTGTACGATCCAGGGACTTGCCTTCACCATTACACTTCAGCCAGTGCTTCAGCGTGTGGTCGGGGGCCGACTTCCCTGGAAGACACCATGGCAACTGAGGTAAACTGGCTGCAGTATGATCATGGCGTCACCTGTCGTGGCGACCAATGACTGAATGCTGAACGCTCACACTGTTGGATCAGATTTAGTGAAGCTAAAAACCTTATACATTCACCTACCCACATTCCACATCACACAACCCATATTCTGTCAACCTACCCACATTCCACATCTTCCTATCCCTATCCATATTCCACGTCCACCAACCTATATTCCACATCTTCCTTCCAATATTCCTCGTTCACCTACCGGTATTCCACATCTTCCTTCCGATATTCCACATCTTCCAACCCATATTCCACATCAACCTACCCATATCCCACATCTTCCTACCCATATTCCACATCCACCTACCCATATTCCACATCTTCCTACCCATATTCGACATCCACCTACCCATATTCCACGTCCACCTACCAATATTCCACATCTTCCTACCAATATTCCACATCTCCCTACCCATATTCCACATCCACCTACCCATATTCCACATCTACCTACCCATATTCCAATCTCCCTACCCATATTCCACATCTACTTACCCATATTCCATATCCATCTACCCATATACCACGTCCACCTACCATATTCCACATCTCCTTACCATATTCCACATCTCCCTACCATATTCCACATCCACCTACCAATATTCCACATCCATCTACCCATATTCCACATCTTCCTACCCATATTCCACATCTTCCTACCCATATTCCACATCTTCCTACCTATATTCCAATCTCCCTACCATATTCCACATCTTCCTGCCCATATTCCACATCCACCTACCCATATTCCACATCTTCCTACCCATATTCCACATCTTCCTACCCATATTCCACATCTTCCTACCTATATTCCAATCTCCCTACCATATTCCACGTCCACCTACCCATATTCCACGTCCCAATGAACACGGAGATCTGATCCACTTTCTCTTCCTTGGAATGTAAGCTCTTCATGTGTCGGATCTGGAGGCAGAAGTTCTCTCTAGCATGGGCGTTCTCAAACATGTAGGACGTCTTCTTCTTGCCCTCGATGATCACGTCAAGACGGCTGTTGTCGGACGTGCTTTTCACTAGCTGAAGGACTGGAAGTAAACAACAAAATTATGTGAGATAAGGTAGAACAATAAGTAATTTATTTCAGGAAAAAATCCTGTGTCTCAATTAAACGATGCCTTTTTGGGCCTGTTTGAGCCTTAAAGGTTGGTAAAACATTTACCGAATTCATCGTAATAAGCGCCCTGCTCTAATAAGCGCACATGGCGATATTTACTGATATATTTGCTGGTGAACAATCCCAATTAGCACCCCTTCCGATTGATCAATATACAATAGACTTATTTAGTGAGTATAATACGCAATAAAATTCTGGAAAAATATATCTGTCGTATATAAACATTTCAGGCTGTCAGCATAAACCACGAAATGTATCTTTCTAATGTTGAGAGTGCCCTGGGCGCTTATTACGTCGAATACGGTATATTTGGTCCAGTCTGATGTTATATTTTTGTACTGCCTTGACTGGTCTACAGTGTCACAATTTACTGAGCTGCAATTTACAGTGTTGTTGCAACAATTATCCATGTCAAGATCTCACATCCATGAGCTCTCAGACATCATTCACATCCAAAAGTTTAAAGCCATCGTGACCCTGATTATGATCTCAAGGTCGCCACTATCATGTGTGTTCTCATGCACAGCTTCAGAGGGAGCAGTCTGTTGGAATAAAATTTAGAAAATAACATAAAAAAATATCTTTTGGTTGCAAATGCAACAGATACATTGTAATAACTAAGATATGAGTAAAAATGGTTCACATGAACCTTGGCTCAAAGAATTTTTGTTTTATCTAATGGCCTGACAACTTTATGAGAATCTGGTCCCCGTTTCACAAAGCGATCTTAGCACTAAGGTGATCGTAAGTCCCATACTCTAAGATAGGTTTACGATCATCGTAGCGCTAAGATCGCTTTGTGGAACGGGGCCCAGTACTTTACTGAGAAAGTGTTATCCAAAATATAACATTTTTAAAATCTACATTAGCTCTCCGGAAAGAACCATTGGCCCACTGCACGTTTTTGGCGCAGTTGGGTGTGTCATGGACAGTTGATTTATAATCATCTGGTTATTTACTTCGGTCATGTGTGAAGGTGTTGCTTGAGTCTAGGAAGTCCTTGGAGGGTTTGACAGCATAGAACCTCCCTTGCCGAATATCCACATTCAGCGTCACCTTGCTGGTGAATTTTCCTGCCTTCGACGAACGCACCTGGAAACAGAGGCATCATTAAAAAAGATTTCATGCTTGGATGTTGTTTAAGGTTGCACTCATGAATGTTCCGGGGCCTAGTGGTTAAAGTGTTCACTCGTCACGCCGAAAGCCCGGGTTCGATTCCAGACATGGGTACAATGTGTGAAGCCCATTTCTGGTGTCCCCCGCCGTGATATTGCTGGAATATTGCTAAAAGCGGCGTAAAAACATACTCACTCACTCATGAATAAATGAATGAACGTTCCAGCTAAACGATGGCAGCCCGTAAATATCCATGTTTGGTCCAGACAAACCAGTGATTGATATTATGAGTGAGTGAGTAGCAATATTCCAGCAATATCATAGCGGGGGACACCAGAAATGGGCTTCACACATTGTACCTGTATCGGGAATTGAACCTGGACTTCGGCGTGACATGCAAACGCATTAACCACTAGGCCGCCCGACCGCCCCGATTGATATTATGAGCAGCTATCAAGATGGGATATGGTGACTGCCATATCAACCAAGTCACCAACCAATCATGGGTGAGGCTGGGGACCAATTGTAAAAGAGGTAATATAAAGCAAAATGATGTACTTGACAATAGAGTGATGAAATTCATTTGGATGAAAGTGGTGGAGAGATGGCACTGTATGGATGGTGAAGATGGTGACGGGGATGGAGAGAGGGAGGACTCACCTCGAAGAACAGGGGTAAGGAGAGGGAGGACTCACCTCTAAGGACGACAGGGGTGTGGAGAGAGGGAGGACTCACCTCAAAGGACGATGGGTATGGAGAGAGGGAGGACTCACCTCCAAGGACTACAGGGGTGTGGAGAGAGGGAGGACTCACCTTGAAGGACGACAGGGATATGGAGAGGGGGAGGACTCACCTCAAAGGACTACAGGGGTATGGAGAGAGGGAGGACTCACCTCGAGGGACGACAGGGATATGGAGAGAGGGAGGACTCACCTCGAAGGACGACAGGGGTGTGGAGAGAGGGAGGACTCACCTCCAAGGACTACAGGGGTGTGGAGAGGGGGAGGACTCACCTCAAAGGACGATGGGTATGGAGAGAGGGAGGACTCACCTCGAAGGACGACAGGGATATGGAGAGAGGGAGGACTCACCTCGAAGGACGACAGGGGTGTGGAGAGGGGGAGGACTCACCTCAAAGGACGACAGTGGTGTGGAGAGAGGGAGGCCTCACCTTGAAGGACAACAGGGGTATGGAGAGAGGGAGGACTCACCTTGAAGGACGACAGGGGTGTGGAGAGAGGGAGGACTCAGCTCAAAGGACGACAGGGGTGTGGAGAGAGAGATGATGCACCTTGAAGGACGACAGGGGTGTGGAGAGGGGGAGGACTCACCTCCAAGGACGACAGGGGTATGGAGAGAGGGAGGACTCAGCTCCAAGGACGACAGGGGTGTGGAGAGAGGGAGGACTCACCTCGAAGGACAACAGGGGTGTGGAGAGAGGGAGGACTCACCTCGAAGGACAACAGGGGTGTGGAGAGAGGGAGGACTCACCTCGAAGGACGACAGGGGTATGGAGAGAGAGGACATGGGTGACGGCATCTGCTGAAGAGCCCCGGTCAGCTCCCTCATCTCGTCGGAGTCCAGGTAGTCGTAGCTGCTGTCGGGGAGCTGCTTCACCACCTGGTGGGCCTGAAACACAAACACACCAGATCAGGAGAGGTATCCATGGCATCCAATTTCTCAAATAATATCTGATAAATAACAGATGTTACCAAAAATACAGCCATTTAAAACAAATATTTTTTTAAACTGAAAGGACAAAAGGAGACACTTCCAAATCAAATTAACCTAAAATACTCAAAAGGTTATTTTTTATAATAAAAAATGAAACAGAACGGCTTACAAATTTCATTTTTCCACCCTTTCTTGAAGGGAATATTTTCCTACTTGATACAAAGCAGTCAAGAGACATTGCTGGAGCATGTCAACCTGTATACTACTACCCATCATGGCCTGATGTCAGTTTTAAGTGGATTGACAAGATCTGTTCCAAGATTGGTCAGCTTGTGTTGTGGGTGACCTCACAGGGGTATTCTGGCTCTCAAGCTGTCCAAATAGTTGATTGTTTGACCTAACAGTGTCACCACCCTCCATTATGCTTCAGACAAACACTCTCTGTCCCCATTGTCTTAGTCAACACATTCGTTAACTGTTTGTTATCCCCCACTCAGCCACCCTGCTGCAGCTCGGGGGATGTGACTGGACACCTGCCTATGTTGCAGCAAGACAATGTTACACCTGGAGTCCATGGATTAGGGGATTACGAGAGATAATCCCCTGTTGTAACATGGAAGTACAAGTTGTAACACACTGTTTCAATCATGTTTTACACACTTACCGTATTTGACGTAATAAGCGCTCAGGGCGCTCTCAAAACAAAAGTTTGCCATAACGTGGTTATATCCCCTACCCCTGTTGCAGAATTTATGACATAATTAAATCTAAACAAACCCTAACATTTTTTAACCGAGGTGGAACTTGTCATGGAAATAGTAAAAAAATGAAGAGTTTGGAACCTAAGTCCATCTTGCTGCCATGGAAACGTAAAAAAATAAAAATTTCTGAAATTTCAAAATAGCAAAACGCACCAGTTCAGCATGTACCTGACAAACCTGCAAAGTTTGATGAAAAAATATTGAACGGTTTATGAGTTATGCTCCGGAAACGAAACGTGACGGACGGACCCCGGGGATAATTAGAACCATGGGGCTCTTATTAGAACATTATTTTGGTGTAAAAAACAGAGTTAAAAGATAAATTTTGTGGTTTATGCTGACAGTCTGAAATGTTTATGTACGACAGATATATTTTACCAGAATTTAATTGCTCATAATTAAGGGTGCATATAACACACGAGTGCGTATTATACGCGAAAAGATATGTCTTGTGTACCGTGATTAATCGGAAGAGTGCCAATTGGTATTGTTCACTTGTCAATATATTAGCAAATATCACCGTGGACGCTTATTAGATAAGATAAGATTTTAGATTAATAATATATATATAATATATATTAAAGACCCAAACCAAGCCATAACTTTGTTATCACTTCCTGATCTGTACCATGATTAAAAAAATCCTGTACAATCCAATTTTTTTACAGAGCTCCAGATAAGCTGTGTATCTGCATAAAATAAGCATCAGAAATATGCAGTAAAATAAAATCCAAGCTTATCAAATACGCAACGAACATTACAGATACGATACATAAATAAAACTTGTGCGTATCATCCAAATATTGTGAAGTAACCCTGCGTATTCGATTAGCAAATCAGCAACTTATTTTGAAATTATAAACCGGCATTCCGTCAATCTTGCCACACTCCACGATGACAGTTACATCATGATCATTTGCCATCACACTTTCTTGTGGAAGTATTGGGGTATTTTTCAGTCCTTTAAAGCTCTCGAACCCACACGACACCAGTTTGCAGGGACTATATGAATAGTGTTTTTAAATATTCAACTTAAATACCCAAATGTGAAAACTAGTGGGTAACAGAAATGTGATTAGCCAGATAGAATTACTGATACCCAATGATTTTAAAATGCATGGGTAAAATACCCACAACACCAAAAGCTTATCTGGAGCTCTGTTTTTAACTGCTAAATTTTGCATAAAATCTGTGAACTGTTACAACAAGTGTTCTTTAACACCACATTATTGTAATATTCAATAGGCCCGCCTCCATGGTCTAGTGGTAGAGCATCCGCACAGAGAGCGGAAGGTCGCGGGTCGATTCAGATGTTCGAAAGTTGGGGCGTCATACCAAAAGACGCTAAAAGATGGTACTTGTTGTTACCCTGCCTGGCGCTCGGCATTAAGGGGCTAAAACAAGGACTGGTCGGCTCGGTGTCAGTATACTGTGTCTGAGTGGGGTATTCATGTTAAACTGCGGCATGGTATCTCAGTGGGATAGCACTATAAAATCTGCATTAGTCCAGACTAAAACAAGTAGGATACCACTATGAAAAAAGAAATCCGAAATTCAAACGATAATATTTTTGTGGCCTTAAGACAGAAATATCCTGACAAGTCAATGAGTGGGTTTTACACTGCTTTTGACAACATTCCAATATTTTAGCGATATATCAAGAATGGACTGTAGTTATTGTATATGTGGAAGCCATCCCACAGATGACATCCTTACCCTGTCAGCTTGCTGATGGGGCTAACTTCTTTGGCCATGTGGACAAGGTGTTCAATCTCATTAAAATCAGATCTTAGTTTTTTTGCTACGGCTAAACAAAGATCTGAGGACATCCCATTACGAGTCACGTCAGAACAACCTTTCGTTAATTTTAAAAGTCCAGTATCCACCCTTGGCGAACTAGGATGGAATTTCCATGCTCTATCATAGTGCAACTAGTGGCTATAACGAGTAATGTCCCTTCTACTTCCCTCCTATTGACCAATCAGATTCCACCTCTCATATCACTTACATTTGCTTCAAACAAAATGGCGATGCCCAGTCAAGACTATCTGATCAATAATCAAGATCTATTTTGTAATAAAACAGGTCTTACATCGCGAAGTGCATCAAACATTGCTTAAAAACATGAAACGATTTGCAAAATATCTGAAGACACCCAGTTAACTGCACAAATGCTTTGCAAATCCTGCAGTTGACCGAAATTTGCACATTTAATCCCTGTTTTTTTACAAACCAGATGTCTAATGAGGTGAGGTGAAGTGGGGTGGGGCAGACACTCTACCATCAGACCATGGAGGCGGCCTTTATCAGCAAGGATGTATTACCTTCTCTTCCAGTTTGAGGACGTGGGAGTGACAGTTCTGAAGCTTGTCGGCCAGGAAGCTGATGTACGTCATAGCTACCTGAAGAAGGAAGATCACAGGTGTGTAATAATGTCTTGTCTCTTCTAGATCTGCCACAATAAATACTCAAAAGTGGAATAAAATGACCATGGGATATCCTATCAATCTTTTGTCTTCATGTTAAATCTGCCCTCAAAAGCAAGTAACTCCTTGTTATAAAAGAAAACATTCCAAGAATAAGATTTCCTGTCAGCATCCCGACTCTGTCTAAAAGAGATACCTTTCCAATAGGAGTGACTATTGGTCTGGAAATCACTATTGCGATATCTATTGATATTGAAAGAAACTATTGCGATAACTATTGATATTGAAAGAAACTATTGCAATAACTATTGACATTGAAAGCAACTACTGCGATAAATATCGATAGTTTTCAGTGTATCATTTTAGATGGACTTTCGTTTCTTGTCAAGCTTCTTATTTTCTTTAACATAACCAAAAGACTTCCAAACACTCAATTTTCCACTCAAGTTTGCCACAAACTCCACTTGACTGTCACCCTTCCCCATTTTACTTTAAGAAAGACCGGTTGCTAAGCATCAAGGGCAGTTAACTCTAATCCTCACTCTGCTGCGTTTGTAAGCGTGTTTCGGTGACTCAATCGCATGATATGGTAAATACCATCGAAACTATCAAGATTCCTAATTGAAATCGATACTATTGATCGGAAAATGATTACACAATTGATTTATTGGCTTTAAGTGCTTACCAATAGCAATATATTGATATTTTGATTTATCGTGACACCCCTACTTTATAATGTGTTTCATAAATGTGTTTTTTCCAATTATTTTGATCATCTACGGTTTTGAAAATTATATCTGTGAAACAATTAATTTTGAAAGATTGACCTTGAAACAGAAAGAATAACCATGTGCTTCCAAAACAACGTCTTTGAAAAAGATTTCTTTCATCATTTTCATGGATGAAAAGCTGATGATGGTATGCAATCATATCACATAAAAAACATCAGTTGAATGATTTGAACATTCAAGGGAGATGACTCTACTCTCTGTGCACACTGCCATTATTATTTCGATTACAACGACGATAAACTACTTTTGGTAGTATACATCATGTTTCCAAGAAATAGTCAAGGCTAAAAAATCACAGGTACAATTAATATTTTCAAGCGACGGCACATTCACAGATCTCTCTGTACAATCACTGCCACCATTCCAAGCTCCCCACTGTGCTAGGCATCCACAACGATGCATGGAGTTTACCTTGCAACCAAATGACTTTTGTTCACAGTGAGTGAGTGAGTGAGTTGGATTTAACGCCGCTTTTAACAGTATTCCAGTCATATCACGGCGTGTCAGCTTAATGTGGGAGGAAAGCCTGAAGTGATGCAGGTCTCAGACGTTTACCACTTCGGTGAAACCCACGAGCACGGGTATGGTATTGACAAACCTAGAAACATAATTGGGGCGAACCGGGATTCGAACCCACAATCATAGGTTTCTGGCGTGTCCAAGGGATGCAACCCTGCACAGTGAATCGCGGCGCCTTAGACGATTGGGGCTCCCGTGCCTCCGACGTATGTTTACAAACAAGAGATGAATGTTGTGACCCTAATACTCTTCCCACAGCTAAATTATCTTGTTTGTCCATATGAATTTCTGTTCCATTTCAACTATCACGTATTAAGTTTTAGTGAGAGCGCCAGGGGGGAAGTTGGGTGCTTTTCTGTTAGTCAGCAATCACGAAATAATCTGATTGAAAGAAACAAACATAAATTCATCTGGAAACAGTAAGTCAGTTGTAAACCTTTTCCCAATTCACTAGAATGGCATTCCCGAAGGTTTTCACAAAACCAAGAATAAATGTCACATTTCTGGTTAGAGGAACATTTTCAAGATTCTTGAAATGGCCGTTTGCCCACTGGTGGCAGCGAGGATGCTGGGAGGATAACGATGGATGAAGGAGATGGGTTTTCAAGAGTTGATGGGAGATAACTTACCCCATTCATGGTTAACCCCGAGTGTCGAGAGCGGTCATCTTCATCTTGAGTCAGCAGATCTTTGCACAGTGACAGCTTCAGGAGGAATACATCCAACTCTCTGGGGAAATAAAAATATAGTGGACAGATTATAGGTGGGGAAATACATAGTGGACAGATTATAGGTGGGGAAATATAAACATAGTGGACAGATTATAGGTGGGGAAATATATACATAGTGGACAGATTATAGGTGGGGAAATACATACATAGTGGACAGATTATAGGTGGGGAAATACATACATAGTGGACAGATTATAGGTGGGGAAATATATACATAGTGGACAGATTATAGGTGGGGAAATATATACATAGTGGACAGATTATAGGTGGGGAAATATATACATAGTGGACAGATTATAGGTGGGGAAATACATACATAGTGGACAGATTATAGGTGGGGAAATATATACATAGTGGACAGATTATAGGTGGGGAAATATATACATAGTGAACAGATTATAGGTGGGGAAATATATACATAGTGAACAGATTATAGGTGGGGAAATATATACATAGTGGACAGATTATAGGTGGGGAAATATATACATAGTGGACAGATTATAGGTGGGGAAATATATATATAGTGGACAGATTATAGGTGGGGAATTACATACATAGTGGACAGGTTATAGGTGGGGAAATATATACATAGTGGACAGATATCTGGGGAAATATATACTTAGTGGACAGATATCTGGGGAAATATATACATAGTGGACAGAAAGAGGTAGCTATTAAGAAAGACATGCGCATGTCTGTTTGTTGTTTAACATCGAGGTCAGCAATAATCCAGCTATATGACTGCAGATTGTAAAGAGTTGAGACAGGTTCAGACAATCAAGTGATTGATATCTTGAGCAATGATCCATGATCCATGATCCATCATGATCCATGCTGTCGGGATACAATGATACTGTATCAATTAAGTCATCGAGTCTAACCACCGAATCCATTAAGTTGCGTCATACCCCTAGCATAGGTTATTCTAATCTGACCTCTGTTCAGACAATGACTGACCTCTGTAGACCTTTGCCTGCAATCTCCAAGAGCTGTTGAAACTCTGGCATCATGTCGTCCCCGGCACGGTAGAGAGATGCATCCTTCTCCATTCCGCTGTCAATGTACTTCTTTATTCCATCCACAAACTCACCATCACAGCTGTCAATACAAACAAAGCACAAATCATCAAAAGACACCACTTGACTGATCTATACTGAACCACAACAGAAATGTCACCATGGATAGATATATGAGAAACCTTATTTGTCCAAACACTGTAAACATACTTTGAGACATATCAAAAAGATGAAACTTGGCAAAACTGATCATCAAGGTTGAAATTAAAGTGTCAAATGTTCTTATAGTGAAATACAACACTAGTCTCTGAGAAGATGGCATCACAAGTCAGTATCTTGTGTCCCCCGTTTTCAAACCAGGGGGATGATACGGGACGACTTTGTTGCTGATCCTAGTTACCAGGGGTATCAATTAACATGGAAACGACTATATGTTGCTGATCCTTATTTTCACTATCAGGGGTATCAAATAACATGGGATGCCTGTGTTGTTGATCCTGGCTATCAGGGGTATCAAATAACATGGGATGCCTATGTTGCTGATCCTGGCTATCAGGTGTATCAAATAACATGGGATGCCTATGTTGCTGATCCTGGCTATCAGGGGTATCAAATAACATGGGATGTCTATGTTGCTGATCCTGGCTATCAGGGGTATCAATTATTTGGGTTGCCTATGTTACTGATCCTGACTATCAGGGGTATCAAATAACATGGGATGCCTATGTTGCTGACCCTGGCTATCAAATATCATGGATGCCTATGTTGCTGATCCTGGCTATCAGGGATATCAAATAACATGAGATGCCTATGTTGATGATCCTGGCTATCAGGGGTATCAAATATCATGGGATGCCTATGTTGATGATCCTGGCTATCAGGGATATCAAATAACATGGGATGCCTTAGTTGCGGATCCTAGTTATCATGGGTATCAAATAACATTGGATGCCTATGTTGCTGATCCTGGCTATCAGGGGTATCAATTAACATGGGATGCCTATGTTGCTGATCCTGGCTATCAGGGATATCAAACAACATGGGATGACTATGTTGCTGATCCCTGTTATCAGGAGTATCAATTAAGGGATGTTTTGAGATTACCAGGAAAGATCCAGACGGGCAAAGTTGCTGAGGAAGCCATATTTGAAAGTTTTTGAGACATGTCTGTCGGTGCCGCTGGGAACCTCCTCCGGGAGGTATGGTGCAGTTGGGATACAGAAGCCATCAAGTATCTCTTCTTCATCTGGAAGTATAAATATCATCCTGGTCAGTGAACTGGACAACTCAGGACTAAGATAGTTCCAGACAATATCATCATAACAATGGAATACCACACAACACCATCAAAGCTAAGGAATACAACACAATACCATCAAAACTAAGGAATACCACACAATACCATCAAAACTAAGGAATAATACATCAATACTAGAAGAAGAAGCTTATTCGGTATCAAAGGCGGCATGGCCAAAAGTACAATACATGAGCTAAACTTTCCATCATAACTAGGAAATACCGCAAAATACCATCATTACTGGGGAATACCATACAATACCATCAATACTAGGGAATACCACACATTATCATCATAACTAAGTGATACTAGGAAATATCATCATAACAAAGTGATACCAGACAATATCATCATAACAAGGACAATACCAGACAATAACATCATAATGAAGGAATACCAGACAATATCATCATAATGAAGGAATACCAGACAATATCATCATAATGAAGGAATACCAGACAATATCATCATAATGAAGGAATACCAGACAATATCATCATAATGAAGGAATACCAGACAATATCATCATAATAAAGGAATACCAGACAATATCATCATAACTAGGGAATATCACACAATATCATCATAACTAAGTGATACTAGTCAATATCATCATAACTAAGTGATACCACACAATATCATCATAACAAGGGCAATACAAGACAATAACATCATAACAATTGAAAACCAGACAATATCATCATAATGAAGGAATACCAGACAATATCATCATAGCTAGGGAATACCACACAATATCATCTTAAGTTGGGATTACCACACAATATCACCATAACTATGGAATACAACATAATATCATCATAGATAGGGAATACCACACAATATCATCATAACTAAGGAATACCACACAATATCATCATAGCTAAGGAATACCACACAATATCACCATAACTAGGGAATACCACATAATATCATCATAGATAGGGAATTCCACACAATATCATCATAGCTAAGGAATACCACACAATATCACCATAACTAGGGAATACCACATAATATCATCATAGATAGGGAATACCACACAATATCATCATAACTAAGGAATACCACACAATATCATCATAGCTAAGGAATACCACACAATATCATCATAGCTAGGGAATACCACACAATATCATCTTAAGTAGGGAATACCACACAATATCACCATAACTGGGGAATACCACATAATATCATCATAGATAGGGAATACCAGACAATATCATCATAACTAAGGAATACCACAAAATATCATCATAACTAAGAAATACCACACAATATCATCATAACAAGGAAATACTTACTAAGACAATAACAACACAGCTAATTTTAAACCAGACAATATCATTATAACTAGAGAATAACAGGTCAGTATCATGCAAACACGAGAATTACAAACGACAATCATCCTTTTAACAAGGCAACAACAGACACTTTCAACATTAAACATACATGAGAAATCTCTCATTATTATACTTAACAATCAGGTGCACCTGACTAATTCATCGTGGATGCAAATTATTCTGCCAAAAAGGGTTTTCTTTTCAAAAAATAAATCCAACAAATAACAAATTTTAAAGAAGATGGCATGGAAATCTTGTTATGCATAATGTCAAGAATATTAACCTTCTGATGGTAACAAAATGACACATCAAACGCCAACCCCACGCCATCTCTAAAGCAACATCCATTCTGGTAAAGTCGAAAGGCCTCATAAATAATTCAGTGTAAGAAGTTTGAGAATAAATACAGCCTGCATGTACAACTGCAGGACAAACACATCGAAGCCAGCATGGCAGCTGTGTGTGTGGTCCAGGCAGGTTGATTAGAGACCTGGATGTATCTCTTGTAGGTAGACCATTGGCCAGAGTGACCACAGTACCACGGTAAGGTAATGTCAGTCAGTCGGCCATGGTAGATCTAATGTACCAGACAGACCGACTGACTTCCACTTTTATTGAGGTGAGGTGATTAAACTGATGAAGGGGGGGGGGGGGGGGGGGGGGGTGATGGGGGCACCCAAACCAGCTTGTTATGCCTAAAACCAGCTTGTTATACACTATACCCCAAACCAGCTTGTTATACCCCAAACCAGCTTGTTATACCCCAAATCAGCTTGTTATACCTAAAACCCGCTTGTTTTACCTAAAACCAGCTTGTTATACCCAAAAACAGATTGTTATACCTAAACCCAGCTTGTTTTACCTAAAACCAGCTTGTTATACCCCAAAACAGATTGTTATACCTAAAACCAGCTTGTTATACCTAAAACCTGCTTGTTTTACCTAAAATCAGCTTGTTATACACCCAAACAGATTGTTATACCCCAAACCAGCTTGTTATGCCTAAAACCAGCTTGTTATACACTATACCCCAAACCAGCTTGTTATACCTAAAACCAGCTTGTTTTACCTAAAGCCAGCTTGTTATACCTAAAACCAGCTTGTTATACCTAAAGCCAGCTTGTTATACCTAAAACCAGCTTGTTTTACCTAAAGCCAGCTTGTTATACCTAAAGCCAGCTTGTTATACCCCAAAACAGATTGTTATACCTAAAACCAGATTGTTATACCTAAAACCAGCTTGTTTTACCTAAAACCAGCTGGTTATACACCAAAACAGATTGTTATACACCAAACCAGCTTGTTATACCTAAAACCAGCTTGTTATACCCCCAAACAGCTTGTTATACCTAAAACCAGCTTGTTTTACCTAAAGCCAGTTTGTTATACCCCCAAACAGATTGAAATACTTAAAACCAGCTAATTATACCCCAAAACAGATTATTATGTCAAAACCAGCTTGTTTTACCTAAAACCAGCTGGTTATACACCAAAACAGATTGTTATACACCAAACCAGCTTGTTATACCTAAAACCAGCTTGTTATACCCCAAAACAGCTTGTTATACCTAAAACCAGCTTGTTTTACCTAAAGCCAGCTTGTTATACCCCAAAACAGATTGTTATACCCCAAACCAGCTTGTTTTACCTAAAGCCAGCTTGTTATACCCCAAAACAGATTGAAATACTTAAAACCAGCTAATTATACCCCAAAACAGATTATTATGTCAAAACCAGCTTGTTATACCCAAACCAGGTTTTTATGTCAAAACCAGATTATTCTACACAAACCAGATTGTTCTACCTCAAACCAGTTTGCTAGATCCCAAACCAGAGTGTCATACCCCCAAAACAGATTGTTCTGTCCAGACGTGTTATATCCCAAACAGGTTTGTTATATCCCAGATAGCTTGTTATATCCCAGATAGCTTGTTATATCTGAGAAAATTTGTTATTTAATAGACAGCTTTTTATATCTGAGAAAAATTGTTATTTCATAGACAAGTTGTTTTTTCCCCAGACAGTTTTTTTATATCCCAGACAGTTTGTTATATCCAAGACAACTTGACATTGTTTGTATCGGTCCAGGGGATGACCCCTACAAGACAGACCTGTTGTTGTCCTGTGACTGACCACATACCTGACTCCGCCTCCACGGCCTCCGGTCGGTCTGTTGGTACTGGCTTCCGTAGTGCACACACCAGACCGTTCTGATCTCCACGGACCAGGTAGCCCTGAATCAGATCCTCGATGTTGTTGAAACGCACAGCTTCCACATTGCCTTCAGACTGGAAGTTTGAAAACATGATTGGTTTTAAAATAGGATTCAGCATCACTTTTCCTTCTCCAATAAAACAGATCAAAGAAGTTGATTGAGTCGAACTTGATGCCATGCACTTTCAGCAGTACTGTGGTACTTTGGAATGTGTTAAAAGGTGAGTGAATGAGTTTGATGCCACTTTCGGCAACACTGCAGCTCTATCAGTTTTAGAGTGAGTGAGTGAGTGAGTTGGGTTTGATGCCACTTCCAGCAACACTGCAGCTCTATCAGTTTAGGGTGAGTGAGTGAGTTGGGTTTGATGCCACTTCCAGCAACACTGCAGCTCTATCAGTTTTAGGGTGAGTGAGTGAGTTGGGTTTGATGCCACTTCCAGCAACACTGCAGCTCTATCAGTTTTAGGGTGAGTGAGTGAGTTGGGTTTGATGCCACTTCAGCAACACTGCAGCTCTATCAGTTTAAGGATGAGTGAGTGAGTTGGGTTTAATGCCACTTCCAGCAACACTGCAGCTCTATCAGTTTAAGGGTGAGTGAGTGAGTTGGGTTTGATGCCAATTTCAGCAACACTGCAGCTCTATCAGTTTAAGGGTGAGTGAGTGAGTTGGGTTTGATGCCACTTCCAGCAACACTGCAGCTCTATCAAATTAAGTGTGAGTGAGTGAGTTGGGTTTGATGCCAATTTCAGCAACACTGCAGCTCTATCAGTTTTAGAGTGAGTGAGTGAGTTGGGTTTGATGCCACTTCCAGCAACACTGCAGCTCTATCAAATTAAGTGTGAGTGAGTGAGTTGGGTTTGATGCCAATTTCAGCAACACTGCAGCTCTATCAAATTAAGTGTGAGTGAGTGAGTTGGGTTTGATGCCACTTCCAGCAACACTGCAGCTCTATCAGTTTAAGGATGAGTGAGTGACTTGGGATTGATGCCACTTCCAGCAACACTGCAGCTCTAGCAAGTTAAGGGTGAGTGAGTGAGTTGGGTTTGATGCCACTTTCAGCAGCACTGCAGCTCTAGCAAGTTAAGGGTGAGTGAGTGAGTTGGGTTGGATGCCACTTTCAGCAACACTGCAGCTCTATCAAATTAAGGGTGAGTGAGTGAGTTGGGTTTGATGCCAATTTCAGCAACACTGCAGCTCTATCAAATTAAGTGTGAGTGAGTGAGTTGGGTTTGATGCCACTTCCAGCAACACTGCAGCTCTATCAGTTTAAGGATGAGTGAGTGACTTGGGATTGATGCCACTTCCAGCAACACTGCAGCTCTAGCAAGTTAAGGGTGAGTGAGTGAGTTGGGTTTGATGCCACTTTCAGCAGCACTGCAGCTCTAGCAAGTTAAGGGTGAGTGAATGAGTTGGGTGTGATGCCACTTTCAGCAACACTGCAGCTCTAGCAAGTTAAGGGTGAGTGAGTGAGTTGGGTTGGATGCCACTTTCAGCAGCACTGCAGCTCTAGCAAGTTAAGGGTGAGTGAGTGAGTTGGGTTTGATGCCACTTCCAGCACCACTGCAGCTCTAGCAAGTTAAGGGTGAGTGAGTGAGTTGGGTTTGATGCCACTTTCAGCAGCACTGCAGCTCTAGCAAGTTAAGGGTGAGTGAGTGAGTTGGGTTTGATGCCACTTCCAGCAACACTGCAGCTCTATCAGGTTAAGGGTGAGTGAGTGAGTTGAGTTTAATGCCACTTTCAGCAGCACTGCAGCTCTATCAGGTTAAGGGTGAATGAGTGATTTTCGCATATGGGTACAACGTGTGAAGCCCATTTCTAGTATCCCCCCGTTGTGATATTGCTGGAATATTTTCTAAAAGTTGCGTAAAACCATAGTCACTCACTCTGAGAAATCACTCTGAAAGTCTTTGATAATACATGTCAGTTAGAAGCATCCACAATGGACGCGCCACTAACAAGACTACGTTCAGTATGTGTACAATACAAATACAAGACAACTGGTGATAACTGATAACAATATTACCTACCAATTATTTTTCCGTAAGCACAAGAAGTTGATCTACATTTGATAGCATGAAGTCAAATAATGTGGGACAGTATCTTATAGATAGTGTTTGCAGGTCGAATCAAACAGTCAAACAATTCATGAGAGAAATCATTTACAAGGAATAGTTTGTGAACCTGATCTCATAAACAATGCTTAATCATGTACGAATGACTACATCGTATATGAAGGTCACACTCATGAATGTGCAGTGAAGGTCGCACATAACATTGTTTGTCTGTAAATGATTTCATCCTACACATGACACACCCTATTCCAACTCCAGCTGTCTTAAAGGTCATCATCAAGTACTACTACTGGGTTTCCAGACCTTAAGTATCATGTGACATGACTAGGTCATGATAAACTTCATTTGGTGCAGTACAGAGAGTACCAACAGACACTACTGCTGACAAACATGGCAGACAACATTCACAATTTACAAATTGAAAGGTTATGATATTTAAAGAAATGTGACAACCATATAAAAGTGAAAAGGGGGCCAAAATACCTGAAATGTTTGTGTGTGTCTGTTTGTGCCTCTGTGTGTGCATGAGTCTGTACATGTGTGTGAGTGAGTGAGTGAGTGTGAGTGAATGTGTGTGTGTGTGAGTGAATGTGTGTGTCTGTGTGAGTGAGTGGGTTGGGTGAGTGAGTGAGTGAGTGAGTGAGTGAGTGAGTGAGTGAGTGAGTGAGTGAGTGAGTGAGTGAGTGAGTGAGTGAGTGAGTGAGTGAGTGAGTGAGTTTGCCTCTCTGTGTGTGCCTGGGTGAGTGTACGTGTGTGTGTGTCTGTGTGTGTGAGTGAGTGAGTGTGTGTGTGCCTGGGTGAGTGTATGAGTGTGTCTGTGTGTGAGTGAGTGAGTGAGTGAGTGAGTGAGTGAGTGAGTGAGTGAGTGTGTGTGTGTGTGTGTGTGTGTGTGTGTGTGTGTGTGTGTGTGTGTGTGTGTGTGAGAGAGAGAGAGTGAGTGTGAGTGTGTGTGTGCATATGTGTGTATGTCAGTGTGTGCATGCATGCATGCGCACACCCACATGCATCTGTGTTCATTGTTTCATGCAGCGCTCAACAATATTCCTGCTATATGACAGCACCAGTCATAAATCAAGTCATGACCAGATAATTTGGTGATTGATATCCACACCATCAGGGTATGATCACCTAGTCCCCAAGTCTGACCCTCTCCTCCGTTAAAGTGGAATCTTACGACCACCATAGGTTCCCAGAGACCAATTCGGACCCAGAATCCCCATGGGGGTAAAAGGTCCATCGTATTAGTTCCGCTGAATGCCAACGTCGACCCCCCTAAATGTATGTGAACATGCTTAGCACATATGACAAATGTAGTAACATTCACAGATTACTTTTTGAATAACAGGGCAAAGAATAATGTTTTTGTGTTCTATTACATTCCTTCAAATGCACCCACTATTTCCATATATTTAAGAACTGACTTCAATAATCTTTTCGTTTAAGGACACATAACCCTAAAAAACACAGTGCGTATTTACACAAAGTGTGCACCTGTTTTTACGTGCATAACTCAATAAATGCAATGCGACAAACCAATCTAAAAAACATGGTATCACAATCCGATCGATATGCAATTGAGGCAGACACTACTCTTAATAAGCTCCATACATTAATGTAATGACTACTCGCTTGAAAAAAATATTGCATAACGTTTGTTGCAAAACAAATTAGATCCAGGTCTCTTAAAGTGTGAGTGCTTAATTTAAAGAAATATGGCTGCCAATATATACGAGGGAATATCAAAAAGTTTTGAGCCTCACACAGAAAAAGTAAAAGAATTGGATTGTTACTACTTTATTTATCGTATATAGAGATGGAGCTGGGAGTGAATATATGTCTTAAGCTTTGATTTATTTTAACTATGACATCAGAAGATAAATTCCCCTCATTTGTGTCAGTATTGTTTATATCATATATTAGGAATAAAAAAGGGTATTCCTAATATATGATGTTCTAGTTGTTACAGTGATCTGACTGTTCTAATTGTTACAGTGTTCTGACTGTTCTAATTGTTACAGTGTTCTTTGCTCATCAAATTGTTACAGGGTTCTGATTGTTCTAATTGTTACATTGTACTGACTGTTCTAATTGTTACAGTGTTCTTTACTCATCAAATTGTTACAGGGTTCTGATTGTTCTAATTGTTACATTGTACTGACTGTTCTAATTGTTACAGTGTTCTTTACTCATCAAATTGTTACAGGGTTCTGACTGTTCTAATTGTTACAGAGTTCTTTGCTCATCAAATTGTTACAGTGTTCTGACTGTTCTAATTGTTACAGTGTACTGACTGTTCTAATTGTTACAGTATTCTGACAGTTCTAATTGTTACAGTGTTTTCTACTCATCAAATTGTTACAGTGTTCTGACTGTTCTAATTGTTACAGTGTTCTGACTGTTCTAATTGTTAGTGTTCTGACTGTTTTAATTGTTACAGTGTTCTGACACCCAGCTAATAATCCCAATTTGTCAAAACAAGTGGCACGAGTTACTCTCAAATGATACCACAATGAACTGAAATGCCTGCACCCCAAAGTAACAGAAAAGTACAAATCTTTGTCTGAGAATGGAAAGAAAGCCTCGTGCAGGGACTTCACCTCCATGAACAGACTTCACCTCTGTGACTCCCTCAGTTCAATATGACTGGATCCAATCTATTTCTAACCAAAGCACTGAGTCCCACCAAGGCCGAGTGAGTACAGGTCTGTTACCACTTCAAGCTAATGTCATGGTTAGAGTACAACTGAGAACTGCAGCATCACTAGAGGTGTGTACTTGTGAGTTATGTGCCATGAATAAACAGCACCAATTTATTAAACAATTGTTTTCGAAGTATCAAACCTGACTGTCTAAACATGGAGGTTTACCCAACTTGTTCCAAACTGTTGATATTATGTGATCACAAACATATATTTGTTTGTTTAACGCTGCACTCAGCAATATTCCAGCTACATGACAGCAGTCAGTAAATAATCCAGTATGGACCAGACTATCCAGTGATTGACATCATGAGCATCAATCTACGCAACTGGGATACGATGACAGGGATCAACCAAGTCAGTGAGTATGGCTATCGATCCTGTTAGTCACCTCTTACGACAAGCTAGTCACCTTTTAGGGCAAGCATGGGTTGCTGAAGACCTATTCTAACATGGATCGCCGCTGTTGTATACTTGTGTAATGAGTCATGTGGCATGAATAAACAGCACCTGTTTTCCTGAGTATCAAGGGGTGGTGGGGTAGCCTAGTGGACCAGACTATCCAGTGATTAATATCATGAGCATTGTTCCACGCAATTGGGATCGATGACATGCATCAACCAAGTCAGCGAGCCTGACCACCCGATCCTGTTAGTCGCCTTTTATGGCAAGCATGGGTTGCTGAAGAGCTATTCTTAACAGGTCAATAATTGCATTCAACAGTCTATTCAGCCTTGACATTTGTCATTTTTTCCTTCCCTGTTCCCTACAGCCCCACCTCTCACTTCCTGCCTGATTAAAATTTTGGAGGAAATAAAAAGAAATATGTGAAACTGGAATTATTTTTAAAAATAGTTTCTATGACCTACCAACCTGAATGTTTTGGTTAAAAGTCTGTAACACCACCCTACCTCCATTGACCTCCAAAAAACCCATTGTGGTCTAATAAGAGGAATTGATCAAATTATGGATTTACTGAATGAAGTATAAAGATCATAATGTATTACATGAACATAAAACCAAACAATTTTGGTGTATGAAGATATGGATTGTATCTCATGCCCAGTAGCTATGTCAAACAGCTTGTATTACATGGGGTCCATATATATAGCTGAGCCAGGGGTGAGTGAGTGAGTGAGTTAGGGTTAATGCTGCTTTTAACAGTATTCCAGTTATATCACAGCGTGTCAGCTTAATGTGGGAGGAAAGCCCGAAGTGATGCAGGTCTCTGACGTTTACCTCTTCGGTGAAACCCACGAGCACGGGTATGGTGCTGACAAACCTAGAAATAAAATCGGGGCGAACCGGGATTCGGCATACAGGGCATACAGCAATGAGCAGGTGTATCAGGCAGCCCAATATGTACCATCTGTTGTCAATAGCGACAACAGTCAGGTGATTGATTTGGCTCCACGATTCAAGTATGTCGTCCAGACTTCTGGGTTTGAGTGAGTGAGTGAGTGAGTTGGGTTTAACGCCGCTTTTAACATTATTCCTGTTATATCACGGCGTGTCAGCTTAATGTGGGAGGATAGCCTGAAGTGATGCAGGTCTCAGTGGGGGACACCAGAAATGGGCTTCACACATTGTACCCATGTCGGGAATCGAACCCAGGTCTTTGTCGTGACGAGCAAATGCTTTAACCACTAGGGCTACCCGACTGCCCCTTATATATGATAAGAACATAAACAGGTGAGTGAGTGAGTGAGTGAGTGAGTGAGTGAGTGAGTTTCTTACAGCAAGTAATTATTTAACACTAAACTTTAAATTCCATTTTCAATTCTCATCTAAATTTGAAACAGGAGTAGATTTTCATAACATAAAAGGTCCTTTCTCGTATGACAAATGTGTAACTTGAAACTAAACTGATCCTTGTGTTCTGCCTCAGCTGGGCATCTGAATCATGCCATGGCCCTGCCCAGCATGAAGCTCCTGTTGTTACAGCCTACAGAGTCAACACCGACAGCGTTATCTCTCTCAGCAGCATCACAAACGATTCGAAGTATCGGGCACTGCACATGCACTTGTCTTCCAAGATGCCTCAAATTCCAAATGCGAAGAGCAGGTACAATATTTCCAATAGTAGACGGCTGGGATTCTATTCATTTCATGCAAAGCTTCGAGGTCGGCATCTACAGTTAAATTTATTTTAGACAAAGTTTCAACTCTGAGCCTCATAAACCTTTAAAGGAGATTTTTTTTTAAATGCCACAGACGTTTTCCAACATTATTTGGCCAGCACAGTATGTAAAAAATATTCAAGTCATATGAGTGAGTGAGTGAGTGAGTGAGTGAGTGAGTGAGTGAGTTATACACTGCTTTTAGCACTATTCCAGCAATATCACGCGGGCGACACCAGAAATGGGCTTCGCACATTGTACCCATGTCGAGAATCAAACCCGGGTCTTCGGCGTGACGAGCGAAGGCTTTAACCACTAGGCAACCCGACCACCCCTCGAGTGATATGAAGGTATGTTGACATACGTGGGAGGATCTTGGAGGAGTTATGTCATCATGTTGAGGAAAAGGTAACAGTGAAGCTGGTAATGTACATCCGACATGTATGGGAATCTGGGATTCAAACTCACTTCTTGTGGACCTAAGACATACGGGATGCAACTCTGCAGAGAGAATTGTCCCGCCTGACTAGGTCACTAGAGCCGTAATCAAAGCTCTAACCAATACTCTAAATAATGAAGCAGTCAAAGCAATGAATAAATCACTGATCAAAGCACAAATCTATCAAGCCATCGATCAAAGCGCTAATCTATCAAAGCATTGATCCAAGAACAAATCAACGCTTTGATCAAAACACCAATCTATCAAAGCATTGATCAAAGCACAAATCAAGCACCAATCAAGGCGCTAATCAAAGCATTGATCAAAACACAAATCAAAGCATTGATCAAAACACAAATCAAAGCATTGATCAAAACACAAATCAAAGCATAGATCAAAGCACTGACCAAAGTACCGATCAAAGCACTGACCAAAGTACTGATCAAAGCACTGATGAACACCTATCCAAGCACTGAAGCACCATGAAAGCACCATGAAAGCACCATGAAAGCACCAATCAAAGCAGTGACCAGTGTCAGTTCAGTCGGGGTAAAAGATGTCAGAATGTCACTGCCTAGTCCTGAACGTTGTGTTAGTTCAGGTGAGCTGACAGTTATTCCTGTGACAGTAACATCACCAACCGGCAACACACACTACATGACTCAGTGTCTGGCCTCCAGTTACTCCAGCATCAGGGGCGGTCGGGTAGCCTAGTGGTTAAAGCGTTCGCTCGTCACGCCGAAGACCCGGGTTCGATTCCCGACATGGGTACAATGTGTGAAGCCCATTTCTGGTGTCCCCCCGCCGTGATATTGCTGGAATATTGCTAAAAGCGGCGTAAAACCACTCACTCACTCACTAGTCCAGCATCACACATTAACCCCATACTTTGACAATTCAGTTTAAAACTTGTTGAAAAAAATATATTCAAAAATATGCTCTGATGTACACCTAAAAAATAACATCGAGCCAAATTTCCACTGCAAACATGACAGTGACCTCATTTACTCATGAAAACAGTGTGTGCACAATGTGGCCTTTGTCTGACACTTATACAACTTCCTGCCTCTAAGAGAAGTCACGATCATTGCTGTTAATGTTGTTGTCAAACAATGGTATCACGGTTGTCATCACATACCTGAACAAACAGTCGTCCGTCCTGGTCCGGCAGGATCCGATATTGGTGTACTCGAGACTGATACCTACAAGGAAATGCATTAGCAATATTACTGTCAACATTTTACATCCTTGTGAGTTTTAGACTAATTAAAGACCTCTTGTTGACTGCAATGTTGCGAATGACATATATCAACGTCCATAGTGCGAGTATTTACCTGGTGAGGGGTTTAACGTCGAGTTCAAGGTTATTGCACTTATATAATGACGTGTGTGTGTGTGTGTGTGTGTGTGTGTGTATGTGTGTGTGTGTGTGTGTGTCTCTCTGTGTGTCTCTCTCTCTCTCTGTCTCTCTTTCTCTCTCTGTGTATGTGTGCGTGTCTCTCTATCTGTGTGTCTTCTTGTACTAGTCCGGACTGATGCCGATTTTATAGTGATAGCCTGCTGAGATACCATGCCACAGTTAAACATGAATACCCCACTCAGACACAGTATACTGACTCCGAGCCGAAGTCTTTGCAACAATAAGTACCATCTTTTAACATCTTTTAGTATGACGCGGCCAGGGATCAAACCCTGGGCTTCCGCTCTGCCACGGTGGTGGGCCATTTGGTACCTAGAATGAAGGGGCATGAAGGGGTTTGTCCTAAGCACTGGGTAGAGGGTCACACAAAACTCATAACAGAGGAGGTAAGTTGTGATTTAATCACAGGAAATGTGAGGATGAAAACTCGGGTTTCCTGATTGATGTGAAAACTCACTAAAGTACTGTCGGAAATGCTAAAAAAAAGGCTTTTCTGGCTTCATTTAATGAATACAAATCACAGAACTATGAAAATAGCATACCAAAAAATTTAAAAAATCTACCTATTCTAGCCAATCCTAACCTATTAGCCCACTGGTAAAAATATTCTTCTACATGCAAAATGATGAAAAAAATTGATAATATTAGTGTTGTCGTGCAGGGCTATAGCCTGAGGTAATTACCTAACACCTGTCCCGAGGTAATGACCTCACACGAGCTCATGCATTCCCACAGTCTACATCATTATTATCACAATGGAGTCACATGCATATAGTTGGTTGTTACTCAATATTTCAATAGCAACAGTCTGTGAAACATTCTATCTTGTTTTAACAGGCAAATAGTATTTTTCTAGTATTTCCAACAGGACTTTAAATTCCAACATTTTTTTAATTTTCAGAGCTCAGTATGTCTTATTATATATGTCCTCAGAGGTGGACAGTAATTCCACAAATTGTTTAGAGTTGTATATCTTATGTTCAAATGCCTTTTTTTTTTTTTTTTTTTAGTCTTTGTTTTGTTATGAAATAATGCATTAATTAATTAATTAATTAATTAATTAATTAATTAATTAATTAATTAATTAATTTGTCTAATGTAATTAAATTTTCCCATGGCTTTTATGATGGATGTTTGATTGATAATATCTCAAGAACTATTAAAGATATCTTCATAATTCTTTTTTGTTTTGCTTGTATTCCTTATTAGTTTAAGAAA
Organism: Haliotis cracherodii; assembly: GCF_022045235.1. NCBI lineage: Eukaryota > Metazoa > Mollusca > Gastropoda > Lepetellida > Haliotidae > Haliotis > Haliotis cracherodii. The sequence continues at coordinate 57,169,888 of NW_027266330.1, forward strand.
AAATTGTTATGTCCAGAATAGTTGAAATTTTGGCTGCCCGTAACTACTTTAAGATACTCTTCCCACCTCTTCACATTAAAGCAAACACTCACTAACCTCCCTGAACAAAACATATTGATTGTGAAACATAAATAAAGGAAGAAATACTCTGAAGTGTGAATTGACACTTATGAATGCATCACATGTGACGTCATAGATCCATGACTCGAGATGCACCATTTGTCACATGCAGGATTAGATAAGTATGTAGAGTCTGGAAATCACGTGCAGCATTTCGGGATAAGGATAAAGACACTCTATTGTAACACTTGACTGATTGTTAGTTTTGTTATTAATCGGTACACATTGGAGTGAGTGAGTGAGTTGGGTTTAACGCCGCTTTTAACAGTATTCCAGTTATATCGCGGCGTGTCAGATTAATGTGGGAGGAAAGCCCGAAGTGATGCAGATCTCAGACGTTTACCACATCGGTGAAACCCATGAGCACGGGTATAGTGCTGACAAACCTAGAAACATAATCGGGGTGAACCGGGATTTGAAACCACAATCATAGGTTTCTGGCGTGCCCAAGGGACGCAACTCTGCACAGCGAATCGCGGCGCCTTAGACGACTGGGCCACCCGTGCCCCCTTGTATGTAAAGAGCACAGCTAACCAGCTTCAGTGGCAGAGAGACCAGTGATGTCATTTGAGTGATGTCATGATGATTAATGGTCTACAAAGCATTGTGCTGTTATTTCATTTTAGCAATATCGCTGAGGTTAAACCATTTGATGACATCATGCTATTATTCTTGCAGTTGATTCTGAGCCACGAAATAACTGGCCATTTTGAACATGCATTTTAACAACTAAAACTGACACAAGTTTCTATAAGTCATTATGCATAATTATACAGAAATGATACATCAACCATAACATGGTTTAATTCTGTAGTTGCGCTACCTGCCAGCATAGGATTTACCTCACAACTATATAGATAGATTGGCAGTGAAGAGGACGTCTGTTGAAAATTTAAATAAATTTATAGTGGGATTGACAGTCAAAACAGGAATTTATGGCAATGATCTAATAGGGTATTCACAGGAATTATTATATAGCAAAAATATAATGGTTCAGTTCTGAGAAATCACTCAATTCTGTTGATTTCAGATGAAGCTGGTTGACTCTGTATCCAAAATCAACTGACTCTAGTGATTTCTCCATCACACATACTGCTTGATCTCACACAAGTGATATTTCCTGTGGAAGCTAGTTTGGGTTGAAAAAAAATTTCCATAAATTGTGCAGCTTGGATTACGGTCAGGTGAGCTAAAAGACGGATATACTCACAGCAAACACAGCACATAGGCTCCAGCTAGAGATTCACTATCTCGCAACAAGAAGGTGCCGTCGTCCCGAGCTCTCATCAACAGCTCCTCGGCGTGGAGGCGGGAAATCCCTTTGTGGAAGTAGGATGTGGCCGACATCTTCTTCGGGATCCGGCGCTGTATTACCTTCCCATAGGTCCTGGGGATGGAGATATCACTCATAACAGCCAGTCAGACAGGGAGTCAGTGGGTGGGTGGGCAGTTGTTGGAGTGAGTGAGTGAGTCGGCTGGGAATACTGAGTGTGTGAGTGAGTGAGAGAATCAGTCAGTGAGTGGGTGGGCAGGTGAGTGAGTGTGAGTGAGTGAGTGAGTCAGCTGGGAATACTGAGTGAGTGAGTGAGAGAATCAGTCAGTGAGTGAGTGAGTGAGTCAGTCAGTGTGTGAGTGAGTGAGTGAGTGAGTGAGTGAGTGAGTGAGTGAGTGAGTGGATGGGTGGGCAGTTGTTTGAGTGGGTGAGTGAGTGAGTGAGTCAGTGTGTGAGTGAGTGAGTGGATGCATGCGTGCGTGCGTGCGTGAGTGAGTGAGTGAGTGAGTGAGTGAGTGAGTGTGTGGGCAGTTGAGTGAGTGAGTGAGTCAGTTACTCCATGTAGTCAGTGGGTCAGTCAGTCAGTCAGCCAGTGGATGGGTGGGCAGTTGTTTGAGTGAGTGAGTGAGTGAGTGAGTGAGTGGGTCGGCTGGGAATACTGAGTGAGTGAGTGAGAGAATCAGTCAGTGAGTGAGTCAGTGTGTGGATGGGTGGGCAGTTGTTTGAGTGAGTGAGTGAGTGAGTGAGTGGGCAGTTGTTTGAGTGAGTGAGTGAGTGAGTGAGTGAGTGGGCAGTTGTTTGAGTGAGTGAGTGAGTGAGTGAGTGGGCAGTTGAGTGAGTGAGTGAGTGAGTGAGTGAGTTCAGTCAGTCAGTCAGTCAGTCAGTAGATGGGTGGGAAGGTTAGTGAGTGAGTGAGTGAGTGAGTGAGTGAGTGAGTGAGTGAGTGAGTGAGTGAGTGAGTGAGTGAGTGAGTGAGATTTTTGTATGCATGTGTCTATAAAGGACAGGCGATATCAATACCTGTACAACTGCAAAACATTCACATTCCAAAAATGCATAACAATTCTCACATTCTAAAAGCACTCAGTAATCGACCCACTACTATCAACATCTAAGAAATGCACATTCTACGTCCTTACAGCCTACAAGGAAATACCATGTTTATAAAAACTCTGCCCAAATCTGGTCCACATCCATTTCATGTGCTCTGTTTACATCCAGCATCAAGAGATAATACAATCAAAGACAAAACAAACACGCTGTTAGAAAATCCACAAAAGTTCAAAAACGCTTAGAATCAAATGGTGTTTCTGAAAAATAATAACATGGTCACAAGTTTGAATGTTGAATAAACAGGCCTGTGAATTCCCCATTCATCCACTGGTCACGCAGCTACTGGAAGAGAATCCGCTATACAGTGTACAGTTACATTCTGCCAGATCGGCCACTGGCTGTTGATTTTGTTTTTTTTAAATCAATTAATTTTTCATTCGAACCCTTTTAGCCCTGGCAATCATTGGCGACTGTCTCCGTGTTTTTTGTGGAAAGAGTGTCTGCCCGGAGAGGAGAAGATCGGTGGTTTGAACTACTGGCTGCGTCCTACCAAAAGATGTTACAATATGGTACTTGTTGTTACCCTGCCTGGTGCTCGGCGTTTTAGGGGCTAAACAAGAACTAGTCAGCTCGGAGTTAGTACCGTAAAGTGTGTCTGAGTAGTGTGTTGAACGGGATGAAAATCAATGTTGGTTAACGTTGCATTAAATAGCAATGTGTATGAATATATGTGTGTGTGTGTGTGTGTGTGTGTGTGTGTGTGTGTGTGTGTGTGGGTGTGTGTGGGGGTGTCTGTATCTGGGGTATGTGTGTGTGCGTGTGTGTGTGGTGTGTGTGTGTGTGTATATGTGTGGACTAATGCTTGTTTTATAGCGCTATATAGACCTTTAGTCTATGAAATCTCATATTACAAAATACATTTCTCTTCTCAAAAGTTAGAACAAATAATTTTCCTGATGCTAATTTCATAGACCATATTGACGCCACGACGACCAGTCCTTGTTTTAGCCCTTTGATGTTGAGTACCAGGCAGGGTAACAACAAGTACCATCTTTTCATGTCTTTTGATATGAGGCGGCGTGGGATCGAACCCCCGACCTTCCTTTCTCCTCTCTATCCACTACACACTACGAAGGCAGTCTTGACAAATAAAGCTCAATGAAGGCCATGTTGCAGCAACACGATGCAGTCATTGCCGTCTACCACAACAGCTAATCAATAACTAATCCTTTCAACCCCTCTAATGGATACGCCTGTAGGCCTTCATGACATGTTTTAACAGCTTTGAGAGAGTGAATTGAAATATGCAGGTAAAAATGATGTGTAGCGATTCACTCCTTCCAATGATGAATCGCATTTTGATGGCTTCGTTTCTTTCATCTCGTCTATCCACTGCCACTGGGATTTGATTAAGTGACATTATGTTTTATAGCCTTTGGAATAGTTGATTCGTTTTTTGACAAGTGTATAAACTTGTCCTGTTAATAATGTTTATTTCTTTGAAGACAAATTCGGGATAGAGATCAGAAAACGAGGAACAGATTGTGTGTGGGTTGAATCTGAAAGTGCTAACTGTCTAAATCATTACTTCTGTTCATCCTTGTTTGAGTGAGTGAGTATGGTTTTACGCCGCTCTCGCAATATTCCAGCAATATCACGGCGGGGGACACCAGAAATGGGCTTTTTAATCATACAAAATTAAAAACGTATTCAAAGAACTTCTTAATAAAAAAAATATTGTTAAAAGTATTTTTTCACCACCGACAATCTCACACAATTTAAAAATAAAAAGAATAAACATCCGAAATCATCAAGAGGTACCAGTTCACCACTAGACTGATCTGTATAGCAATTTTCAACAAGAAATATTCAACGGTTATGGAGCTATGCTCAAGGAACGAAACATGAACGGCAGACAGATGAGATGGTCTGACACACTGATCGCAATATGCTCTAAAAAATTGTTCCAGCGTAAAAAAGATGCATGTCAACAATGTTAAATACAGGCCTTCCGATGAACAAGATGTAGGGTACAAAACATGTGTTGCGGTAATGAGAGTCGTTAAGAGTCCTTGTTAACATGGCGGAGAGACATTACAAGCTCCCCCTTTATAATAGCTGGCCTTTCCAGGGCAACAGAGGAACGACCTCACACCATGATTAGAGTACAGTGCTGAATAGTTATATTATAATCTACCCTATTTTGGGAAATGCTTGATTCTGATTGGTCAATCGATCCAAGTTTCAAATTAAAATAACCACGTTTGATCAAAACAGCTGATTTGCCAACCACATCACCGTGGGGCTAATATTTACCGAAAAGAACTTCATTCTCTATCATTGCATTTTGAAATATCATGTACAATTTTAGCTTACAAACTGCTGAGTTTTGGTTCGTACGATATTTACAGCAAGTGTGGGAATAAATATTTGAAAAATAACATGCTAGAAATCAACTGTGTATTTTGTTCCAATTCAGTCCATTTAGCATGTAAATGGTTACGTTTATAGGTAACCTTGCTCTACATTGAAAATAGCAGTACATTATTAACTAATCAAGCCTACAGTCGACAAAGTCATCTATATCCCCTGCCCATTTAAACACGTTATGGTCCCAAACCAGGTCAACCCAACATTTCTCTTAGCCCATAATAGCTGCAATGGAAATTCTAAAACAAACATTTCTAAAACTCCCTAATATCAAATGGCATTAGTTCAGTATGTGCTTTATATATAGACATGCAATGTTTGGCAAGGAAATATTTAACAGTCTATTTGTTATACTCCATAAGTGAACCTACCCTATATTAAAACTTATTATCTCTAACAGAACATTAAATCCCATTTCACCTCACCTCACCTCACCTCACCTCACCTCACCAATGTCAGGCAATACTAAGTGCTCAGATCCACAAATCACTCCCATCTATCATGTCAATGTGGCATTTCTGTAACATTAATAACTAATTTCTATCACTAAAAATTCAAAATGGAAAACAATTATTAAATATTATCATGACAGTGAATTATTAAAATATTAGACCATTTTCTGGTTTCTTAGTTTTTAGTTTATTTTTTCTGACAAATTAGTTTAGATTTGATGAAAATAAAAGTAAAAATGAATGTGTATAGGACAATATTGTTTTCTATTTGGCATGAAGTAGTTTAGGTTAGTGGGATTAGTGAGCAAGTTGTTTTACAACCAACACTGTCTGAAGTGCAAAGTGTTAAGTGAGTGAGTGAGTGAGTATGGTTTTACACCGCTTTTAGCAATATTCCAGCAATATCACAGCGGGGGAAACCAGAAATGGGCTTCACACATTGTACCCATGTCGGGAATCGAACCCGGGTCTTTGGCGTGACGAGCGAACGCTTTAACCACTAGGCTACCCCGTGCCCCCAAAGTGTTCAGTACAGTAGCACGATTGTCAGTCTACTTCCAAGAGTGAGTGAGTGAATTTGGTTTGACGCCGCTTTTAGCAATATTCCAGCAATATCACGGCGGGGGACACCAGAAATGGGCTTCACACATTGTACCCATGTTGGGAATCGAACCCAGGTCTTCAGCGTGACAAGCGAACGCTTTAACCACTAGGCTACCCCACCGCCCCCTACTTTCAAGAAGTTCTTACTCTGCATCCGAGTGTTTGCAGAGGCCAGAACTACATTATATAACAACCATCAATCACAATTATTTTTAAATAGTTAATTTAACCTTGTATATTTATTGTAATTCATATATATATTTTTAAATCCATTGAAGATGGGAATGGTCAGCTTAATGGTCAGGTAAATAAAAACTAATTTAAACCATTTTTAGTTTATTTAAAATAAATAAAAATGAAACTAGGGCTGGAAGCCATGAATGAAAAAATAAAAAAATTAAATTAATTCTGAATTACTGTTATAGAATCCTAATTATCTCATACAGAGTAACAGGTTTGACCTGGAATCACTCTCACACGACAGCACTGATCTCGTATTGTTTCTTAGCAATGTGATTTTTTATGACTTAAACCAAATTTTCTTCCAATAATGAATTGACATTTTATTTTTTATTACCTTACTGATCCCAGTCTATAAATTCTCTACAATGCATTTTATTTTTTTCGACCTACCGACCACATTTTCCACTATCAAAATCCGTAAACAAAATCTGCCTAAGTATACGATTGATGCAAATGGTAAGTACCTGTAAATATTCTTGAACAAAACAAATCATAGATGCCATGTGTATAAGGAAGTTCTAGTCAGTGTTGAGATAAATCAAACGAAGTGTCTACCGATAGCAACATCGCATCATCAACCTAAACGGTAGCAGGCAGCATGTTGCAAGCAGCAACATCGGAGACCCATTCTGGTCCACAAACACCCCTTTGGGGATCATTAGTAGTCAGTGATACAAATATAATTGTCACTGCCCTGGACGCAGCGCAGATCAAATAGATCCTTCCCTTGAATTATTATTGTGTCTGAGAAGTCAATCAGGGAGCAATCATTGCCAATCCTTCTCCGCTCACTGGTGAATAATATACTTGTATAACCGACTGCGATGGGAATCGGAAAACCGATCACGACCAACTCATAGCTGAGAGAGGGATATCCTGTTTTTGTGTTTGAATTAAACTGGACACAAATTCTTTTGACTTGTTCTTCCATTCCCAGTTGAATACCCATCACAGACTGGAAATGGCGGGTCGGAGCAATTCTCATTCATGTGTGGAGGAACTGATACCAATTTACATTGAAATCTCATTCAGATTTTGTGGATTTTTTCTGAATTTCTCTGAATTTTCAAAGATATTTTCATTTATTTCTTCCAAAACTTCACAAAAACTCAAATCAAATTTCCAATTCATTTTCGTTTAATTCTCAGTCATGAATATATAAGAATTGCTGAAGTTTTATCAATATGACGTACGTCAACTAAAGAATGGTTTAAGTTCTATTGTGAAGACATTAACTTAAGAATGGTTTAAGTTCTATTGTGAAGACATTAACTTAAGAATGGTTTAAGTTCTATTGTGAAGACAGTAACTTAAGAATGGTTTAAGTTCTATTGTGAAGACATTAACTTAAGCATGGTTTAAGTTCTATTGTGAAGACATTAACTTAAGAATGGTTTAAGTTCTATTGTGAAGACATTAACTTCAGAATGGTTTAAGTTCTATTATGAAGACATTAACTTAAGAATAATCTAAGTTCTACTACGAAGACATTAACTTAAGAATGGTTTAAGTTCTATTGTGAAGACATTAACTTTAGCATGGTTTAAGTTCTATTGTGAAGACATTAACTTAAGAATGGTTTAAGTTCTATTGTGAAGACATTTTAAAATACCCACAACACCAAAAGCTTATCTGGAGCTCTGCCTGTGGGTTCACCAGGTGTTTAGAAGTGGCACCATGCCAGACCTACTGCACCGACCTCCATACAATACATCAGACATACATCATCGTCACTGGAGGATAGCACAGAAGAAACACAGAAGCAAAATATGACTCCCACCCAGAGAGTGCATCAGGTTTCAGTTTTTTTCTCAGCTGGAAATGTTTTCCAAACTTTGATTCTGCCTGGCTGGGTCCTGTGATCAGCAAACCTGATGACAGGGATGGGATGGAGAGGAGGATCAAAAGAGGCCTGGAATCTCTGCAGTGTGTGAACACATTTACAAGTCTGTTGCTGAGGAAGCGTTCTTAGTCATCAAGTGGACTGCAGCAAAACTTCGAGTGAATGTTGTTTCATGCTGAACAGTTTATGGTATGACGGCGTAAAACTAAAGAGCCTCATTCAACCAGAAAAATTCTCCTCCATATAAACATAAAAAAACTGAGCCTTCCATATCTTAAGTCTTTGATTGGCATTTAGAAGAACCGTATTCGACATAATAAGCGACCCGGTCTAATAAGCGCCCACAGCGATATTTGCTAATATATTGGCTAGTGAACCATCCCAATTAGCACCTTTTCCGATTGATCAATGTTCACAAGACTTATTTATTCGTGTATAATACGTACTCATGTGTTATATGGACCCTCAATTATGGGCAATTAAATTCTGGGAAAATGTATCTGTTGTATATAAACATTTCAGGCTGTCAGCATAAACCACAAAATTTATCTTTGAAAACTGTTTTTTTCCACCAAAATAATATTCTAATAAGAGCCCCCTATTTCTAATTATGAGAGCGCCCTGGGCACTTATTACGTGGAATACGGTATTACACATAAGGAAGAGAACTTAGCGATGTCAACTTCTGTATACATGTATTTAAATAATGATGACTCCATGATGTTGGACAAGTACATTTTATGAACAGGGGGATAAAGTTTGGTATTTCCCTGATATTCTTACAATTTTCACATCAAATATCGGAACCTTTTCTCCCAATACCAATGTCACATCTCTTCCCTTTTGGGATGTGATTGTTTCAGCATTGTGTTTATCTGCATTGCCCAGCTACATCTTTGGGGAACAACTCACCAGATACTTCCCTCTAAAAAATAACGTCATCCAATTTACGACGTCATCAAGTTGCGAGGGCATCTTCGAACCTCCAGAAATGACGTCATGATAGAACAATGTTTTATCGTGAAATAAAACATGTTTCGCTCTTCATTGTTCTTTGCGATTTATCGCGTAGCTTTCTTACATAGCCATGGATAATATCCACTGGATATACCAACACTCCATTATAAAACATCCTGTGTTGAACATGTGATATTTACAGTGTTGTAGTGTTGTGCTACCAGGAATTTATACACGATATTTACCTACTCAAATATGTATTGACATTAAGTGTGAACATGGATCAAGCTATACTATGCTCGAGTGCTGTGTCAACATGGTCAACATGCGTGTACAAGTTCTACTTAGAAAAAGCAGCTTGATTTAGCAATCTGTCCTTGAAAGAGCCGGAAGTTGGTATCGGCATTGAAATGGCTTGAAATTTCCTTCTGATGCCTTGATAAGGCATCTGCATATTATAGTTGTGTGGAATTGAATATTTGAATACTGTATCTAGTTGTGCAAAGGGTGATGTTCTAACCATGAAATCAGCTAAGAATGTGTTTGTTTAAAGTACTGTTACATTTAGCCTTGAAAAGTTTGGTTTGTTTGTTTGTTTGTTTGTTTGTTTGTTTGTTTGTTGTTTAACGCCGCACTCCGCAATATTCCAGCTATATGACGGCGGTCTGTAAATAATCGAGTCTGGACCAGACAATCCAGTGATTGATATCATGAGCATCGATCCACGCAATTGGGATACAATGACATGCATCTAACAAGTCAGCGAGCCTGACCCCCCGATCCCGTTAGTCGCCTTTTACGACAAGCATAGTCGCCTTTTACGACTGGAGGATGTGAATAAATATCATCAGGGCAAGCAGGAGAATAATGATAAAAATTATAATAACATTGGACAAGAGGTCGGTCACATGACCGCGAAATTGACGGAAGTGTATGAACGACACAATTTGACATTCATACGTTTTTCACGAGACCGTGTTCTTGAAATGACGTAAACACTGACGGACTACTTCCGTATTCCTTGGGAAACCCCTGGGAATTCCCTAGCACGAAAACATGCATAAGTGTTCTTTCTGATCATTTAGAACCTTTAATCTTGGTCTCAGTGTTTCAGTATACATTGAGAAACGTCAGAGAGGTTGACTGCTTGATTGTTCATGAATTTCCTCGCCAGGGCCCATCCTAATGAACAAACGAAGAAATGCACATCCAAACTATCGTAGTATCGACTCAATCCGAGCCTAGGCTGACATTGACCGTCTCCAGCAATCTGTGAATTTACCTTAGTGTCTGTTTGACGCATCTTTAATCACCTTTCAATACTTGTACTTGATGTAAATGTATTACGACGGGCTGTCATTGTGACTGACTTACTGAGGTAGTTCTTTACAGACCTTTCTCATCTAATGGTGATATTATTTGAACACGTTTTGCGTAAGATGTTTCTGAAGAGCAAGTTGTGCATCCATACGCCCATGTCTCCTCTCTTTTTGAGGTACTATTTTATTCCGCGGTATAGCTGGTTGTTGTATGGCTGTCAGTGTAAACATGAAGTCACATGTACTGAATAAAATTGTGTTTAGATCTTGGCCTACATCCTTTGAGGTAAGAAATTGTTATAAAAAAATTATAAGAATTGACTTTCACTTTGTGTGAGTTCATTGGAGTATGAACCTTCATAGAGTGAAGGCCGAACTGTATGAACGTCATCGCAAGCTCCGACATGTGACAGGGAATAACAATGTAATGATGTCATGTGACAGGGAATAACAATGTAATAATGTCATGTAATAGGGAATAGCAATGTAATAATGTCATGTGACAGGGAATAACAATGTAATGATGTCATGTGACAGGGAGTAACAATGTAATAATGTCATGTAAATAGGGAATAACAATGTAATGATGTCATGTGACAGGGAATAACAATGTAATAATGTCATGTGACAGGGAATAACAATGTTATAATGTCATGTGACGGAACAATAATGTAATAATGTCATGTGACAGGGAATAACAATGTAATAATGTCATGTGACAGGGAATAACAATGTAATAATGTCATGTGACAGGGAATAACAATGTAATAATGTCATGTGACAGGGAATAATAATGTAATAATGTCATGTGACAGGGAATAACAATGTAATAATGTCATGTGACAATAATGTAATAATGTCATGTGACAGGGAATAACAATGTAATAATGTCATGTGACAGGGAATAACAATGTAATAATGTCATGTGACAGGGAATAATAATGTAATAATGTCATGTGACAGGGAATAACAATGTAATAATGTCATGTGACAATAATGTAATAATGTCATGTGACAGGGAATAACAATGTAATAATGTCATGTGACAGGGAATAACAATGTAATAATGTCATGTGACAGGGAATAACAATGTTATAATGTCATGTGACAGGGAATGATAATGTAATAATGTCTTTTGACAGGGAATAACAATGTAATAATGTCATGTGACAGGGAATAACAATGTAATGTCATGTGACAGGGAATAATAATGTAATAATGTCATGTGACAGAGAATAACAATGTAATGTCTTGTGACAGGGAATAACAATGTAATAATGTCATGTGACAGGGAATAACAATGTAATAATGTCATGTGACAGGGAATAATGTAATAGGGAATAACAATGTAATAATGTCATGTAATAAGGAATAACAATGTAATAATGTCATGTAATAGGGAATATCGATGCCATTATCCTATTTCATAATTTGCTAGTACTTAAATAGTTAATTGCTGTTCATAATCAGTATTAAGATTCAATACACAGTCGAAAGCTTCACAAGCGTCTAGTGCTAGCACTTAATGTTTCAGTTGGGAAATTCCATATCTATTTTTAACTGACAGCCTCTCAGCACACACTTATGAGTTGAGAACGCTTGTGGTAGAGAAGTGTCTCTGTATAGATTGGGGCGAAGAGTGCACACAGGAAAAATCAAGATTTGCCGATGCCTTTGGCGGGGCAAGTTTGAGTACGTCTTCAATATCACACAAATTGGAGTAAAAATTGCATATGATATTACATATCAAATAAGATCAAAACTAGAATGTGCTTTTATTAAAAAAAAACCCAGATGTTCCCCCTTCCCATTTTTGATAAATTAGTTCCAGTGTTTACTGTAAATGTGTTTGTAAATATGAAAAAACAGTAACAACAAATCATAGCCTGGAAAGATAATTTTTTCTTGCAGAAATATTAATCAACTGTAGAGTTTTTGCAGGAAACAAATAATAGTTGTTTGAAACTAAGTTACTTAGGCAAGAAATTAAAAAAAAATAGAAATTAAAAATATCAACAGGCAATAGGTGAGCATGTGGTCATTGCACATGTATACAAAAATATTCTTTAGTTTGAGAGTTATGTCTCGGAAACAAAGCCTAGAGTTGTTTGAGTCCAAACTGTTTCCATGGAAACTGAACAAGATAAAATTTGTAAAATTCAAAATAGCAAAAGGTACCAGTTAAGCTTATGAGCTATGCATCATGCCAAGTTTCTTTGAAATACGTTGAACAGTTTTAAATTTTTTGCCTCCATATTCAATAATGTAACAGGCAATAACATTATGTAGTAATGATATGTAACAGGGAATAACAATGTAATAATGTCATGTAACAGATAATAACAATGTAGTCATGTCGTGTAACAGGCAATACCAATGTGATAATGTCATGTACAGATGAAACAAACAATAACAATATCATAATGGAATGTAACATGGAATAACAATTTCATTATGTCATGTAACAGGGAATACCAATGTAATAATGTCATGTAACAGGCAATAACAATGTTATGTCATGTTACAGGGAATAACAATGTAGTAATGTCTTGTATCAGGCAATAACAATGTCATAATGTCATGTAACAGGGAATAACAATGTAATAATGTCATGTAACAGGGAATACCAATGTAATAATGTCATGTAACAGGTAATACCAATGTAGTACTGTTATGTAACAGGCAATAACAATGTAGTAATATCATGTAACAGGAAATACCAATGTAATAATGTCATGTAACAGGTAATACCAATGTAATAATGTCATGTAACATGGAATACCAATGTAGTACTGTCATGTAACAGGCAATAACAATGTAGTAATATCATGTAACAGGTAATACCAATGTAATAATGTCATGTAACAGGTAATACCAATGTAATAATGTCATGTAACATGGAATACCAATGTAATAATGTCATATAACATGGAATACCAATGTAGTACTGTCATGTAACAGGCAATAACAATGTAATAATGTCATGTAACCGGCAATAACAATGTAACAATGTCATGTAACAGGCCATAACAATGCACTAATGCCCACCTCACAATGCTCAGGTCCAGAGTAGCAAGGCAGCAAGGACCGTTTCCAAGCCACACCAACAACAGGTCACCAAGGATGTGAGCCAATATTGATTGTATTTTATAGAGTGAGACCACCTGAAGTGTCTGGCTTCCACCTTCCAGACAGATGAGACTAATAGATGAAGACTTATGCACCTTGATTTATAGCAGCACAGGGAATAAACCCTAATAGCCACACAGTACACCATAGGTGATATAAGCTGCAGTTTGGTAATATATGGCTGGGGTCACCTTGGACGAGCATCAGTCAGCTTCCTCCTGACAGTTTCGAGATTTACTTATTTGATCTGTAGCAGGATGCGCATCATTGATGTCTTCTTGTCGGGTTAAGCTGATGATAAAGTTCTCTCTTTATGTGTAGGTGGATCATTGTCGATTTTTACTGGATCATGTGGATAGAGGGAGAGTCTTTATCAAGCCACCCTTGTCTAAAGTCAGGTGGATCATTGTAGATTATTACAGGATAGAGGGAGAGTCTTTGTCAAGCCACCTTTGTCTGTAGTCAGGTGGATTATTGTAGATTATTACAGGATAGAGGGAGAGTCTTTATCAAGCCACCCTTGTCTAAAGTCAGGTGGATCATTGTAGATTATTACAGGATAGAGGGAGAGTCTTTGTCAAGCCACCTTTGTCTGTAGTCAGGTGGATTATTGTAGATTATTACAGGATAGAGGGAGAATCTTTATCAAGCCACCTTTGTCTATAGTCAGATGAATTATTGTAGATTATTACAGGATAGAGGGAGAATCTTTATCAAGCCACCTTTGTCTATAGTCAGGTGAATTATTGTAGATTATTACAGGATAGAGGGAGAATCTTTATCAAGCCACCTTTGTCTATAGACAGGTGGATCATTGTAGATTATTACAGGATAGAGGGAGAATCTTTATCAAGCCACCTTTGTCTATAGACAGGTGGATCATTGTAGATTATCACAGGATAGAGGGAGAATCTTTATCAAGCCATGTTTGTCTATAGTCAGGTGGACCATTGTTGATTTTTATAGGACATAGTGGATTTAAATATTGTGAGTTTGGCTGTTGTTTAATGCTGCACTCAGAAATATTCCAGCAGTCTGTAAATAATTGCATCTGGACCAGACAATCATGTGACTGGCATCATCAGCATCGGTCCATGCAGTTAGGATACGATGACATGCATCAACGTATTCAGCGAGCCTGACCACCCGATCCCGTTAGTCGCATCTTACGACAAGCATTATGCAGGGGTTGCTGAAGACCAATTCTAACGGGGATCTTGGGGGGGGGGGGGCATTGGGTGGGGGTTGGTGAGTTAGGCAAATCATTGCAGCTTATTACAGGACAGAGTAGGCCTATAGAGGAGGCCACCATCACCTGTAGTAAGATGGACTTGAACCAGTTGACACTTAAGTTTGGATTTACAATGCTTAAAACAGAGCTTCATTAATACAGCGTGTCAGCTAGATGTGGGGGGACAACCTAAAGTCATGCAGATCTTACTCGTATGCCACTTTGGTGAAACCCAAAGAGCACAGGTATGGTGCTTTGGAACCTTAAACTATTATCAAGGTGACTCTGGGATCTAGTATCAAGGAGACTCTGGGATCCAGTATCAAGGTGACTCTGGGATCCAGTATCAAGGTTACTCTGGGATCCAGTATCAAGGTGACTGTAGGATCCAGTATCAAGGTGACTCTGGGATCCAGTATCAAGGTGACTCTGGGATCCAGTATCAAGGTTACTCTAGGATCCAGTATCAAGGTGACTCTGGGATCCAGTATCAAGGTTACTCTGGGATCCAGTATCAAGGTGACTGTAGGATCCAGTATCAAGGTGACTCTGGGATCCAGTATCAAGGTTACTCTGGGATCCAGTATCAAGGTGACTCTGGGATCCAATATCAAGGTGACTCTGGGATCCAGTATCAAGGTGACTCTGGGATCCAGTATCAAGGTGACTCTGGGATCCAGTATCAAGGTGACTCTGGGATCCAGTATCAAGGATCCAAACACACAAACATGGGATTCATGTATGCCTTACAAGAGAGGAAGCATCTCTGCACAACAAACTGTGGCGCCTCAGATGAATGAGTCACTCATGCCCCCAGGTTACATTGGGAAGAAAATCAATGGAGTGCCCTGACAAAGTTTATATTTTCACAAGTGGCGCAGTCCCAAGTGAAACTGGCAACGTTATCAACTTTACTGGTTGAAATGTGGATTTAAAACATCTTGTTAAGATATGGATTTAAAACATCTTGTTAAGATATGGATTTAAAACATCTTGTTAAGATATGGATTAAAAACATCTGAAGATATGGATTTTAAACATCTTGATAAGAAATGAATTTAAAACATCTTAAGATATGGATTTAAAACATCTTGTTAAGATATGGATTAAAAACATCTTGTTAAGATGGTAAAGATACAAAATATTGCTAAGACATGAATCTTAAAATATAACAGAGTGAGGATTCCAGGTTAGAACCGGTTCCAGCAACCAAAGCTTGTCGTACCAGGGGGATTCCGGGTTAGAACCGGTCCCAAGCAACCAAAGCTTGTCGTACCAGGGGGATTCCGGGTTAGAAATGGTCCCCAGCAACCAAAGCTTGTCGTACCAGGGGGATTCCGGGTTAGAACCCGTCCCAAGCAACCATGATTCTGATTAGACTTAGATTTGACTTGACAGAGTGTAGTCACATGTGAAGTTAAACAACAAACAAATCTTGAAGAGACAATGGTTCCCCAACTAAGAGTGTGAGTGAGTTGGGTTTAACGCCGCTTTTAACATTTTTCCAGTCATATCACGGCGTGTCAGCTTCATGTGGGAGGAAAGCCCGAAGTGACACAGGTTTCAGAGGTTTACCTCTTCGGTGAAAGCCATGAGCACGGGTATGGTGCTGACAAACCTAGAAACATAATCAGGGCGAACCGGGATTCGAACCCACAATCATAGGTTTCTGGCGTGCCCAAGAGACGTAACTCTGCACAGCTAATCATGTTAACAACTGTTTCAGCATTACACCACATCTATCATGTTGATAGATAGCCATGTTGATAGATAGCCATGTATAGAGAACAGACTAATGCTGAAATTAGACTTGTGTGTACTGATAAAGATTTTCTCCTGATTGTGTTTGACAAATACAAAGTTCTACATTGACCTACACTTGGAGGTTAATCGATTCTTACAATTTTCTTCCATTCAATCAAGGAAATAAATATCACATGAATCATGTGCACAGTTATTTAATCGATACTGACGTGAAGTATGATATCGTATAACATGCAGTAACATATGCCATGAAGTCTGGTACCATATTACATGCAGTCAGTATTTAATCAATACTGCCCTGAAGTATGCCTCGTATTACATTCAACAAGGATTGAATCAAGTGAATTAGTTTATAAACCAGTTTGATTAACATTACATTCAACAAGGATTGAATCAAGTGAATTAGGTTATAAACCAGTTTGATTAACATTACATTCAACAAGGATTGAATCAAGTGAATTAGGTTATAAACCAGTTTGATTAACATTTCATTCAACAAGGATTGAATCAAGTGAATTAGGTTATAAACCAGTTTGATTAACATTTCATTCAACAAGGATTGAATCAAGATAATTAGGTCATAAACCAGCTTGATTAGCATTTCATTCAACAAGGATTGAATCGAATGAATTAGATTATAAACCAGTTTGATTAACATTTCATTCAACAAGGATTGAATCAAGTGAATTAGGTTATAAACCAGTTTGATTAACATTTCATTCAACAAGGATTGAATCAAGATAATTAGGTCATAAACCAGTTTGATTAGCATTACATTCAACAAGGATTGAATCGAATGAATTAGATTATAAACCAGTTTGATTAACATTTCATTCAACAAGGATTGAATCAAGTGAATTAGGTTATAAACCAGTTTGATTAACATTTCAGTTACATCCAAATGTCATTCTTGAGAGTTTATCCATCAAGTGTATAGATGTCAAAGCAGCAGAGTGTGATTAAATTGGGTTCCTTTTTGTTGAAGGAATGCTGACAAACCAAGGATCATAATCTGGAATGAGACATCAGTGAATCCTGGTACAACAAAGGGATGAAACTCTGTGAAAGAGTTCTTCCTATCACATGCTACACAGAATATTCTGCCAACCCCACATGAAGTGACTATTACATCTCAATACCAAACCAACATCATAATCTGGAATGAGAAATTAGTAAATCCTGGCACAGCAAAGGGACACAACTCTGTCAAAGAGTTCTTTCTATCACATGCAACATAGCCAATACTGCAGCATGTGCAAACTCCACATGAAATGGCTATTACATCTCCACATCAAACCAACACGGCGCCAACAACAGTACAGCACCCAAAGACATTGCACTTCGTGACCTTTGAAAGTTGATGCCTGGAAACTTTTCACACATGGAAATTTGAAGATAATGACGGCAGCTGTATGGACACCTGCTCAAAAACTACATGGTTTAATGGAATTAAAATGGTAAAAAGGGCCTCCCTTACAGTCTACAATGAGCTTTTCCGGGAATAATCACACATGCCCACAGCAGAACGATGAAACAAGCCGCAAGCCTCTACATCCCGCGACGCCATTTACAGAGGACGATCTTCTTTTGAAATACATACATGCTGGAACATTAACTCCCTAAGGGCAGACTTCTTTTCTTTTTTTTCTTTTTTTTTTGGGGGGGGGGGGGGTTGTTTACTTATTTTGAGAGTGTAACATTTAAGAAATTGTTTTAATTAAATGCATAGTACAGGTACTCTTTTCATCTATAAGATGGGAAGTGATAAAAAAAATTGTGTACTTGTTTGTGTCCTCATAAATATAAATATATAATAATTATAATATATAATATATACTTGAATTGATAATTTATTGTAAAGAAATTGTAAAAAAAAATAATCCCTTTTTAAAAATAGTATTTTTTTGTCAAAGTGATCTTTATCGTTGGCGGTATTTAAAATACCTTGTCATTCTTACTTTATTTTTTCTCTCTGAATTTTCAGTTTTTTAAGGCCTAACCATGATAAACATTAATCTGGAAATGTGTAAATCTGGACTATAATACCAAGAACAATCAATTAAATAGAGAATCTCACCCAAGTGTCTTTTCATATCAAATGAGGTGAGGTGAGGTGAGGTGAAATGGGGTTTAATGTCGCGTCTAAGATTATTGCACTTATATAGCGACATGCATGCACGTGTGTGTGTGTGTGTGTGTGTGTGTGTGTGTGTGTGTGTGTGTCTGCTTGTACTAGTCAGGACTGATGCCGATTTATAGTGCTAGCCCACTGAAATACCATGCTGCAGTTTAACATGAATACCCCACTCAGACACAGTATACTGACTCCAAGCCGACCAGTCCTTGTTTTAGCCCCTTAATGCCGAGCGCCAGACAGGGTAAAAACAAGTACCATCTTTTAACATCTTTTGGTATGACGCGGCCAGGGATCGAACCCCGGACCTTCCGCTCTCCGGGCGGATGCTCTACCACTAGACCACGGAGGCGGTCTGATACCAAATGTATCAACACGAGTTGATAAAAGTGAAAAAACTCTGAGGCTTGCCGAGGAGTTTTTCCACTTTTATTAACGTGTGTTGATATATTTCATATCAAAAGCCCGAGGGTGAGATTTTATATATCATCTAACATCATTCTTCCAACTTTTTCAGTTTGTAGACAGTAACAAGCAGTGTCTAAAGTGTATAAAGCACTGCTAATACTAGCAATAGCTTCAGTAGCAGAGCCATTAGTGATGTCATTTGATTGTGACATCATGGTAACAATGACATCACAATGGTCAGCAAAGCATGTCATGGCATATCTGATGGTCCATTGAACATGTAGAATATGTGAAGTCTCCCTTGCCAAGTGACTTCATTCAAAATATGCCTCTGGTCACCCAGCAGTGACTGGGTACCCGGTAGGAGGAGATGGTAATGTGAGGCAGGAAGTATTGTATACACCCCAGGGAGCTGAGAATGAAACCCGAGTGCACACATCATCATGCCATATTTCAGCTACCGGATATCCTCTGTTAGAGGCCAGGCATCTATTCTGTGTTGATGCGGGCACAGAGACAACTCACTACCTTACCGAAACCCTTATTCTACACTCATACAAAGGGTTAATTTGCAGGAAATGGTCATTATTAATCCCCAACATTACACAGAAGGAAATAGGATGAGAGACCCGGATTCTAATATAGAATCGGCTTCCATTGTTTGGATAGAGCGTATGACCCAGCGTCAAATAGAGGAAATATGTTATATAACTGTGGCCTTATCTTCACTCCACAAGGTACCTTAACACACAATCAGCCAGGAAAGAAATACAGGTATTTTAGTTAAAAGGGAAACATTGGTTAATTATACGGAGCGAAGGGGTTTTGAAAGTTTTCATGCATACAAGCAATAAAATTAATGGGTAACAGAGATTAATTTCATGAAAATTTCACAAATACATATCTGGAGCTCGGTTACTTCTCATTCTTGACTAGCATGGGTTACTGAAGATCCCCAGTCGGTAGATCCAGGGTAGAATTGGTCTTCAGCAACCCAAGACGAGTATCTTGCTGAGATTATACGTCAAACAGATGCCATTGTTTTAGTTGTTACAAAAAGTTAAAAAAACCATAGCATTTTAAAAAATATATATTTAAAAGCAGTTATCAATATTGGCCAACGTCAAGGCCATTTTAAGGCTTTTCATCACATTTCAAGGCCATTTCAAGGTAGATTCAGGTTTAAGGACCTTTCAGGCCAAATGGAAAATCACAAGGCCTTTGAATCATGTGCCAACTTTGAACTGTTTATCAAAATATGTATTTACTAAAATAAGGAAGTACAAAGCTCCGTTGCCACAGAAATATAATGCACTTGTCATATTTCCAATGAATGATTAGTACATAGTAACATCAGCATGATTAGCATCCTCATCACTTATCCAGACTAATGAGATCATACATCTGATATTTACAAAATATTTCACAACAAGAGGATCGTCAAGACCCTAAGGATTCTGGGATCTGTCCGACCTTGAACCTGCACCAACATCAGCTGTCTGTGGTAGAGAGGAGAGGAACTGCCTCAGGTATACAAGACTGATCACACGTCACTGTCTTAACTATTCTCACCTTGGCATCCATGAAATTGCCGACATGCCTCGTGGAATTCTGTGAGTTTAGTTTATCATCTGACTGTGGAGGAAGGGTCCCGGGGAATCTATAGTATCCACGCACCGTACAATGGCCTCACGTAACACTGGAGCTTGGGCTGGTGCTGTAGCATTGATTGCTGCTAAGCCTGTCTACATCACCACAAGAATGACCACATCGCTGGTTCATCCAACTTGACTTTACTCGTTCATCCCAACAACAGTGAGAACATTATTATGAGGAAAGGATTCTCTCTCCAACATTTGTCAAACTCCTACCTCCTCCTCATAGTGTTTATCTGGCGTATTTTACTTCCTAGTGGGACGTCTGCTTCAAAATAAACCTCCTGTTACTTAACCACACTCCTGCAAACAGCAGCGGGCATTATTCCCAAAATACAACCACTTCAGACAAGTGTCAAACTGGTACTTGTGGAAGTGGTTTTATTAAAATATAATTAACATATTATTTTATTGCTTCAATAATAAACAGACTTGTTTGGGTGAACATTTGTCGGTTTTCAAGTGAACGTTCTACAGGCACGTAACACGCCACAACCACTTCCTGTTTTCAATTTCCTTATATGGAGCAGCACTCTATTGTGTTCGTTAGAGAAATAATCATGAACATTTCACAGTTTCATATTCCATGGTTTCTACTTCCCCTCTACAATCCTGACCTTACCCATATTCCTTACAAATTATTCAAGATTTCAAGAAAATTACCAACTAATTCATTTTCACAGATGAACACATGTACATCTCAGAACGTCTCATTGTTTCTGATCACAGTCTTGAATTACCATTTTCAATAAGAATTATCCAAGATTTCAAGAAAATTACCAACTTATTCGTTTTCACAGATGAACACATGTACATCTCAGAACGTCTCAATGTTTCTGATCACAGTCTTGAATTACCATTTTCAATAAGAATTATCCAAGATTTCTAGAAAATTACCAACTTATTCATTTTCACAGATGAACACATGTACAGCTCAGAACGTCTCAATGTTTCTGATCACAGTCTTGAATTTCCATTTTCATTACAAATTATCCAAGATTTCAAGCAAAAATTACCAACTTATTCATTTTCATAGATGAACACATGTACATCTCAGAACATCTCAATGTTTCTGATCACAGTCTTGAATTTCCATTTTCATTACAAATTATCCAAGATTTCAAGGAAATTACAAACTTATTCATTTTCATAGATGAACGCATGTACAGCTCAGAACGTCTCATTGTTTCTGATCACAGTCTTGAATTTCCATTTTCAATAAAAATTATCCAAGATTTCAAGAAAATTACCAACTTATTCATTTTCACAGATGAACACATGTACATCTCAGAACGTCTCAATGTTCCTGATCATACTCTTGAATCTCCATTGTCCATCTCACTGTGTATACAGCGTATACACCCCATGCAATATAACTGTGTATACAGCGTATACACCCAATGCAATATAACTGTGCATACAGCGTATACACCCAATGCAATATAACTGTGCATACACTACATCAAGCAGATGGCTAGCCCAGGTGGTATGTTACTGTAGAATTGCCAGACATGAGTATCTAGGTACAGGAATACACATAGCACGAGTCAGCAATACTTCTCTGCTGTGCATCAGTGTAACGCTGTTCGAGTACGGAAGTTGTGCTGTGCATCCCTTCCTATTGTGACTGGCCTCATCAAGGCAGACAGTGCTTGACCAGGAAACAATACATATAGAGACAAATCTCAGCTTCCAGGCTTAGTGTCCTTGGAAGGGGCATTAGGAAACAATCTTTATCTCGTTCAACATTATGATTATCTAAAGTTCTTAGTACTCAAATATGTTTTAATACTGTACTTTTTTACATTGCATTCAATGCAATAATGTGAACCTATGCATTAATGAGTGAGTGAGTGAGTGAGTGAGTGAGTTGGGTTTTACGCAGCTTTTATCAGTATTCCAGTTATATCGCGGTTTGTCAGCTTAATGTTGGAGGAAAGCCTGAAGTGATGCAGGTCTTCTGAGACCACTTTGGTGAAACCCACGAGCACGGGTATGGTGCTGACAAACCTAGAAACATAATCGGGGCAAACCGGGATTCGAACCCACAATCATAGGTTTCTGGCGTGCCAAGGGACGCAACTCTGCACAGTGAATCATGTCCCTTAGACGACTGGGCCACCCATGCCGCCCTTAGCATTAATGCCTCTTCCTATTTATTGCTCCTGTTGTCATTGGGACATAAGCCGTGTTTACAAAGCCACAACATTTGTTATTAAATAACATGGATTGGGAATTTGGACTGACATTTGATGGACACATGGGGGGAATACAGGCTGATGAGCAGGTTTAGATAAATCTAGGGTATAAACACAACTGAAATATATAATTTGGTTTGTTTGTAGTTTAACGCAGCACTCACCACTATTCCAGCTATATGACGGCGGTCTGAAAATAATTGTGTCTGGACCAGACAATCCAGTGATTGATATCAGGAGCACCGATCCACACAATTGGGATACGATGACATGTATTAACCTAGTCAGGGAGCCTGACAACTCGATCTCGTTGGTCGCCTCTTACGACAAGCATAGTCGCCGCTTACAGCAAGCATGGGTTGCTGAAGACCAATTCTCTACCCGGATCTTCACAGGTCGAAATATATAATGGTCCACGGAACAAATATTGGTTATTCTTTAACTTTTTTATAGACAAATGATTTTTTAAAAATACATTTGGTATTTCTATTGTTACTTGTCAATTCCCAAATTGGAACAATATCTTCAACCAGAAATCTGTATATAAAAGAATTTAGGGTGAAACAAACAAACAAACAAACATGTTTCTATAATGCTTGAAATCCATTCATGCTATTCAGGAAGTTTACTGATAATTCAAGCATATAAATATAATAACTTCCTCACCACTGCTTACATTTAAAAGTACTACATTCCTGACAACTAATCATTGTCCAATAATAAAATTCAATAAGCTTCTACTGAATCTGAACAGAAACAATGTAATACAGTTACAATCACTGTTTGACAATAAATTACACTGCTACAAAACAGTTTTTCCATAATTCTGTGGAATGGTTAAGTGCTGTCACAAGTGATTTTATTAATAAATTTGGTACTTAAAAAAGTAAGTAAAATTATAAATTTTTATGCATTTTGTTAATATTTAATGGTAACATTTTCCTAAATCCTAATAGTTGGAGATTTGTTCATAATATCAGATACCAATAAATGGTATCTAAAAATCAATGTCAACTGTTAGTTCCAGTTTGGTAGTGAGTTGCATTTTTATCAGTTATGAACAATTTATAAGTGGAGAGAATGACATATATACACAAGGCATTCAAAATAACTAATATTATTTTTGACACTTGAATATGGTATAAATAATCATAATAACTAACATAATTGCTACAATGTAAACAAATGTGACATCCTCGCCACCAGCTTGAAGGGTGTATATACACGAGAAATAAGTCATGGTTTCAGGCCGTGTTGCATTGCAGATAGCCCAAATTACACTTGAAGTCTAATAATGGATCTATTAGGCAGGTCATGCTGACCTCCACATTACATGCCCCTGTATGGTCTATTTTCATACCACATGGTTCCAACCTTCAACAAAGTTAAATCAAAAGTGTTTTGAAATGCTGAATACAATCTCAAACTGATCATGTGAATGGATAAGCTTGTATTTCTTCAACTGTAGGCACAGATAAAACTTACTTTTTGTAGGCAAAACATATTCCGGTTTCCATGGTTACAAGGCAACAAATTCCTATTCTTTTGGGCTAGTCAGCACTTTTGTGAATGAGGGTGTTGAGGAGAGGCCTTGTGAGCGTCTATGTAAATATTGACTTAAGTCGTGTCTACAAAGCCACAACATCTGTTATTAAATAACATGGATTGGGAATTTGGACTGACATTTGATGGAGACTTGGGAGGAATACAGGCTGATGAGCAGGTTTAGATAAATCTTGGATATAAACACAACTGAAATATATAGTTTGGTTGTTTGTTGTTTAAAACCACACTCAGCAATATTCCATCTTTATGACGGCGGTCTGTAAATAATTGTGTCTGGACCAGACAATCCAGTGATTGATATCATGAGCACCGATCCAAGCAATTGGGATATGATGACATGTATTAACCAAGTCAGGGAGCCTGATAAAACTTACTTTTTGTAGGCAAAGCATTTTCTGGTTTCCATGGAAACAAGGAAACAAATTCCTATTCTATTTGGCTAGTCAGCACTTTTGTGAATGAGGGTGTTGAGGAGAGGCCTTGTCAGCAGCTATGTAAATATTGATATGCTTGTAGTTCTGTGGAATGGTTACGTGGTAGCAGGCATTAAAAAACTCCAATGCAAATATGCTTATTTCAGATAACAGGTGAGTGAGTAGCGGAGTGAGTAACAGGGTCAGTGAGTGAGTGAGTGAGTGAGTAACAGAGTGAGTAACAGGGTCAGTGAGTGAGTGAGTAGCAGAGTGAGTAACAGGGTGAGTAACAGGGTGAGTGAGTGAGTGAGTGAGTAACAGAATGAGTAACAGGGTGAGTGAGTGAGTGAGTGAGTAACAGAGTGAGTAACAGGGTGAGTGAGTGAGTAGCAGAGTGAGTGAGTGAGTGAGTGAGTGAGTAGCAGAGTGAGTAACAGAGTGAGTGAGTGAGTAGCAGAGTGAGTAACAGGGTCAGTGAGTGAGTGAGTGAGTAACAGAGTGAGTATTAGGGTGAGTGAGTGAGTAGCAGAGTGAGTAACAGGGTGAGTGAGTGAGTGAGTAGCAGAGTGAGTAACAGAGTAACAGGGTGAGTGAGTGAGTGAGTGAGTGAGTAGCAGAGTGAGTAACAGAGTGAGTGAGTGAGTAGCAGAGTGAGTAACAGGGTCAGTGAGTGAGTGAGTGAGTAACAGGGTGAGTGAGTGAGTGAGTGAGTGAGTAGCAGAGTGAGTAACAGAGTGAGTAACAGGGTGAGTGAGTGAGTGAGTGAGTGAGTAGCAGAGTGAGTAACAGAGTGAGTGAGTGAGTAACAGAGTGAGTAACAGGGTGAGTGAGTGAGTGAGTGAGTAACAGAGTGAGTAACAGGGTGAGTGAGTGAGTGAGTGAGTGAGTGAGTAGCAGAGTGAGTAACAGAGTGAGTGAGTGAGTAGCAGAGTGAGTAACAGGGTCAGTGAGTGAGTGAGTGAGTGAGTAGCAGGGTGAGTAACAGGGTCAGTGAGTGAGTGAGTGAGTGAGTAGCAGAGTGAGTAACAGAGTGAGTGAGTGAGTAGCAGAGTGAGTAACAGGGTCAGTGAGTGAGTGAGTGAGTAGCAGAGTGAGTAACAGGGTGAGTGAGTGAGTGAGTAACAGAGTGAGTAACAGGGTCAGTGAGTGAGTAACAGAGTGAGTAACAGGGTCAGTGAGTGAGTGAGTGAGTAGCAGAGTGAGTAACAGGGTGAGTGAGTGAGTGAGTGAGTGAGTGAGTAGCAGAGTGAGTAACAGAGTGAGTGAGTGAGTAGCAGAGTGAGTAACAGGGTCAGTGAGTGAGTGAGTGAGTGAGTAGCAGAGTGAGTAACAGGGTCAGTGAGTGAGTGAGTAACAGAGTGAGTAACAGGGTCAGTGAGTGAGTAACAGAGTGAGTAACAGAGTGAGTAACAGAGTGAGTAACTGGGTGAGTAACAGGGTGAGTGAGTGAGTGAGTGAGTGTGTGAGTGAGTGAGTAACAGAGTGAGTAACAGGGTGAGTGAGTGAGTGTGTGAGTGAGTAACAGAGTGAGTAACAGGGTGAGTGAGTGAGTAACAGGGTGAGTGAGTGAGTGTGTGAGTGAGTAACAGAGTGAGTGAGTGAGTGTGTGAGTGAGTAACAGAGTGAGTAACAGGGTGAGTGAGTGAGTGAGTAGCAGAGTGAGTAACAGGGTCAGTGAGTGAGTGTGTGAGTGAGTAACAGAGTGAGTAACAGGGTGAGTGAGTGAGTAACAGGGTGAGTGAGTGAGTGTGTGAGTAACAGAGTGAGTAACAGGGTGAGTGAGTGAGTGTGTGAGTGAGTAACAGAGTGAGTAACAGGGTGAGTGAGTGAGTGAGTAGCAGAGTGAGTAACAGGGTCAGTGAGTGAGTGGGTGTCTTGCGTCTCCCCTAGAATATTGTCATGAATATCATATATATAGAAAATACCTTCCTTACAACAACTCCTAAATAATAACCTTTAATAACACATGTGTAATTTACTGGGAAAATATTATCATAAGATAACTTAAAAAAGATATTGTCTGCCAAGCTTAAAAAACAACCCAACTCTTCATTTGGTCATGAATAAAGTACAACCCTTCAGGGAAGATTCCAACTTGATCGCCTGAACCTAGACTGGACCCATCACCAAATGTCTCAAGTCAAATGATGGGTAATGGAAAATCTCTCACTTTACAGCGTACTGTCATTACTGATTGATGTCCTGATTAGGAAAGATTTTGTAATCTAGATTTTGATCGAAATAACGAAAATGCCTTTTAGGCTTCCCTCTCTATTGCACTTACAGAGCATATTGTCTAGACCATTATTTTCCTGCAATGATTTCATACGTATGTGGCCATTTTCTCCCTGAACGAATATGATTTACTGCTATTTCCCCGAGTTGGCAAAACTAATAGACATGGGGCATGCATTGACAATAAAACTGGACCAGGTCGTGCAAGAACTAATCATTTCTTCAAGCACATAGAAATTACCAAACTCAAAATAATGAACTTCATGTAAGGAGTATAATCAAAGCGTGATGGATAAATTCTCCAGCGTTTTACAAGATGCAACAACAGAATAATCAGATTGACTTGATGACCGTCTCTAGACTAACATCTAGTCTCTGAAATGAACATATCATACAGAAAAAACAGTTGTTCAGTTATCTTAATAAAAATATAATAAAAGGGAGCCCAGTGACTCTCTTCATTTTCGGATACTGCAGTAATCTCGACTTGCCAAACATTACAGACTTGCATGGGCTGTATTTGATATTTATCATCCAAAACTGGCTCCCACAGGAGATATCGCTTGGATGAGATCAAGCGATATCTACACTGTAGATATCGCTGCAATGAAATTACATCACAATGCTTTGCAGACCATTGTGACGTCACTGGTTACCATGACATCACAATCAAATGACATCACTAATGGCTCTGCTACTGAAGCTGTTAGCAGTTCTTTTTTCACTAAAGACACTGCTAATTACTCTCTACAAATTGAAAAAGTTGGAAGAATGATGTTGGATGATAAATAAAATCTCACCCTTGTGTCTTTTGATATCAAATATATCAACACTCGTTGATAAAAGTGGCAAAAATCCTCGGCAAGCCTCAGAATTTTTCCACTTTTATCAACTCGTGTTGATATATTTGATATCAAAAGACACTTGGGTGAGATTCTCTATATATTTGTATCAGGGTCTGTAAGACAGACTGGACCGCCTCCTGCTGAAGCAGCTATAGTTCTGTATCAGCATGATGGGGATGAAAGGGCACCAACACCTGTGGATGGTGCGGGCGTGGTGTCAGTAAGCACTGGCAATGTAAAAGATGTAATTATTAATTAGTTTTTCATGCTGTAAAATAGGGAACACTTTAAACATTTTCACTGTATGTTATTGCCACAGTGTAAATCACTTTAGCGACCACAGCATACTATTACATAATGACAATGTGGACTACCGAGGCCATAAAAATACGTTGCCATGGTTACAGAACTCGGCGTGACCGTTCTGGTGTACTTTTCCAAAGTAGGCACTTTAATTATGACTTATTTCACCAAGCCTAGTTTTGTAAGAACCTGCGTAGGGGGAGTTGCTGTATATTACCAGGAGGCTGAACGCCATTATCAAGAATTACTGGCTGCTAATAGTTTTTAATCTAATTTCCTGTAATTAAATGTCCTTAGTTATCGAAATATAATACAAGCAACTTGTATGTTCCAGACAACTCTTGGCCAGTCAGCCAGAATCCTCTTGAAATCATTTACTACATGTGTATAATCATCATCATCATCATCATCATCACTAACACCATTTACAACACCATCATCATCCACACCACCACCAACACCACCATAATCATCATCACTAACACAATTAACAACATCATCATCATCATCATCATCATCATCATCATCATCATCATCCACACCACCACCAACACCACCATAATCATCATCACTAACACCATTTACAACATCATCATCTTCATCATCATCATCATCATCATCATCATCGACTACACCACCACCCATACCATCATCATCATCCATACCATCATCCACACCACCAACCACACCACCATCATCATAAAAACCACAACACCATTTACATCATCATCATCATCATCATCATCCACATCATGACTGTACTTTCCAACTCCATCACAAGGAGAGTTTTAGTCCTAAACCATGACTGTAGAATACATTTATTTTATGAAAAAAACCCAACAATCTAGAAACATATTCAACAGCAAGTCTAGCCAGCTCTAACTCTATTCCACACATAAAATCAGCATAGGGAAATTATTTTTTTTATTTTTAGAGTCAAAAAGGGTATTGTGTAATATAAGATTTCATATACTAAATGTTAGTCTGGGAGAGTTTTTATAACCATGTTAACGGCTTGCACGAGATGAGTATTTACTGAGTTGTCGACAGTAACAAGGAGCATCATGGGAAAATGGTTGAGCGCTCAGCTCCGGTTGACCTCCTTCATAAAGGTCAAATATGGCCTCCTTCAACTGAGGGATGGGGTCAATGTCAGTCAATTAGTGAGCGAGTCTGGCCGTCACGTTTACCTTACAACTAATCACATTACTCTGTCTTGCACTGAGATGACCCCGGGGACGTACGATAGCCGAGTGGATGAAGCATTTGAACATACAGGAGTAGACTAACATCTAGTCTCTAAAATGAACATATTTTACAAAAAAATATAATAAAAAGGAGCCAGGGACTCTTCCAGATACTGCACTAATCTAGACTTGCCAAACATTATAGACTTGCATGGGCTGTATTGGACATATTTGTTTCAGGGTCTGTATGACAGATGAAGATGCTGATGTCGCTCCTGAAGCTAAGCTGGAATAACGATGGCAATAATTCATCAAGGTGGAATGGAGACATACTACCCTGGACAATCGAGGATGATCTTCTCATGGCTCATTTTTCGACCACCTGCATCAAATAGTCAAATTTCCTGAAAACATAATTTCTAAATGCTTCCTCCAGTCAGCCTAGTGGCAGAGCGGTAGTGTCAGACTTGACAATCCAAATGGTTTGAGCTGGTAGTTTAAAAGGAGTGAGTTAGAGGGGTTTAACGCCACTTTTAACAGTATTCTAGTTATATCACGGCGTGTCAGCTTAATGTGGGAGGAAAGCCAGAAGTGAAGCAGGTCTCAGACGTTTACCACTTTGGTGAAACCCACGAGTACTGGTATAGTGCTGACAAACCTAGAAACATAATCGGGGCGAACTGGGATTCAAACCCACAATCATAGGTTTCTGGCGTGCCTAAGGGACGCAACTCTGCACAGCTAATCGCTGTGCCTTCAACGACTGGGCAACCTATGTCCCCTTATTCTAACCTAGCTCTCTATGGAGCTTTTACAAATTTCTGCCTTTTTACTTTAAAACTAAGATTAACAAATTGTTTTGACTTTTATTCAAGTCTGGGATTGTAAGAAGTCATTCTGGAAAGTAAGAATTGACTCCGAATGTTTTTGCATTTATGCAGATTTACACAGTTCATACTGGTTTTATGTTTATACTTCCATAAACACAAAAAACTATTTAAGTCAATTGTTATAAATCAATATGTGAACAAAAACAACTGCTTGTGTAATCTTCAACACAAAACAACTGTAGACAACAATACGAAATCAGTGACATCGTTCAGCGGAATAATACAACACAAGCCCCGCCCACTCTGTTATCAACCAATCAGAACACAGTAGCCCGTAACGGGCAAGGCATACTTTTTTAAATTTAAAGAAACATAAATAAACAAAAATTGCATTAAATTGCTAAGGAACCACAAGCAATTTATTCATATAATCTTGACATGGCAACAGTGAAGGGGTGTTTTTACACTTTCAGTTAAAAGAAATAAGACTACGGCATTGAGAGAGAAGTAGGGTATAAGATGCCCTCTGCAGAGTCAGATCGGTATGAAAACAAAGATGGAAGTGTTTTCCTGATAACTAACTTCAAGACTGATTTGCAATAGACATGCTAGAACTGATGGGTCATTATCAGGCGACTGAAACATACTTGGGCTGGATGTTTGGTTGTCTGTTAGTAAGGGATTCATCTAGACTTGCTCAGAGGCTGTTATTCGATCATAATTGTACAGCAAATGTCAGTTAAAATTACCAAATAGGAATTTCAAATTTCCCAAATTACGATAGTTATATCTAATGTGATGGCTTGGTTGAGGTGACTTGCACTTAACTGTCAACAGGACCTATAAAGAGGAAAATGCTATTATAATCATCATCATCATCATCGTCATCATCATCATCATCATCATCATCATCATCATCGTCGTCATCATTATCATCATCATCGTCTTCATCATTGTCATCATCATCGTCGTCATCATTTTCATCATCATCGTCATCATCGTTGTCTTCATCATCATCATCATCATCGTCGTCGTCATCATTATCATCATCATCTTTGTCTTCATCATCATCATCATCGTCGTCATCGTCATCATCATCATCATCATCATCACTCTTCCTCAGGTATCCACGTACTAGTATCTGCTCAAATGCGGTTTTATTTGTTCCCCGACCAGTGGATCCGTTTGCATTCCTGTTATCATTCTCAACTCCCTGGGGAGCATACAACCCAAGTTTCCTCAGGCGCTAGAGGGTTTTTACATCCACCTCACATATGGGGTACCCATTCCCTGCCTGGTGAACAGAGGCACATTTGAACTAAGTCACTTGCCCAGAGTGACACCACACGTTTTGACACTTGTGTTTCGGGTGTACGTATTCGTGTTTCTACCATCTGGTCACCCACCATTGGACGAGTGGGTTCTTTTGAGAGCACAGGGTGTATGCACTGTACACTACTGTACACCAGGTATGGCGCCATCTTCCTGAGGCAAGAGAGTTAACTGACTGTAAAAGTCCAGTTTCCGCCCTTGCCGAACTAGGCTGATATTCTGGAGTTACATTTTGGCTGGACTAACGAGTCTATGCCCAGTCCAATCAAAACCGCGCAACAAAATCAAATTCCGGTTCGTAAACTGTCATGCAGATTTCGGTCGATTGCAGGATTTGCAAAGCCTGTGCACCATCAACTTGTTGTCCACATATATTTTCCAAATCTTTTTCATGTTTTTAATCAAGGTGCTCGCGTGATTTGATGCACTTCGCAATGTAAAGACCTGTTTTATCGCAAAATAGATCTGGATTATCGATCAGATCGCCTTGACTGGGCGCCCCCATTTTGTTTGAAACAAATGCAAGTTATACGAAAGATGCAATCTGATTGGTCCATAGGAGAGGCATAGAAGGGACATGACTCGTGATAGCCAGTGGTGGCGCTACGATCGAGCCCAGGAATTCCAGCCTAGTTCGGCAAGGGTGGAAACTGGACTTCTAAAGTCAGTTAACTCTCTTGCCTCAGGAAGATGGTATGGCGCTGACAAGCCTAGAAACATGATCGGGGCAAATCTGGTATTCGAACCAGGATCTTAGGGTTCTGGCGTTCCCAGGGGAAGGCACCTAACACATTGCTCAAGTCATGGAATCCCAGACCTTGCCCACTCGGCCACCCAGAATGAAATTACAAGTGAAATCGATCACAAATTTCATAACCATGAATAATCAGGAAACGCCTGTCCTGGCTGCTTGCCAGGTATTGATGACCAAACACAGGTAAATGATTCAAACGAATGCTGGCAGCCTCAGGTGTGTCAGGTGATACAAACACACACACAAACGTGACCCTACTTCCTCAAGCACACATAGCATAGTCATTTACATCCTGGCAAGCAATATATCTCATATTGATGCACTTGCTGACATTGTAATATCTATATATGGAAACTAATAGAAATATATTGAAACCCTGCCTACGCATATCATAAATATCATAAAATACGTCAAATTACAAAGGTCGATATTTATATAATGAGTGTAGCTTAATATGTCATACTGTATTCATGCAAATAAGTTCCTTCGGTGTTACAGTGAGTTAAAAGCCGAGTATATAAATATCAAAGATGAAGCGTGGGTTATTTGATTGTTTAGCCCAAGGAAGCTTTATAATTCAAGGCTGAATTTAATGGATGCTAAAACGCAAAATTCACTTGGTATTTCTTATTTGCATTTAATTATTCAGTATTAATTGTTCTTATCAATATAGATCTCCATGGGGATTCCAGATAAGAATATAGATCGCCAGCAACCCATGCTTGTCGTACGAGGCATCTATAGCATGTCATCGTATCACAACTGCAATGCAAATCATATTAATCACTCAATCTGGTTCAGACTCTATTTACAGACCGCCATAACACAGCTAGTATAATCCTGAGTGTAGCATTAAATAACATTTTAACCACAACATAAGCAAATGTTATTGAAATCACAGAAATTTAAGACAATCAAAATATTATGGTAATCTAAGGACTAATTTTTACATGTCGACTGGAGAGTTTTGTACATTTCTACATGTCTACTGGAGAGTTTTGTTAAGACCGAATAGAATCTTGTCACCTGCACAGGGCATAATTTATTAATGCAGCTGCTTGGTATCTATCTGCAAATATGGCAAGGAGAAATTGAATACTGGTAGGCCTTTGTTATGATTATTAAATTTATTCTACATGAAAATCTGGCAGTGTTTCAAGAGATGTGGGGGCCTAGTGGTTAAAGCGTTTGCTCGTCACGCCGAATAACTTGGTTCGATTCAACATGGGTACAATGTGTGAAGCCCATTTCTGGTGTCCCCCGCCATGATATTGCTGGAATATTCTTAACTCACTCACTCACTCACCCACTCACTTGTTTGTTTTTTAATGCCGCACTCAGCATTATTCCAGCTATATGACGGCGGTGTGTAAATAATTGAGTCTGGACCAGACAATCCAGTGATGTTCACTCTGAATCCATGACATGTAAATATCCATCAGTGCATCCTGGCATAGCTAAGGGACACAACTCTGCAGAGAAATATACAACCCTGAGACCAGAAAGCCATCCTTCTTCCAATGTCACTCACAAAGACACAACACATGATCACTCTGAATCCATGACATGTAAATATCCATCAGTGCATCCTGCCATGGCTAAGGGACACAACTCTGCTGAGAAATACACAACCCTGAGACCAGTGGTCTATCCTTCTTCCAAGGTCAATCACAAAAACACAACACAAGTTCACTCTGAATCCATGACATGTAAATCTCCATCAGCGCATCCTGCTATGGCTAAGGGACACAACTCTGCAGAGAAATATACAACCCTGAGGCCAGAGGGCCATCCTTCTTCCAAGGTCAATCACAAAGACACATGTTCACTCTGAATCCATGTTATGTAAATCTCCATCAGCCCAAAATACATCCAGGACAAATAACATCGCCACTCAAAGGAGCTTCCTGCATAGACTGTAAGGTAGTCTAACCCAGGATGTTGACTTGCTGAGCGTGTGATGCCATTTGTCAAGAACATCACTCAAAGGTATTATTTTGTACAATAGAACTCGGCGGCTAACAGAAAACTATTATCAGACATTTAAAGGGAGACGTGGTCTGAGCAAATTGGCAGTTCAAGCAAACTTGATTTAAGTCCTGTCAACACCCTTTTGTTTGCATTCCAACCCAAATTCTTTTGTATATCAGTCCTAACGTTAATCATGACCCTCAATACACAGAGACCTTGTCTCAGTTTGACACAAGAACAAATTACCGTTAGGCCCAGACTGCCTGGAAATAGGCCCCAGACTGTTGAGAATAATCCCCCATTAATTGATTAGAAATCGGGGGTCAACATAAAGGCCATCCCAAAATGTTTCCTCCAGCCTGACCAGTGCCCTGTTCTAAAGCAAACTTAAGATAACCATAAATATACGTTACAGCATGGGAGTTACGATTATCTTACTACGAAGATTCTCGTAAGTCTATGTTAAGCATGGAAGTTATGATTATCTTACTAAGATTCTCGTAAGTCTATGTTAAAGCATGGGAGTTACGATTATCTTACTAAGATTCTCATAAGTCTATGTTAAAGCATGGGAGTTACGATTATCTTACTAAGATTCTCGTAAGTCTATGTCAAAGCATGAGAGTTACGATTATCTTACTACTAAGATTCTCGTAAGTCTATGTAAAGCATGGGAACTACGATTATCTTACTACTAAGATTCTCTTAAGTCTATGTCAAAGCATATAGTATGGGAGTTACGAATATGTTTGCGCAAAGATTCTCGTATGTATGTGTTAAAGTATGTCAGAGTTACGATTATCTTACTGCTAACATTTTCATAAGTACGTGTTAAATGATGGGATGTCCCAATCATCTTAGCGCTAAGATCGCTTTGTGGAGTGCTGCCCTGGGCCCACTTGCACAAAGCGATCTTAGCGCTAAGATGATCGTAACCCATACTTTAACATAGGCTTACGATAGTCTTAGCACTAAGATCGCTTTGTGCAAGTGGGCTCTGGACATATTGTTGCCTGTAGAATAAAATGGGTAATCTCACTGCTTGGTGAGTGAGTACAAGGCTGAATGATGTCTTAGCAATTAGTTGGCTATATTACAGCTATATCATGGCTGCTAATAAATAATCAAGTCTAGACCAGGCAATGCAGAGATTGAAAGCATAAGCCACAATCCCTGCCTAATGCCGCCTGTAAATATATAAGTGAGTGAGTATTGTTTTACGTTGCTTTTAGCAATATTACAGTAACATCACAGCGGGGGTCACCATAAATAGGCACCACACATTGTACCCATGTTGGGAATCGAACCCGGGTCTTCGGCGTGATGATCAAACGCCTTAACCACCAGGCTACCCGACCGCCCCAAATAAGTGTCCGCAAGGTGGACCAGTGGTTGATAGCATGAACAACAGTCCAGGTCGTCACACCCGGCCATGTAACCATCTGATACTCACTCTTTGGTTGTCACAATTAGCATGGTGATCCAGTCACCTATCATGCCGCACAAACCCGGGGGGGATAGTCAAGTGGTAAAAACGTTTGCCAAAGATCTGGGTTTGATTCCAGGCAAAGTTGGTTGGTTGGTCAACCAAGTCAGCGAGCCTGACCAGCCGATCCCAGTATTCGCCTTTTACTGCAAGCATGGGTTGCTGAAGACCTAATCTACCCCAGATCTTCATGGGTTGATTCCAGGCAAAGTGGCACAAATATTCCAGGAATATCATGGGTGAGAAACTTAAAATTTTCACTTCACACTTTGTGCTGATTCCAGGCAAAGTGGCACAAAGTGTGAAGTGAACATTTTAGGTTTCTCACCCATGATATTCCTGGAATATCACTGACAGCAGAGTAAAACCTAACCCACTCACTCACTCACCCATGATATTCCTGGAATATCACTGACAGCAGAGTAAAACCTAACCCACTCACTCACTCACCCATGATATTGCTGGAATATCACTGAGAGCAGAGTAAAACCTAACCCACTCACTCACTCACCCATGATATTGCTGGAATATCACTGAGAGCAGAGTAAAACCTAACCCACTCACTCACTCACCCATGATATTGCTGGAATATCACTGAGAGCAGAGTAAAACCTTACTCACTCACTCACTCACCCATGATATTGCTGGAATATCACTGAGAGCAGAGTAAAACCTAACCCACTCACTCACTCACCCATGATATTGCTGGAATATCACTGAGAGCAGAGTAAAACCTAACCCACTCACTCACTCACCCATGATATTGCTGGAATATCACTGAGAGCAGAGTAAAACCTTACTCACTCACTCACTCACTCACACATGATATTGCTGGAATATCACTGAGAGCAGAGTAAAACCTAACCCACTCACTCACACATGATATTGCTGGAATATCACTGACAGCAGAGTAAAACCTTACTCACACATGATCCCAACTGGATGATCTTTTCTGACATCAAGTGAATGAGTGAATTGGGCTTAACGTCTCTTTAAGCAAAACTCCATCTACATCACCATGATCACGAGGAATCCTCAAATGGGCAATAAACACTGAACCTTTGTGGGGAATCGAACACAAGCCTTCAGCATGACCTGAGTGAACGCTTTAGCCACTTGGCTACCCCACTGCCCCCTTTGACTGTAACCTCAAACTTGTCCACCCCAACTCAGTGAAGATGATACTACTTTCCAACTACAGCTAACTTAAAGGGTGGGAAATAAAAAATAGTTAAATAATCACTTCACCTGCATATGCATCTTGTCAAGCGTACTGAGTTTACAAACCTCACTCTGAAAAACTACTCCGGCACCTGTGTTGTGTGAAAGGGTTAGGTTAGTCTGACATACTCGAAAATACAACTGTGAACAATTTACCCCCACGATGTATCCTATTTCCAGTCAATATCTCTTTGAATATGATGCTATTTTCCTGACAACATGCTAAACTCTGATGGACATGGTCTCTCATGAAAGAATCCAGGTTCTTTATTCACTAGCTGGCTAGTTCAACTCGTTGAGAAAATAATCTAATCAAACAATAATCCCTTCAATACTTGGCAGATTTCTATATCGAGTTTTCAAAGCCTGATGTTTTTTTTCCAATTAAGCCCTCATTTATTTCTGATTGGAATTTTCGAAGCCGTCTATGTGGAGCAATGCCAACTGCTGACGCATAATAGGTTCTTTCAAGAAATAATTTCCACAAATGGGATATTGTCTCGGGAAATTCTGGTTTAATCAGAATACCTCAAGTCTTTATACATCAAGTTGATATTTTACAGGAGGAAATTGTTGAGGAATAGCACCAGCATGACACCATGGGACCCTCTTCGGTACCATAGTACCATATGGGACCTTCACTTCCCTGGAATCTAGACAGTGACAAGCATGGGGTACTGGGGACCTTCACTTCCCCGGAATCTAGACAGTGACAAGCATGGGGTACTGGGGACCTTCACTTCCCCGGAATCTAGACAGTGACAAGCATGGGGTACTGGGGACCTTCACTTCCCCGGAATCTAGACGGTGACAAGCATGGGGTACTGGGGACCTTCACTTCCCCGGAATCTAGACAGTGACAAGCATGGGGTACTGGGGACCTTCACTTCCCCGGAATCTAGACAGTGACAAGCATGGGGTACTGGGGACCTTCACTTCCCCGGAATCTACACAGTGACAAGCATGGGGTACTGGGGACCTTCACTTCCCCGGAATCTAGACAGTGACAATTAAGCATGGGGTACTGGGGACCTTCACTTCCCTGGAATCTAGACAGTGACAAGCATGGGGTACTGGGGACCTTCACTTCCCTGGAATCTAGACGGTGACAAGCATGGGGTACTGGGGACCTTCACTTCCCTGGAATCTAGACAGTGACAAGCATGGGGTACTGGGGACCTTCACTTCCCTGGAATCTACACAGGGAGACAAGCATGGGGTACTGGGGACCTTCACTTCCCTGGAATCTAGACGGTGACAAGCATGGGGTACTGGGGACCTTCACTTCCCTGGAATCTAGACGGTGACAAGCATGGGGTACTGGGGACCTTCACTTCCCTGGAATCTAGACAGTGACAAGCATGGGGTACTGGGGACCTTCACTTCCCTGGAATCTAGACAGAGACAAGCATGGGGTACTGGGGACCTTCACTTCCCCGGAATCTAGACAGTGACAAGCATGGGGTACTGGGGACCTTCACTTCCCTGGAATCTAGACAGTGACAAGCATGGGGTACTGGGGACCTTCACTTCCCTGGAATCTAGACAGAGACAAGCATGGGGTACTGGGGACCTTCACTTCCCCGGAATCTAGACAGTGACAAGCATGGGGTACTGGGGACCTTCACTTCCCCGGAATCTAGACAGTGACAATTAAGCATGGGGTACTGGGGACCTTCACTTCCCTGGAATCTACACAGGGAGACAAGCATGGGGTACTGGGGACCTTCACTTCCCTGGAATCTAGACAGTGACAAGCATGGGGTACTAGGGACCTTCACTTCCCTGGAATCTAGACGGTGACAAGCATGGGGTACTGGGGACCTTCACTTCCCTGGAATCTAGACAGTGACAAGCATGGGGTACTGGGGACCTTCACTTCCCTGGAATCTAGACAGAGACAAGCATGGGGTACTGGGGACCTTCACTTCCCCGGAATCTAGACAGTGACAAGCATGGGGTACTGGGGACCTTCACTTCCCTGGAATCTAGACAGTGACAAGCATGGGGTACTGGGGACCTTCACTTCCCTGGAATCTAGACAGAGACAAGCATGGGGTACTGGGGACCTTCACTTCCCCGGAATCTAGACAGTGACAAGCATGGGGTACTGGGGACCTTCACTTCTCCAGAATCTAGACAGTGACAAGCATGGGGTACTGGGGACCTTCACTTCCCTGGAATCTACACAGGGAGACAAGCATGGGGTACTGGGGACCTACTCTGCCCTTGAATCCACACAGGGAGACAAGCATGGGGTACTGGGAACCTACTCTGCCCTTGAATCCACACAGGGAGACAAGCATGGGGTACTGGGGATCTATTTCCTCCTGAATAGGAACTTTCTTGGATTGAATGGTAATCCGCGAGGGAGAGAGGCCCACGCAACCCATCTTCATGACTGTCGATAGTCCCAGCTGTTCCAGCCTTCACAGGTCGGCATACTTGACATCATTAACTCCACCGGCATGGTCATGTGACTCAACAATCAGCATGCGTCGGAGATTAGCACCATCACGTAGAGGCTGAATGTAATAATTACACAAACATTGCCTGCATTCTGCACTAGTCGCTTTCTGTAGCACACTGCGGGGCCTGGACCCCCAACAATCACACTGTACAGGAATAACAGGGGATATAACTGTCTGGGAAATAGCTATAACTGGGAAATATTGATATGATTGGGATTACAGTGGACAAGTGTGCAATGATTGGGATTATAGTGGACAAGTGTGCAATATTGCAATGATTCGGATTATAGTGTACAAGTGTGCAATATTGCAATGATAGGGATTATAGTGTACAAGTGTGCAATATTGCAATGATTGGGATTATAGTGTACAAGTGTGCATTGATTGGGATTATAGTGGACAAGTGTGCAATATTGCAATGGTTGGGATTATAGTGTACAAATGTGCAATATTGCAATAATTGGGATTATAGTGTACAAGTGTGCAATATTGCAATGATTGGGATTATAGTGTATAAATGTACAATATTGCAATTGTTGGGATTATAGTGTACAAGTGTACAATGATTGGGATTATAGTGTACAAGTGTACAATATTGAAATGATTGGGATTATAGTGTACAAGTGAGCAATATTGCAATGATTGGGATAATAGTGTACAAGTGTGCAATATTGCAATGATTGGGATTATAGTGTACAAGTGTACAATATTGAAATGATTGGGATTATAGTGTACAAGTGTACAATATTGCAATGATTAGGATTATAGTGTACAAGTGTACAATATTGATATGATTGGGATTATAGTGTACAAGTGAGCAATATTGCAATGATTGGGATTATAGTGTACAAGTGTACAATATTGCAAAGATTGGGATTATAGTGTACAAGTGTACAATATTGTAATGATACTGCCTATATTGTCACTTACTCCCCGTGACAATGTCTTGGGCTGTGTATTTCTTGATATGTCGGCAGTAAAATTAGCAGCCATAAAATCACTATGTTACAGGCCATGCTCCTTCCAACACAGGAAGCACACACAGCAAACATTGCTAACACTAATCAACCAAGGGATTGACAAAATGGAAGGATGAATGGGAGAATAAAATGATGGATGGATGGATGGATGAATGGGTAGATGGATGGATGAATGGGTAAATGGATGGATGGATGAATGGGAGAATAAAATGATGGATGAATGGGTAGATGGATGGATGAATGGGTAGATGGATGGATGAATTGGTAGATGGTTGGATGAATGGGTAGATTTATGGATGAATGGGTAGATGGATGGATGAATGGGTAGATGGATGGATGGATTGGTAGATGGTTGGATGAATGGGTAGATTTATGGATGAAGGGGTAGATGGATGGATGAATGGGTAGATGGATGGATGGATTGGTAGATGGTTGGATGAATTGGTAGATGGATGGATGGATTGGTAGATGAATGGATGGATTGGTAGATGGATGGGTTGGTGTGTGTGTTGTGTGTGTGTGTTGGTTAGTATGTGTGCATAGTTGTATGTTGGTGAATGAAAGTATAGATGGTTGGATGGACAGTGATGGATAGGTGCGTTTGTTGATAGATGGATGGTTCATGTGTGTGCATGTGCATGTGCATGTGCATGTGCATGCATTGGTGTGTGTTGCTGTGTGTGTTGCTGTGTGTGTGTGTGTACATGTGAACAAACAAATGTACATCTATTATGGGATGATCCTGTTCTTTATCACAGAATTAGAGATATTATTACGTACAGGATAGGATTTGATGTCCAGCAGATTGATTTGTTCTTGTTCATCAGTGTTTAATGTCCCGACTGACTTGCTGACGCCCATACTTTCATCTGAAATCCATTTATGATTATCCTCAATAATATTGGGATGTTCATCACAAAATGTGTCTCTGGCTTCATGCTATCATCTTTTCCAGGCAACATGGCTGACAATATGGCCGACAGTATCCCAAGCCAAACCCATTGCAGACACAACACAAGCAATGTGACTGGCTTTTACATTTTACTATTGGCTGATGACGATTATTGCTGCATCAATTACTAATACTTGTGGAACTTTGTGGAAACAATTCCCTGTTTCTTGTTTGACAGTTGATCTTCAGAGTTGTCTCCCTTGGTCTACATCAAGCAGCCAGTATTAAAGGGCAAGTTCACACGGAAATGAACCATTTTTTCTTGTACTTTTTCCACTTTAAAAGTGTTAACATAGAAGTATCATAGACAAAAATATAAAAACATCATATTTAATTAACATATTTATTGCACTAAAACGATTTATATTTTTCACATTTACCAAGTGTTCTTTTTCCATAACAAAAACACCATGGCTTATGCCCCTTGCAATATGACGTCATTGGTGCCAATTGATAAACATTATGACGTCATCATGCTTTGTTAGAGCCGCTTCACGTGGTGTAGGTACAGTTTTGTGATTCTAGCATCTCAGATGCCAGCCAGAATTGTGTTATGCTGAGTCACCACTGCGCCGGAGTGTGTCGTAGACCATGTTGTTTTACCGCAAACTGGTCCTTGATATCTTTTGCGTTGAGAATAGACAGGGCCCCAGTTGAATTGGCACCAATTACGTCATAATCTAAGGGGGATAACTCAGGCCTATTTCGCTCGTAAAACGAAGGCCTCATAACGGCATATCACTTTCACACCATTGTGAGCTTCCTACTTTCACTGTGAAAAAAAATGAGTGTATATTTTCAAACACAGATACTAACTAATTCTAAAATTGCGTTTTGTTTAGAAAAAGAAAGAAAGTGATTTTTGCGTGTACACTTCCCCTTTAAAGTCATACTATTCCATCAATCATGACCAACATATGTTATTCAGGGCAAGCCCTCTCGTGGCCATCTTTGCGACTAGGTTCTGTCTAAGCGCAAACGGGCATAGCTAAAAGAATTGACGTATATTTGCCCATGCTATATATATGGATCTTCACAGACCGTGCTATATATGTGGATCTTCACAGACCGTGCTATATATGTGGATCTTCACAGACCGTGCTCTATACGTGGATCTTCACAGATCATGCTATATATGTGGATCTTCACAGATCGTGCTATATATGTGGATCTTCACAGACCGTGCTATATATGTGGATCTTCACAGATCATGCTATAAATATGGTTCTTCACAGACAGTGCTATATATGTGTATCTTCACAGACTGTGCTATATATGTGGATCTTCACAGACTGTGCTATAAATGTGGATCTTCACAGACTGTGCTATAAATGTGGATCTTCACAGACCATGCTATATATGTGGATCTTCACAGACTGTCCTATATATATGGATCTTCACAGACTGTGCTATATATGTGGATCTTCACAGACTGTGCTATAAATGTGGATCTTCACAGACCGTGCTATGTATGTGAATCTTCACAGATCATGCTATATATGTGGATCTTCACAGATCATGCTACATATACAGTTCTTCAAAGACCTTATCTTGAGATCAACCACTGTGATGTCAACATTTTGTTGACTGTGACATGAGTTGACTGTTTAAACTGAATGAACTATTCCAGTCAGATTCATCAGGCCAAAACAATTCCTTGAACCTCATCCAAATGAAGACGAGGATGTCAGCAGAGAGACGGAGACCACTTCAAAATAACTGATTGACAGACGATGAACCCGGCAGTCCGTCTGATGTTTTTCCAACAATCAATGGATCCAATTCAACTGAGAACAAAGGCCGGATTTACCCCGAGCAAGTGGAACAGAGTGATCCAAACTTGTACTGAATACTGAATACCGTATTCAACGTAATAAGCGCCCCGCTCTAATAAGCGCGATATTTGCTAATATATTGGGTAGTGAACAATCCCAATTAGCACCCTTTCCGATTGATCAATGTACACAAGACTTATTCATTCGTGTATAATACGTGTGTTATATGCATCCTTAATTGTGGGAAATTAGATTCTGGAAAAATACATCTGTTGTATATAAACATTTCAGGCTGTCCGCATCAACCACGAAATTTACGATCTTTTAACCCTGTTGTTTTTTTCCCCACCAAAATAATATTCTAATAAGAGCCCCCTATTTCTAATTTTGAGAGCGCCCTGGGCGCTTATTATGTCGAATACGGTAAGCTGAATCATTAACCCGTTCACTAGATTCATTGAATCCTTCACTGTAA
This sequence comes from Haliotis cracherodii, assembly GCF_022045235.1. NCBI lineage: Eukaryota > Metazoa > Mollusca > Gastropoda > Lepetellida > Haliotidae > Haliotis > Haliotis cracherodii. The sequence goes on from NW_027266330.1 coordinate 57,213,496, forward strand.
TCCCCAAGATGCTGGTGTCAAGGGTACTGAAATAGGCCCCTGCCTTTCGACAGTTCAATTAACTTCATTGACTTTCTAGAAAAAAGACATCAGTTACGCAGGTAAAACAGGAGACCAACACCCAGTATTTAGAACATCAACACCAGCAGATGAGCGGTAAAGATACCTTTTGCTTTATCAGCTAACATTTATACATGTCATAAACAGATCAGGCTGCCATAGATAGTTTGGAGAAGACTTAAGGAGCCAGTGCATCAGAGAGTCCATGTATTCCTGCCAGAAGTGCTTCACTGAATGATACATTTTCATTTCACAGATGGATTGATAGCTGTTTGAATGCATGTTATCATGCAAAATGACTGTATTGCTTTCAGAATTTTCTGACTTGAGACTTAAGGGGATATTTGAAATGTTGCCATTTTGAATGATATAATTACTTCAAGACATGCACATAGAATTAATCCTTCCACTTGCCCCTGTCAAATCTATGAGTGAGTATGGTTTTACGGCGCTTTTAGCAATATTCCAGCAACATCATGGCAGGGGACACCAGAAATGGGCTTCACACATTGTGCCCATGTCAGGAATCGAACCCATTCTTCAGCGTGACGAGCGAACGCTTTAACCACTAGGCTACCCGATCGCCCCCTGTCAAATCTGTTTATGCCATAGATCTATCGGTCAATCTCGCCCTTTTCCGTAATCGTAAAGAGGACATTTTTCAAATTATTTAATCTCCTATATTTTTAGATTTTTTTAGGATTCCAAACAAAGCATCCTTTACAGACAAAACTATTGTGACATAGTTCAAAACTTGATTATTTTTTTTATTTTTTAAATAATAGCTTCATTCATTCTGAGGAATAGGGAAATAATATATTTACACCTTGAAATGTTACTGTCAGATGGGTGAGTGAGTGGTTGAGTGGATGCGTGGTTGAGTGGGTGGGTGGGTGAGCGAGTGAGCGAGTGGTTGAGTGAGTGAGTGAGCGAGCGAGCGAGAGTGAGCGCGCGAGTGAGAATGAGTGTTTAATGCTGATTTATTATTTCAGTTATATGATCATGTACAGGCCACTGTAGATATTCTGGTCTAACCTGGTAATAAGCATGCCCCAATGAAAGTTCATAAATGTAATTAACCAGCTTCCTGTATGATAATCATTGTATCACTCAGTCTAAGTCTAACACTGACAGACACCAGTCACCAGAAGTACATCATGAACAAGGTCCCTCAAACTATGTGAACAGATGGACTAGTCTGGTTAACCTGCTTCTTGAACTCCATACACTGAAAATTACATGCCTGAGTGATTACCCAACAGCATGAAGTGTACTGTACCAGAGTTCAGACATAACATCTGCAGTGTGATGCCATCTGATTGGTCGTATTCAGCTGAAGGGGACATATTATTGTTTATAACCCACTAAAACAAAATAAGCATGAAATACAACTGAAATATTGTTCAAAGAAGTGAAAAATCCAATTGAGTTACCTAAAATTATTCCAATAAAGTAGAAGGAAAATAATTAACCCCTTACCATGTATTAAGTACAGTATCACATTACTGCAGGCTTGAGGTCAAGGGGCAAAGGTCATCTACCATCCATCATGAATGACACATTCAAGGATATCTGCTCTGCTGCAGCAAGCATGTAACTTTTTTGACAGGCAAACCATCATTCGAGACCTCCAAGCTGAGGTTTATCAAACACATATCAAGGTTCAAGTGACAATTGTAAACAGCAATGACATTAAATAACCCATGTGATTTCAAACATACACTTGTCTAGAGATAATGAGAGGCCAATATTCAGTCCCCGGTCCAGATTAAATACATCATTAAAATTTTCCCAAACAGGTCAAGCTAGAATGAACATATTTAAAAATCCAGGTTACTGCAATCACTACTCATGTTATTACGTTTGCACAAGTGGCTTTTACCCGTAAAGATCTGAGCGCTTACAAAGTCTTATCGCTAAGATCGCTTTGTGCAAGTGGGCCCTGGCGAACATTTTCCTGAACTCTAAGCTGAAACCCAGTTTTGAAGGGGAAACTAGGAAGCTCTCCACAACAGACAGGCAGAATAACAGTCCATTTTTAATGTCAATTAGCTGGATCATAACTATTCTCTAGGGCTGGGACGAGTCCAAATTTACTACCCGGGTACCCACCCCCTATTACCTGGGTACCCACTGTAGGTCTCAAGAGATGTCTCAAAATGTCCGATTGGGACTTTTTTTTACCATAGCCCTGGCAAAACGTATTTAGATCCATGTATAAAAAGATGTGATCATGAAGTTGACTGAAGCTTTATCTCTATTCAGACATTTGGAGTCAGAAGGATTGTGGATAATCAGAAAGAAATGTGAACATCAGTGACATGTAGTGTAACCATAGAGTTCTAGATAATTTCTGTCATTAAACACTATATCATGTGACTAACCTAGGGTCCAGGGGTAGTCCTGCGGGTACCTGGATCCTACTCAGGACCCAGCCGAGTCGAGTTACAGCCGTCGAGTTACAGCCCAAGCCCGATCACAAACATCAAAGTTTAAGAAAGTGAGGATGTTTTAACGTGATTAAGATAATTCCCAATGTTGGATACAATGTCTTTTCCCCTGGTTGACAATGGGCACTTCATTTACAATCCTAGATGAATCCCACATAAAACAAGGACTTAGAATTATTGCCCAAGATTGCATACATCCTGGTAATTCATTACTTTAGTCCTTGACTTTGGCCCAGTCCCTATGACATTCAGACAAACAAACAAGCTATGGCAGTTCTACCTTGTTCATGTTGTTATGAACAAAATGTTTGATGTTACGCATGGCTCCAGATAATTTTTCACCATCAGCAGTATGTAATCCTTATTATTTTAATTATGGAGTACTGGCAAAAGTAAAGATTACACTTGAGTACTGAATGGTATTTAATGGATTAATCTTGTATTTCATTTTAGATAGGCACCACAGCATGGCTACTCTCATGCAAAACAGGTCAATAAACAATAAAAAAAACTTTTTTCTTTGTTGTACATGTATGCCTGTTGCATAAAAAAACAAATTCATTCTGGCGAGTATAATGCGCATCCTCTTTACACAGCTGTGTTTTTTTGGAAAAAAGTGTGCACTAGAAAATACGCTGCTTGAAATCACAATATAATTTTTGGGAAATACAGCTACAAATGAATATGAGACTGCACATGTATGCTGCAATGCGTACCTGATACATTTTCTAAATTACCCCTCACCGTATCGTGCATATTTCCATTCATACATACACCAATACAGCCTTGTATCTGGAGTCCTGGTCATGTCCTTCAGCATGTATATGTGATATATATTTCTTATCATGACAGTGATATATATTTCTTATCATGACATTAAAAGATAAGTTTACATCAGCTAGGGTAATACCAGATAGCCGTGTAAAGTTCAAGGCTTCAAATTGACGAAGTGGTGAGGTGAAATGGGGTTTAACTTCGCGTCCAAGATTATTGCACTTATATAGCGCACGCACATGTGTGTGTGTGTGTGTGTGTGTGACGGTTTGTACTAGTCCGGACTGATGCCGATTTATAGTGCCAGCTCACTGAGATACCATGCCGCAGTTTAACATGAATACCCCACTCAGACACAGTATACGGACTCCGAGCCGACCAGTCCTTGTTTTAGCCCCTTAATGCCGAGCGCCAGACAGGGTAACAACAAATACCATCTTAAAACGTCTTTTGGTATGACGCGTCCGGGGATCGAACCCTGAACCTTCCGCTCTCCGGGCGGCACTCTACCTCTAAACCAGGGAGGCGGTATCAAATTGACAAGAGTGATATGGATGTTTGTAACTCCGTCCGCTAATGATGCTGGGGAGTGTACAACCCAAGCTGCCAGTGAGGGACTAGAAGGTTGACAGCCACCATCCCGTACCCACTCTGCCAGGTGAACAGAGTCATCTTTCTGCAGACATTTCTTCAGAAGTAAACCCAAATTATTGTCTTATATTTCACACTGACTTCTTTTCTCAGAATTTGACACTCCAATTCAATTTGTTTATTTTGTCTTTTTTTTCCGACAGCAACTTCCCAGTATGATGTGTAATACAGTTGAAGAAATAGTCAATAGTTTTTAGTTTCAGAAATGAATCAACCACCAATTAAGTCTAACCTTGTGGATATGAATTTAAGAAAATGAAAGTTTTATTAGCCCGAAACCAAATGCACCACTAGTGCAAAGGTCACAAAGAAAGTCTGTACCCATTTTCTATACAATCATTAGACAGGAAACAGGAGAAAACACTTCAATCTACCGTATTTTCTTGAGTATAGTGCGCACCCATGTATAATGCGCACCCCCCTCTAGCGGATTCAATAGTCACATCCTAACAACAGGTCAAACTTGAACATGGTCAAAGGCATTAAATCTTGCAGACACAGTTTCTGTTTAAATAATTCAGAGGAAGGATGTACTCAAGTGTGTTTAACTGATTGGATTGTCTTCTCGAAGCATCTCAACAACAGCATCTCTGGATCAGGATTGCTTGGTACAAAGAACCAGCCACACTGCTATAAGTCTGTGTTACGGTATTGGAGTTACGATCACCTTAGCCAGACTGCCATAAGTCTGTGTTAAGGTATGGGAGTTACGATCACCTTAGCGCTACGACTGCCATAAGTCTGTGTTAAGGTATTGGAGTTACGATCACCTTAGCCAGACTGCCATAAGTCTGTGTTAAGGTATTGGAGTTACGATCACCTTAGCCAGACTGCCATAAGTCTGTTAAGGTATGGGAGTTGCGATCACCTTAGCGCTACGACTGCCATAAGTCTGTGTTAAGGTATTGGAGTTACGATCACCTTAGCCAGACTGCCATAAGTCTGTGTTACGGTATTGGAGTTACGATCACCTTAGCCAGACTGCCATAAGTCTGTGTTAAGGTATGGGAGTTACCATCACCTTAGCGCTACGACTGCCATAAGTCTGTGTTAAGGTATTGGAGTTACAATCACCTTAGCGCTACGACTGCCATAAGTCTGTGTTACGGTATTGGAGTTACGATCACCTTAGCCAGACTGCCATAAGTCTGTGTAAAGGTATGGGAGTTACGATCACCTTAGCGCTACGACTGCCATAAGTCTGTGTTAAGGTATTGGAGTTACGATCACCTTAGCCAGACTGCCATAAGTCTGTGTTAAGGTATGGGAGTTACGATCACTTTAGCCAGACTGCCATAAGTCTGTGTTAAGGTATGGGAGTTACGATCACCTTAGCGCTCTGACTGCCATAAGTCTGTGTAAAGGTATGGGAGTTAAGATCACCTTAGACAGACTGCCATAAGTCTGTGTAAAGGTATGGGAGTTACGATCACCTTAGTACTCTGACTGCAATAAATCTGTGTTAAGGTATGGGAGTTACAATCACCTTAGCGCTACAACTGCCGTATGTCTGTGTTAAGGTATGGGAGTTACGATCACCTTAGCCAGACTGCCATAAGTCTGTGTTAAGGTATTGGAGTTACGAACACCTTAGCGCTACGACTGCCATAAGTCTATGTTAAGGTATGGGAGTTACGATCACCTTAGCCAGACTGCCATAAGTCTGTGTTAAGGTATTGGAGTTACGATCACCTTAGCGCTACGACTGCCATAAGTCTGTGTTAAGGTATTGGAGTTACGATCACCTTAGCACTCTGACTGCCATAAGTCTGTGTTAAGGTATTGGAGTTACGATCACCTTAGCGCTACGACTGCTATAAGTCTGTGTTAAGGTATGGGAGTTACGATCACCTTAGCGCTACGACTGCCATAAGTCTGTGTTAAGGTATGGGAGTTACGATCACCTTAGCGCTACGACTGCTATAAGTCTGTGTTAAGGTATTGTAGTTACGATCACCTTAGCGCTACGACTGCTATAAGTCTGTGTTAAGGTATTGGAGTTACGATCACCTTAGCGCTACGACTGCTATAAGTCTGTGTTAAGGTATGGGAGTTACAATCACCTTAGCGCTACGACTGCTATAAGTCTATGTTAAGGTATGGGAGTTACGATCACCTTAGCGCTACGACTGCTATAAGTCTGTGTTAAGGTATGGGAGTTACGATCACCTTAGCGCTACGACTGCCATAAGTCTGTGTTAAGGTATTGCAGTTACGATCACCTTAGCCAGACTGCCATAAGTCTGTGTTAAGGTATGGGAGTTACGAACACCTTAGCGCTACGACTGCCATAAGTCTATGTTAAGGTATGGGAGTTACGATCACCTTAGCCAGACTGCCATAAGTCTGTGTTAAGGTATTGGAGTTACGATCACCTTAGCGCTACGACTGCTATAAGTCTGTGTTAAGGTATGGGAGTTACAATCACCTTAGCGCTACGACTGCTATAAGTCTATGTTAAGGTATGGGAGTTACGATCACCTTAGCGCTACGACTGCTATAAGTCTGTGTTAAGGTATGGGAGTTACAATCACCTTAGCGCTACGACTGCCATAAGTCTGTGTTAAGGTATTGCAGTTACGATCACCTTAGCCAGACTGCCATAAGTCTGTGTTAAGGTATGGGAGGAGAAGGCTGAGAAGGAGGTGAGTATAGGCTGCTAGAACTGAGAAGTGGGTTAGTATAGGCTGCTGGAGCTGAGATGATTACAGGCTGCTAGAGCTGAGAAGGAGGTGAGTATAGGCTGCTAGAGCTGAGAAGGAGGTGAGTATAGGCTGCCAGAGCTGAGAAGTGGGTGGGTATAGGCTGCTAGAGCTGAGAAGGAGGTGGGTATAGGCTGCTAGAGCTGAGAAGGAGGTGAGTATAGGCTGCCAGAGCTGAGAAGGAGGTGAGTATAGGCTGCTAGAGCTGAGAAGTGGGTGGGTATAAGCTGCTGGAGCTGAGAAGTGGGTGGGTATAGGCTGCTGGAGCTGAGAAGTGGGTGGGTATAGGCTGCTGGAGCTGAGAAGGAGGTGGGTATAGGCTGCTGGAGCTGAGAAGGAGGTGGGTATAGGCTGCTGGAGCTGAGAAGTGGGTGGGTATAGGCTGCTGGAGCTGAGAAGTGGGTGGGTATAGGCTGCTGGAGCTGAGAAGGAGGTGGGTATAGGCTGCTGGAGCTGAGAAGTGGGTGGGTATAGGCTGCTGGAGCTGAGAAGGAGGTGAGTATAGGCTGCTGGAGCTGAGAAGTGGGTGGGTATAGGCTGCTGGAGCTGAGAAGGAGGTGGGTATAGGCTGCTGGAGCTGAGAAAGAGGTGGGTATAGGCTGCTAGAGCTGAGAAGTGGGTGGGTATAGGCTGCTGGAGCTCAGAAGTGGGTGGGTATAGGCTGCTGGAGCTCAGAAGTGGGTGGGTATAGGCTGCTGGAGCTGAGAAGTGGGTGGGTATAGGCTGCTGGAGCTCAGAAGTGGGTGGGTATAGGCTGCTGGAGCTGAGAAGTGGGTGGGTATAGGCTGCTGGAGCTGAGAAGTGGGTGGGTATAGGCTGCTGGAGCTGAGATGAGTATAGGCTGCTACAGCTGAGAAGGGGATGTAACAGGCCCTCCTATCTATTTGAAAAGAAGCCTTATCGGAATTAACGCAAACAATATCGTGTGTACAGCTACCAAGTGCGAAGGAATAGTTTCAAATGCGATATAAATGCAATAACTATCACCAAATCAGCGGGTTGCATTGGAATAACCAAATAGCCTCTACTTGAACCGACAGCACCGGAAACAAAACACTTTAATGATGTCGGGACATTGTTTTTGTGGATTTTTGAATGGACAAGTGTTTTCTGAGTGATGGACTTTAAAACCTCTTCTATCAAATCCTTACGATGGTGGTTGACAGAGATGGCAAACAAATAACTATCACAAAAAGGTTTGTAAACAACATGTCATGAATGAAGTTTTTTCAAACAATGTTTATAATGTTATATTTTACTTTCATTGTCGGTTGTTTAATGAGAAAATAGCTTAAATCATGTAAATTGTTCCCTTACTGGTCACCATAGAACATTTCCCTAACAGTTTCATAAACATTTCATTTGATAAATTTTTTAATGTCATCATCAAAGCAGTCAGGGTTGCAGCCTAGAATGCCAAAACATCTGATATCAAACTACCGTATTTCCTCTATTTGAAGCTATGCCATCTATTAATTTCAGGAGAGCCCTTGACTTGGCGTGTATTAAAAACCTGGATGGTATAAGAGACCGAGCATGTATTAGAGGAAATATAGATATGTTTTACAGTTCATATGGGGGTGATCGATCAGCAGCCATTTTCTATGAATCGATATGTAGGCTAGCTATGTATTCAAACGCACGGTTTTTTTTGGAAAGGCTTAATATATTTGAAAGGGGTTTCCGTAGCAAAAAGGAAACCTCTTTCTAACCAATCAGAATCAAGCATTCATCAATGTCATGGTAGAATACTGACTAAGCTGGGTTCTTACACCACTTTCTAGCAATATTTCAGCAACATCACGGCGGGGAGGGGACACCAGAAATGGGCTTCAAACTAGGGGTGACTATTGGTCTGGAAATCACTATTGCGATAACTATTGATATTGAAAGAAACTATTGCGATAAATATTGATAGTTTCAGTGTAGATATTAGAGTTGAATTAAACCTTGGAACTGAAGTTTCCTTTGAATGTGATAACCATAACAACAAATAAAAAGTAAAGTTTGAGATATGACTCATTTGCTTTTTCTTTACCCCAATAATTTATGAAAAAGGAACTTCCACATTACCATGCGTAAATTACTACCACTCATGATCAAAAGAAACACAAATTTGAACAGCATTGCATGTATTTTTTTGAAACTGTAAAACTATGGTAAATACAATCGAAACTATCGATATTCCTAACTGAAATTGATACTGTTGATCGGAAACTGATTTAACAATCGATTTATTGACTTTAAGTACTGACCAATAGCAATATATCGATATTTCAATTTATCCCTACAACCCTACTTCAAACACTGTACCCGTATGGGAATCAAACCCAGGCACGTGGAGTGACTAGCCAACACCTTATCCACTTGGCTACCACACAACTCCTTCATCACTGATACTAAACCAAATTTCTTTCCCTGTATAAGTATTCTTAGTAAAGACAAATTTTTAAAAAAATATGTCAGGGTTGTCAGTGCTTCGACTGCTATAAGTCTGTGTTAAGGTATGGGAGTTACGATCACCTTAGCGCTACGACTGCTATAAGTCTGTGTTAAGGTATGGGAGTTACGATCACCTTAGCGCTACGACTGCCATAAGTCTGTGTTAAGGTATGGGAGTTACGATCACCTTAGCGCTACGACTGATACAAGTCTGTGTTAGGGTATTGGAGTTACGATCACCTTAGCGCTACGACTGCTATAAGTCTATGTTAAGGTATTGGAGTTACGATCACCTTAGCGCTACGACTGCTATAAGTCTATGTTAAGTTATTGGAGTTACGATCACCTTAGCGCTACAACTGAATAGGTTTTCTTAGGAAAGACGAATTTTAAAAAAAAAATGGTCAGGGTTGATTGAAATTTATTTTATATTAGAAATGATAAAAACATAGCAACAAAACTAAAATTAAAAGATACTAATATGAGTATGCGTTTAACATATTCAACCAAATACAGCATTTTTTTATTTCCTTGAAAATATTCAATTAGATTCAAAACCGAAAATAGATCAAACATTCTGTGGCCAAAGTCAACAACCATGGCCTAGATAATTAAACCGTGAGCATGTGAAACAATGCGATCCTTTAAGGTAATGGGGTACAGCTCTTGCAAAATACAGCCTGCAAACAGGGGAAAAACAATACAATGTTTAACATCAGTGTTGTTAAGAGTCCTTGACAATGCAGTTGGTGTCTGTCCAATCTCTTAGGCAATGTCAAGGTCAGGAGAAGCTCTCAGTGATGTGTGTATGTCATTCTGTCTGGCATGCCTGATGTGGGTCGTACATGTCTCAGCAGCTGAAGCAGCTGCCGTCACTGACACTGCTTCATGGATGCTCATTATCTTCATCATAAATTAGCATGTTTTCCTCACAGATTAGACGGGTGATGTGAATTGGAGAGTAAGTGAGAGAGATCATTATCATGATTATGTAAATACAACACACCTGACTTAGTCCTGCTAATAACAGTTCTCTTTATAACCCACACGTTTTATAATACATCATAACATGTATTCATCACGGTTCTTCTACTCACGAATAAAAGCCAAACAGACTTTCTGTCATGACTCGGAGGTTCCCATGACAACAGGGTTTCAAGATATTGAAGGTGAAGGTGAATTTGGGTTTAACTTCGCGTCCAAGATTATTGCACTTATATAGCAACGTGCATGCACGTGTGTGTGTGGCTGCTTGTACTAGTCCGGACTGATGCCGATTTATAGTGCCAGCTCACTGAGATACCATGCCGCAGTTTAACATGAATACCCCACTCAGACACAGTATTCTGACTCCGAGCCGACCAGTCCTTGTTTTAGTCCCTTAATGCCAAGCGTCAGACAGGGTAACAACAAGTACCATCTTTTAACGTCTTTTGGTATGACGCGCTAGGGATCGAACCCCAGGCCTTCCGCTCTCCGGGAGGACGCTCTACCACTAGACCACGGAGGCGGTCTTCAAAATACTGACTGTACGACAATATATGGAATGTGAATTATTTGTGAAATCTTACTCTATTAAAGTTTAGACGCTACGTTTCTTGTATGAAACAAAAATGATAAATTGAGCAAAGTCAATGGGATATAGACTACAAGTTTGTATTGCAATAACTGAATTAGCTTTATTGATATCTCTGCATTCCATGTGACTAGCAGTACTCAACCCATGCTCAAGAAGGTTTGTTTGTTTGTTGTTCAACGCTGCACTCAGCAATATTCCAGCTATATGACAGCGGTCTGTAAATAATCGAGTCTGGACCAGACAATCCAATTAAGGATATCATGATCATCGATCCAGGCAATTGGGATCAATGACATGCATCGACAAAGTCAGCGAGCCTGACCAACCAACCTCAGGAAGGTGGGGTAGCCTAGTAGGTGGGGTAGCCTAGTAGGTGGGGTAGCCTAGAAGGTGGGGTAGCCTAGTAGGTGGGGTAGCCTAGAAGGTGGGGTAGCCTAGTAGGTGGGGTAGCCTAGTAGGTGGGGTAGCCTAGTAGGTGGGGTAGCCTCATGGTAAAGTTGTACACTTGTCACGTTGAAGACCCAGGTTCGATTCCCTACATGGGTACAATGTATGAAGCCCATTTCTGTTGCACCCGCCATGACATTTGTGAAATATTTCTAAAAGCAGCTTTAAACCCATCTTTCCGGGGCAAGGGAGATAACTGACTATGAAAGTCCAGTTTCCACCCTTGCCAAACTAGGCTGGTATTATGGAGTTATATTTTTGGTGGACTAATGAGTCTATGCATAGTCCGATCAAATTCGCGCAACGAACGTGACATCCGGTTCGTAAACAGCTGTGCAGATTTTGGTCGATTGCAGGATTTGAAAAGCTTGTGTACCATTGACTTAGCGTCTACAGATATTTTCCAAATCTTTTCATGTGTTTAACCAAAGTGCTCACATGATTTGATGCACCTCGCGAAGTAAGACCCCTTTTATTACAGTACAGAGCTTGATTATCGATTAGATCGCCTTCAATGGGCGCCGCAATTTCTTTGCAAGCAAATGCAAGAGAGAGGTGGAATCTGATTGGTCAATGGGAGGGACATGGAAGGGAAATAACCACTGGTGGCGCTACAATCGAGCCCAGAAATTCAAGCCTGGTTAAGCAAGGGTGGAAACTGGACTTTTACAGTTAATTCCCTTGCCTCAGGAAGATGTGTAAAACAATACTCGCTCCTTCAACACATGCTCGATTTGTATGCACATACGGAGCCGTGAAGATTCCGGGGTAGAATAGGTCTTCAGCAACCCATGCTTGCCGTAAAAGGTGACTATGCTTGTCGTAAGAGGCGACTAACTGGATCAGGTGGTCAGGCTTGCTGAGTGTGGTAACGCCGATCAACAAACCAACCAACCAACATACGACTCAATACTTTGCTTCAGGTAAAACTCCAACACATTATAGGGTGAGTGGTGAGTTTCAGTTTCCGCTTATCAATCTTAATAAATGTAACTGGCATAATTATCTCCTTCTTTGTTCATTACCATAGAGGAAACACAAATACAGAATACACATAATCCCAAGCTTTCGATCTCCTGTATAATAATGATCATCATAACAAGAAAAATTGTGAATGCATCATTTCCGTGTTTCACTTAACCATTCAATCAAAACATGGTTAATATGTCCAGTTGGTCACATGGGCAGAAACATGAATTTTTCAAATTCTGTTACATCATGTATATAGTTCGTTATATATCAGTTCATAGCATACATGACTGTTGAATTTATATTTTTAAAGATTTTGTTTTACTAGAAACCTAGGCAAGTCTATATCAAACTAAACAAGACTAGTTTGCTTGATTCCACACCATAAAAATATGAGACGAGGAAAGGTTTTTTCAAAAAAAATTTTTTAGTATTTCTTATTATTTTAAAGACGTATTTTCATTGACTAAGTGTTTGTCAATCTGACAATATAAAACAAAAGTCATGTTTGAATATCGCAACAGATACCCCAACAATACAAAATTGTATAAAATTGTCCATTTGGCTGATAATATGATAATATTGACCTTGTCTTCATTGTATAACAAGTATTATGATAAAGTCGCTCACAATTATGTTTCAAGAGAGATTAGGGTTGTATTGAGTCTAATTTGAAATTCTAATTAAAAGTCTAATTATTAAAACATACAGAACAAACTGACACAAAGAGATTTTTAAACAGAATATTTTCAATCATATCCTCCATATTTATTCATTTATCTATTTTTAGCTTTTGCAAACTTTGTGCGTGACTTTTCCTTAAGAAAAAAATAAATATGTCTGGCCTGAAATTGATATGACACGGAGGACCCTAATCGATCAGATAATTCATATCAAGTTACTTTCAATCATCATCCTTACAAATGTGCAAGATATAAGTGATTAATTATGTTTATTTTTTCTCACACATAACAAGCATACGACACTGTGTGATAAAACCAAAGCATGTTACTTGATGTAAATTCAGATCTGGTAACCATGGTGAACATTGACTAACATTAGTCTCTGAAATAAAATATTTCAAGACAAAAATGGTTTAGGTTTTTTTCAAAATGTGATAGAAAAGAGTTCACATATCTTCTTTTTTAGAAACTGAAGAAATCTAGATTTGCAAGAGATAACTTAGATGTGTTTGTTTGAAGGTCATAACGTTAATGACAGACAAGGGCGAACATTTTCCTGAGCTCTGGGCTGAAACCCATTGTTGGGCGACCAGGAAGGTCTCCACAGGAACGACAGACAGGCATATTTTTAATGTCAATAATCTGGATCATAACTATTCTCTAGGGCTGGGACGAGTCCAAATTTACTACCTGGTACCCCTCCCCGATTACCTGGGTACCCACTGTAGGTCTCAAGAGATGTCTCAAAATGTCCGATTGGGACTTATTTTACCATAGCCCTGGCAAAACGTATTTAGATACATGTATAAAACAATCTGGTCATGCATACACTGAAGTTGACTTGAGTTATATCTGTATTCAACCATATGAAAAGTCAGAATGAGCGTATAGTTAAAAAGAAATGTGAACCTAAGTGACTTGTAGTGTAACCATGGAGTTCTAGATAATTTTTGTAATTAAACAATATATCATGTGACTAACCACGGGTCCGGGTAGCCCTGTGAGTACCTGGGTCCTGCTCAGTACCCACCCAACCCGAGTACCCGAGTGACCCGTGCCAGCCTTACTATTCTCAAGACATCAGCTGTGTGCATTCAATGAGAGAGACATCAGAATGTGCATTTTGAGTATGATATAATAGCTAAGATATATGATTAAGCATTATATACAGTGAATAGGTAGCAATCCTGAAGAACAGGATCTTGCTAATGGAGTAATTTCTTGTCCATATTTGTCGTTTTATGCATCAGTCCGAAATATGAACCAGCTTATATATGATTATGAACATGTCATTTGTGACACTGTCTGAACATACTAACTGTAAAATGATTAAACATAACTGTATTAAATCACCTATTAGGTAGGAGTACCAGCCCCAGATTTTTATAAGCTATAACCTATACTTCACCATTTCGACTCAATGCGACCACACAAAGTGTAGACTATATTTTTTTAATAAGAAAATACCAACTTTAGTTATAAAATTTGAATGAAATCATCTGCGAATTCATGTAAAAATTTATGTAACACGAAATCAAAGTTCACAGGTCCATGTAACTAATATTCTATACCAACAAACTCGCAGACGATTAATTCAATGTCGCCTTTCATTCACTACGGTGAAGGAACCAATATAGTGGTTCCAGTTCATTCCTCGCTCATTATATTGTCTTCTTCCACTCACATTGCCGTGTGTATAATAAAAGTGGCCACAGTTAATACAATTCGCCCCAGACAGATGGTGTTTATGTCGACTCTCCGACCCAGGTAATGCGATCACCTTCACATGGGAAAGACATCGCCACTGAGAGCCACCGAGAGTGTGTGTGTGTGTCACTTCGCGATCACAACATTAGGAACGCGACATCAGTCTGTGACAGATGCTATTTTTTCCTTATAAAATTTAAGGAAACTATTATATTTGACAAACGTGTGTCATTAAGTCACTTGATGAAACTATCAATATACAAAAATACACAAACACATACCTCGATTGACGTTTGAAATCGCTACATCTGCCGCTGAGTCCTGTGTGCTACTGCTCTCGCAAACAGGAAGTAATCGCGATGTCCACGTGACCTTGCCATTGAGCACTCATTACTGACAGCTAGGCCTACTCATGCGCGCCAATTTTAGTTCACAGTGCTTGCAAGAAACGCTTTGTAAAATGTGTAATTCGAGCGTTCTATTGAGAAACTGTTTCGTAGATTTATTTGTGCATCTTTTGATAAGCACTTTTGATCTCGAGACTAAAGTGATGGAAGGTCATCGTGACATTTTGTATGCCAGCATTGTTTGGTATACAAAACACAGTTACACAAAGTTGAATATAATAGATGACAATCATAACGGCACTGTGGTAGCATCATTAGGGACCATGTCAAAGGTCAGTGATGGTGAAAAACTATGGAAAGGTTGAAATAAAAATGTGAATAAATTTATGTTGACATTGATTTATTTTTCTTTTATGACGGTGGCGTTTCGGCACCCTTTAACAACGACATGACATTGGCTGTTAAAAAGATCACATATATGCCGACATTACTTAAACAACACGAAGGGATAAAAAAGCCCAACGCAAACACACATATATGTAAGAAATTATATGCCAGTAATTAATTATAATCTCCCTGATATGACTCTGTATCGACTAGTTGTAAAACGGGGATGTTGCGCAGAATATCAAAAACAATCTTTCCCGATTTGTGGGTTAACTTTTGAAATTAGCATCAAAAATAATAATTATCTTCCGAATTCGCTATAACATACACACTGATGAGTGAGTACTCACTCACTACAAACAGACATCCGCGAAGATCTTGAGTGAGTACTCACTCACTACAAACAGACATCCACGAAGATCCGGGAAGAATAGGTCTTCAGCAACCCATGTTTGCCGTAAAAGGCGACTATACTTGTCGTAAGAGGCGATCAACGGGATCGGATGGTCAGGCTCGCTGACTTGGTTGATGCATGTCATAATATCCCAATTGCGTGGATCGATGCTCATTATATCAGTCACTGGATTGTTTGGTCCAGACTCGATTATTTACAGACCGCTGTCATATAGCTGGAATATTGCTGAGTGCGGCGTTAAACAACAAACAAACAAACAAACAAACCGATATCACACAGCTGGGATATGGCTGACTGCGGCGTTACAGCTACTCCACGATACAATACAATTTCCATACCTAAAATACCGCTCTGTTAAAGCGCTACATATTGTAAATAAGTCCGGGTAATGAAATCAAGTTTTATTTGCTTTCGCGGCCATATGACCCAGTGTGCATATACAGGAACTATAAACATTTAGCTACATGAGTGAGGCACTGATGTTTTTACACCAAAGGTTGAGAAGTACATTGCAGATTTACAAATATAACTGTTACATATCTCCTCTTGGGTGAAATATTGCATATTGCACATTGCATATTGCAAACATAGCGTTCTTGTTTCTGGTCTTCAATAATGTATTGACAACAGATAATTGAATGTTTATAAAACGTTTTGGGAGCCGTGAAAATCCGAGGTAGAATATGTCTTCTGCAACCCATGCTTGCTGTAAACGGCCACTATGCTTGTCGTAAGAGGCGACTAACGGGATCGGGTGGTCAGACTCGCTGTCTTGGTTGATGCATGTAATTTCTCCCGACTGCGTGGATCGATGCGCGTGATGTCAATCACTGGACTGTCTGTCGATTATTTACAGACCGCCGTCATGTAGCTAGAATGTTGCTGAGTGCGGCGTAAAACAACAAATCAAACGTGTTGGCTTAGTGCGATGTATAGATCATGTACACTTGTCAATTACATAATATTCAGTATCAGGTACTGAATATACACGACGCATAATTTGTAAATCACTTAGAGCACACTCACCCCTATGTAATGTAGTCACATTGTATTTCTGCACGTCGCTCCAAAAGGGATGTCACACAGCATTAATAGAATAACACATTCAGCAGACATTCGTCTTTCATGCATGGATCTCTCCGCTCACTGACATGGCTAGTTTTTCTTGTTTGTTTGTTGTTTTACGCCGCGCTCAGCAATATTCCAGCTATATGACGGCGGTCTGTAAATAATCGAGTATGGACCAGAAACCAGTGATTGACATCATGAGCATCGATCCACGCAATTGGGATACGACGACATGTATCAAACAACTCAGCGAGCCTGACCACCCCATCCCCTTAGTCGCCTCTTACGACAAGCATAGTCGCCTTTTACAAGTATGGGTTACCTGAAGACCTATTCTCTTCACGGCTCCAGACATGTATAGAAGGTATTCGGAGATAAATTAATTCATTCCCTTTTATAAAGTAATTCGTTGATATAAAATCATTTGAACTCACATTCAAACAAAGAATTATTCTAGAATATGTTTACAAAAAGAGTGACATCACAATATAACATTTGTTACAAGACTTCTATATTATAAGCATAGAATTCTAAAGGTTTATAAAGATGAAGTGACTAATTCTTGGCAGTCTTCAACAAAGCAACCATTTAGCCTTTATTATAATACCATCAGATATAACTGTATATCCCCATCTCTTGCGAAAACCACACAATTGCAGAACCTTAAAGGCACCCCCCTAACATGTGTTATCCACTATGGGTGGCTCTTTCACATGTCTCCTTTAACATACAACGCTGGTGTGGGAGTCTATATGTTTTTGACGTGAGGTGAAATGGGGTCGCGGGATATATTGTATTTTCTTATCGGTAACTTCAGTGAGCTGACTGCTTTGTTTCACGTTATCAGCCTGAACTTAGGTGAAGAACAGATCTGTGACATGGTCTGCTATTTTGATCGATTCAAACAGCCATAGTTTTATTGCGTCCCAGGACTCGCAATTTAAATTATATTTTAATATTTTGGTGGTCAGGCTCGCGTCGATAAAGTACATTCATAGAGCAAACATGTGCGATACATTGAAAGTTGGATAGATTGTTATACTCCTACGTAAGATCCGGGGTATAATAGGTCTTCAGCTACCCATGCTTGTCGTAAAAGGCGACTACAATGGCGACTAATGGGATTTGGAGGTCAGGCTCGCTGACTTGGTTGATGCATGTCATCGTATCCCAATTGCGTGGATCGATGCTCATTATGACTTTCAATCATGGATTGTCTGGTCCAGACTCGATTACTTACAGACAGCCGTCATATAGATGAGTGCGACGTGAAACAAAAAACAAACAATAATACAAATATATGCCTATATCAACATCAATTTCCATTTTTCACGTTATTGAGTATGTACTGGTATGTAATAAGTCTTGTCTTTTGCAGCCTCAACGTAGTATCTGCTACTAAATTTAAATCACCCGCAAACAAAATCAATATCAGCTTAAGCATCTCCTCTCAAAGGAAGACATTAACTCGACTAATAAAATATAATGCTATATAACGGGGTCTGTTAATAATCAAGGCTGGACCATACAATCCAGTGATTGACATCATGAGCATCGATCTACGCGATTGGGAGAAATTACATGCATCAACCAAGACAGCGAGTCTGACCACTCAATCCCGTTAGTCGCCTCTTACAAAAAAAACCAGGAAACAGCAAGGGGATGAGCAGAAATCCTGGCGTACACCGGGAGAACGGAAAAAAAATAATCGGAAGTTACTTCTCATTGTCTATAACTGTAGCTTCATGGCGACTTATAGAGTAACGGAAGTTACGAAGTCCGTGCATTTTTTCCCGCTCTGTGGCCAGAACCTATTAGGGCCATAATGCCATGTATGTATGTATGTATGTATGTATGTATGTATGTATTGTTAACCTTTAACATTTTTTTTACATTTTTTTTTTACAAATTATTGTCATCCATTTTAAACAAAAATCTTAAAATATAATTTCTGATATTTTGTTGTTGATTTTTAAAAATATTTTTTTCTTACTGTCCGGTAACTATGCATTGAATGCCCATTGCTGATAACGCATGCAGAATTTAACTTGTGTCTGGACGAATCACTGAAGTGTGGCATCCTCATACACAATGTACTTAGTGGTTGGCAGAATTATTTCCTGTTTTTGCCCAATTTGGAGCTCCATACACAACTTTTCACTGTACCGCGATACGAAGGAGTTATCTCCCTTGTCAAATTGAGCGCCAGGCCCGGCTTTTACTCGACGCTAGTAATGTAAAAATGAATTTTTATCAGTAAAATATGCATTGTTAGATAGAATAAATGACATCTGATATAGAGAACACGAATAATCATAAAGGTTAGTGAGGGCATTTTGTTCCGTTTAGCGTACATGACAAGTACCGCGATACCCCGAGGTTGCAGGCTACAGGTTGACGGAGACCTTTAATAACCTAGAATTCCCACGGGGTATAGGTTGACGGAGACCTTTAATAACCTAGAATCCCCACGGGGTATAGGTTGACGGAGACCTTTAATAACCTTGAATCCCCACGGGGTATAGGTTGACGGAGACCTTTAATAACCTTGAATCCCCACGGGGTATAGGTTGACGGAGACCTTTAATAACCTAGAATCCCCACGGGGTTTAGGTTGACGGAGACCTTTAATAACCTAGAATCCCAAAGGTGTAGGTTGCTGGGGCCCTAGTTGCTGGGGCCCTTTAATTACCTTGAATCCCCACGGGGTATAGGTTGACGGAGACCTTTAATAACCTAGAATCACAACGGTGTAGGTTGCTGGGGCCCTAGGTTGCCGGGGACCTTTAATAACCTTGAATCCCCACGTGGTTGACGGAGACCTTTAATAACCTAGAATCCCCACTGAGTATAGGGTGACGGAGACCTTTAATAACCTAGAATCCTAACGGGGTAGGTTGCTGGGGCCCTAGTTGCTGGGGCCCTTTAATAACCTTGAATCCCCACGGGGTATAGGTTGACGGAGACCTTTAATAACCTAGAATCCCAACGGGGTAGGTTGCTGGGGCCCTAGGTTGCCGGGGACCTTTAATAACCTTGAATCCCCACGTGGTTGACGGAGACCTTTAATAACCTGGAATCCCCACTGGGTATAGGGTGACGGAGACCTTTAATAACCTTGGATCCCCACTGGGTATAGGGTGACGGAGACCTTTAATAACCTTGAATCCCCACTGGGTATAGGTTGCTGGGGACCTATAATAGCCTGGAATCCCCACGGGGTATAGGTTGCTGGGGACCTATAATAGCCTGGAATACTCACAGGGTATAGGTTGTCGGGGACCTATAATAGCCTGGAATCCCCACGGGATATAGGTTGCTGGGGACCTAAAATAGCCTGGAATACTCACAGGGTATAGGTTGTCGGGGACCTATAATAGCCTGGAATCCCCACGGGGTATTGATTGTCGGGGACCTATAATAGCCTGGAATCCCCACGGGATATAGGTTGCTGGGGACCTAAAATAGCCTGGAATACTCACAGGGTATAGGTTGTCGGGGACTTATAATAGCCTGGAATCCCCACGGGGTATTGATTGTCGGGGACCTATAATAGCCTGGAATCCCCACGAGGTATAGGTTGCTGGGGACCTATGATAGCCTGGAATACTCACAGGGTATAGATTGCTGGGGACCTATAATAACCTGGAATCCCCACGGGATATAGGTTGCCGGGGACCTTTAATAGCCTGGAATCCCCACGGGATATAGGTTGACGGAGACCTTTAATAACCTTGAATCCCCACGGGGTATAGGTTGACGGAGACCTTTAATAACCTAGAATCACAACGGTGTAGGTTGCTGGGGCCGTAGGTTGCCGGGGACCTTTAATAACCTTGAATCCCCACGTGGTTGACGGAGACCTTTAATAACCTAGAATCCCCACTGAGTATAGGGTGACGGAGACCTTTAATAACCTAGAATCCTAACGGGGTAGGTTGCTGGGGCCCTAGTTGCTGGGGCCCTTTAATTACCTTGAATCCCCACGGGGTATAGGTTGACGGAGACCTTTAATAACCTAGAATCCCAACGGGGTAGGTTGCTGGGGCCCTAGGTTGCCGGGGACCTTTAATAACCTTGAATCCCCACGTGGTTGACGGAGACCTTTAATAACCTGGAATCCCCACTGGGTATAGGGTGACGGAGACCTTTAATAACCTTGGATCCCCACTGGGTATAGGGTGACGGAGACCTTTAATAACCTTGAATCCCCACTGGGTATAGGTTGCTGGGGACCTATAATAGCCTGGAATCCCCACGGGGTATAGGTTGCTGGGGACCTATAATAGCCTGGAATACTCACAGGGTATAGGTTGTCGGGGACCTATAATAGCCTGGAATCCCCACGGGATATAGGTTGCTGGGGACCTAAAATAGCCTGGAATACTCACAGGGTATAGGTTGTCGGGGACCTATAATAGCCTGGAATCCCCACGGGGTATTGATTGTCGGGGACCTATAATAGCCTGGAATCCCCACGGGATATAGGTTGCTGGGGACCTAAAATAGCCTGGAATACTCACAGGGTATAGGTTGTCGGGGACTTATAATAGCCTGGAATCCCCACGGGGTATTGATTGTCGGGGACCTATAATAGCCTGGAATCCCCACGAGGTATAGGTTGCTGGGGACCTATGATAGCCTGGAATACTCACAGGGTATAGATTGCTGGGGACCTATAATAACCTGGAATCCCCACGGGATATAGGTTGCCGGGGACCTTTAATAGCCTGGAATCCCCACGGGATATAGGTTGTCGGGGACCTCTAATAGTCTGGAGTCCCCAAGGGGTATAGCTTGTCGGGGACCTCTAATGGTCTGAAGTCCCCACGGGGTATAGCTTGTCGGGGACCTTTAATAGCCTGGAGTCCCCACGGGGTATAGCTTATCGAGGACCTCTAATAGCCTGGAGTCCCCACGGGGCATAGTTTGGTTGGGATAAATTATATTACTAAAGGTTGGTCTCAATGCGTAGCCTCACTGAATGTATGTTTTCGTATGCGACTTCCTGGGTTGCTGTTCATGCTATCAACCACTGGTTGCAGACCATGTCCGATTATTTACATGCCACTGTGCAATAGCGTTTCTCTTCACAGACACGTCAACTTTTACAAGACAACTATTTAAAATATTATACGTACGCATCAGTGACTATTGACGAAACAATGGAAAACGTTCCTTTCGTGAAATGTACCACGGCTTGAAATCATGTACGGGACTCACTGACAATTTCTTGCTTCCGGACCATAAAGTGTATATTTTTTCTTCTTACTTCAGCTTTTCCAAGGCAGTCGGACTCGTGTAGAAATGAATGTTGGATTCAAATCCGGAGCGTAACATATAGGTTGTTCAACATTAATTGGGAAAATTTGCATAAAAATCAGACTAAACTGTGTCTTTTGCTATTCGCGACTTTTCAGAATTTTGGTTTCCAAGGTAAAACAAATGGTCTTCGTTCAAATGTACGAGGGGTGTTCATTAAAGATTTCCCCTGACCCACTTCCGATAAACCTTGTGGAATGAAACTTGGCATAGGTATTAGTCTTTCTCCACATAGGAACCACCAAGAGTTACACACTTCTCCCATCGTTTTATGCAACTATGGAGACCTCGCTTGTAAAAGGCCTCATTTTGCGTCTCAAACCAGGACTTGACTTCAGAAATCAGTGTTTCATCATCTGTGAAACGTTTTCCATTCAAAAATGACTTCATGGTTGGAAAGAGGTGGAAGTCAGATGGCGCAAGGTCAGGAGAGTAAGGAGGATGTGGAAGTATTTCATAGCCACAGGACCGCACTTCTGTCTGGGCAACATGAGAGTTGTGTACTGGAGCATTGTCTTGCAGGAGACGGACACCCTTGGTCAGCATGCCACACCTCTTAAGCTTGATAGCGTCCCGCAATTTCCGCAGCAGTGAAGCATAATAAGCTCCTGTAATTGTGGTACCCTTTGCCAAGAAATCCATCATCACTACTCCGTGCTGGTCCCAAAACACTGTGAGCATGACCTTGCCTGCAGAGGGTTGGACACGTGCCTTCTTTGGGGGTGGTGACTCCACATGCTTCCATTGCATCGCATCATAGTGATGGACCCATGTTTCATCCTGTGTGATAGGTCTGTCAAAAAAGTTTGCCTGGGCTTTTTTGGCACATGTCCAAAAGATCCTTTTTAGCAATTGACTCGTTCCTGCTTTTGGAAAGGTTTGAGTAACCTGGGAATCCATCGTGCAGACACCATATGCATGTTCAAATTGTCATGGGTGGTTTTTTCCCACAGTCCCAACATTGATCTTGACGTCTTGCGCTAAATGGTGTGTTTAACAACGTCATATGATGGGACATCCTCCCCATAAGTTGCTTTTATTTCATCGGAAGTTTCTTTTGATGTGCGACCTTTCAAATATAAAAATCTAATCACTGCTCGGTATTCTACTGGCTCCATTGTCACACCCTACTCGATCATAACACCTGTAAAAGTGGTAAGATTAATAGTTCGGTGCTGCAAATTCAGACATAACCCATAGATACATGTGTCATTACACATGTGAAATTTCAACCAAATATGATAACCGTAAGTGGTTTAGGGGAAATCTTTAATAAACACCCCTCGTAGGTACAGTGTTCGTTCATTATTCACAATTAAACAGTTCAGTATCTGATGGCTTTTGTTATTCGTGATTTTATTAACCTAGTATACTAAACTCACTCCCGTGTAATCCCAATTGTATGGCCCGAGAAGATCCGGGGTAGAATAGGTATTCAGCAACCCATGCTTGCCGTAAGAGGCGACTATATGTTTGTCGTAAGAGGCGACTAATGGGATCAGGTGGTCAGACTCGTTAACTTTATTGACGCATGTCATCGTATCCCAATTGCTCGGATCGATGCTCATATGTTGTCAATCACTGGATTGTGTGGTCCAGATTCCATTATTTACAGACCGCCGTCATATAGCTGGAGTATTGCGGCGTTAAACAACAAACAAACAAATCCAATTTTATGAAACAAGTGAATAGTTCTGGTACCGAACGCCTCGCCCAAAATTGTTCTGCTAACCTAATATGACGCCGTATATGGCCACTAAAAACACCATAACTAACAGTATTCCCTTGAAAAAAATACAATCTGGTGAAAGTTGACCTGCTGTCTGTTGGTCCAGGGGGCACGGATGGCCCGGTCGTCTAAGGCTCCGCAATTCGCTGTACAGAGTTGCGTCCCTTGGTGACGCCAGAAACCTATGATTGTGGGTTGGAATCCCGGTTCGCCCCGATTATGTCTCTAGGCTTGTCAGCACCATACCCGTGCTCGTGGGTTTCACGGAAGTGGTAAACGTCTGAGACCTGCATCACTTCGAGCTTTCCTCCCACATTAAGCTGACACGCCGTGATATGACTGGAATACTGTTAAAAGCGGCGTTAAACCCAACTCACTCACTCACTGTTGGTCCATGGCAGGCAGCGGCTGTAAACAGGACGGAACTATATGCAGTGGAATACCTTCGGAAAGGAGTAGATCTATAAAATTACTTCATTTTCACATCCTTTTTGCGATTTTCATGGGAGTACACTCTATTAGTTATATATTATCCAAATTTGACCTAATTAAGATAAGTCACGACGAAGACCCGGGTTCGATTTCCCACATGGGTACAATGTGTGAAGCCCATTTGTTATGTCCCCCGCCGTGATATTCACTCACTCACTAATTAAGATAACGTTTTAACTAGGGCTGGGACGAGTTCAAATTTACTACCCGGGTATCCGACCCCCTATTACCCGACCCTACCCAGGTACCCACTGAAGGTCTCAAGTGTTGGGAACAAAATGTCTGATTGGGAATTGTTTTACCGCATCCCTGGCCAAAACTATTTAGATACATGTATCAAACAATGAGAAGTTGACTGAAGCGTTATCTTTACTGAAACATATGCAAGTCAAAAGGAATGTGTGTATAGTCAGAAAGAAATGCGAACATTAGCGACACGTAGTGTAACCACTGAGCTATATAGATCTAGTGAGTTTTTGTCATTAAACAATATTTATCATCTAAAACTGGCTCCCACAGTATATCGCTTGGGTGAGATCAAGCGATATCTACACTGTAGATATTGCTGCAATGAAATTGCATCACAATGCTTTGTAGACCATTGTGACGTCATTGGCTACCATGACGTCACAATCAAATGACATAACTAATGGTTCTGCTACTGAAGCTGTATGCAGTATTTTTTACACTAAGACACTGCTTATTCCTGTCTACAAACTGCTAAAGTTGGAAGAATGGTGTTGGATGATAAATAAAATCTCACCCTCGTGTCTTTTGATATCAAATATACCAAAACTCGTTGATAAAAGTGGAAAAAATCCTCGGCAAGCCTCGGAGTTTTCCCACTTTCATTAACTCGTGTTGATATATTTGATATCAAAAGACACTCGGGTGAGATTTTCTATACATCACATGACTAACCACGGCTCCGGGTAGTCCTGGGGGTACCCGGGTCCTACTCTGGACCCACCCACCCGAGTAGCCGAGTTACCCGTACCAGTCCTAGTTTTAACCAAACATCTGCACTGTCTGTGTAACCCGTGAAGATCCGGGTTAGAACAGGTATTCAGCACCCAAGATGCTCGCCGTTTACAAGAGGCTCCTAAACTTATAAGAGGTGACTAACGGGATTGGGTGGTCATGCTTCCTGGCTTGGTTGATGCATGTCATCGTTTCCCATCATCGTAGATCTGTGCTCATGATATCAATGACTGGATTGTCTGGTCCGGACTCGATTATTTACAGACCGCCGACATATAGCTGGAATATTGCTGAGTGTGGTCTAAACAACAAACAAACACTGACTGACGAAACAACAAATTCACAATTTGTCATATAGTTCATATACCCCTACATATATCTATTTTCACTTGACGTGGTTTAAATCATTGAGATCTAGATCTAAACGAACATGACAGATATATAGCCAAATACAAGGATACGAAACTAATGTTGATTACATAGCTTTGCTTGGTTTCAAGATGGCGGCTCACAGAGCTAAAGACTGGAAAGGAAATATTTTGATTCAATTGCAAGGTCGAAATAAGAAACAAACCCAAGCATATGTAGGCCTAATTCAAGCACGTGAGTCAAACATAGCTGTAGCCAATTTTGAATATAAGTACTTGCTCACAAACAAAGATTTAGCCTTTCTTGCGAATGCGGAAGATAGTTTTGACACCTCCCCTTGCAGACGATAAAATATTGTTTTCATCACAGTCTGGCAAATGATAAGGCTGACTGACTTGTGGTCAGTTGGATGGTTCACTGATTTAAGGGCGGACCCATACACTAAGCTTGTATGTTAAATCAGTTACTTTGCCAGCTCGACTGTACAGAAAGAATCATTGACATCACAGTGAATAGGCCTATATAAGAATGATGTTCAGTGATAGAAATAAAATGTCAGTGAAAGTGTTATCGATTTGAGCGTGACTACCGAGGGGTATTTATGCTTACAGTTACAAGTCACACATGTACAGTAGAGTTTGAAACAGTTCTCACTTCAATACTCATTCTTTTGGCATCAGAATAAACTGGAACCGCATTAAACAGCCCCAGTATGCCTGTCAAAATGGCACTAATTTGGCTGAAATGTCTTCAGATTTTTCAGTTTTGAAAGCAGCATATGCTTCTCAAAAGACGTTATAAAACACCCACAATTCTGTCATATCTATACATGCAATAGTTTATCTGTCATGTCTGCAGTGTGAAAGAATCAGGTATTCTTTTGAATGCAGTCTGCGATTTTATCCACTAATGTGGAGCCCGAAATTAGTAAAATTCAGGTCTGTCCTGTAAGCTTTGCTAATAATACAACATATGATGATCATAAGAATTAATGCCGAGAGCAGTTACAGCTACAAGACTCAAAAAAAAAATTGGCACAGATGTGTTATAATGTCAGTCTATGCCAAAAGCTTTTGAGTCTCCTAGCCCGAACCTGTCACCTGACATCATTTTCAGTGGATGTTAGTATTCCTTTATGGACTTTTATTAGCAATGCTTACTTGACTGAAAGGAATATTACCAGACTTGGGCTTCAGTCTGGTGTCTATTGTCACAGACTACTGCCTTGTGTTTGTTTGTTTGTTTGTTTGTTTGTTTGTTTGTTGTTTAACGCCTCACTCAGCAATATTCCAGCTATATGATGGCGGTCTGTAAATAATCAAGTCTGGACCAGACAATCAAGTGATTGACATCATGAGCATCAATCCACACAAATTGGATAGATGACATGCATGAACCAAGTCAGCGAGCCTGACTACCCGATCCCGTTAGTCGCCTTTTACGACAAGCATAATCGCCTTTTACGGCAAGCATGGGTTGCTGAAAACCTATTCTACGCCGGATCTTCACGGGTCTCTCAGCAATGGACTCATCCACGGACTTCCTGTGACCAGTGTTGCTTAACTTCGCCTGATAAGGATCACATGCCAAAACCTTCTTTACCTGACATCCTCTGTACACCTCTGTTCTCGATTTAAGGAACTTGAATTAACTTGCACCAGGTGCATGTTGACATTAAAACCAAGTTGCACCAAACAAAACCAGGTTGCACCGTGATCCCATAAAGTTATCAAATGTAGGCCGACACTGTGACATTTAAGATTTTTCTTTCACTTGAACTCACACAAAGTGATAGTCAAATTTCTTTCTTTTTTTTTTTTTACATTTACATAAAATACTGGACGTCAAAGTGGCCGACATGATAAACAGGACATGAGAGATTTCCGAAACTGTTCCTGAACCTGTGGTGATTACATGTACCGAAAATTATAAATAGGGGGCTCTTATTAGAATATTATTTTGGTGGGGGAAAAAACAACACAGTTGAAAGATATCGTGGTTTATGCCGTTATATAGCTGGAATAATGCTGAGTGCGGCGTAAAACAACAAACCAACCATCAACCAACCATTGCTGAGAAAGAAGATTGAGTACATACTGATCCATGAACCAGTATGTGATTGTCACTGAACCTTGACTGATGGATAAATCAACAACAGGTTTTTATGTTTCGCGCTAGCTTTGACATATTGCATGTTTGTTTACTCCCTCAGATAACAAGCTTGTAGAGATCGCGTCTTCACTCAAGTTCCGTAATGTTCAACTACAAGTTGAGGCAGAGAAGTTGAAGGAAGAAAACCTTAATCTCCAGGTGAAGGTTGAAACTGGGTAAGTACATTATACTGTCAGACTAACGCTTAGTTTCTGAAAATACATGCTGTATTCGACGTAATAAGTGCCACGCTCTAATAAGCGCCAACGGCGATATTTGCTAATATATTGGCTAGTGAACAATCCACATTAGCACCCCTTCCGATTGATCAATGTACACAAGACTTATTTATTCGTGTATAATACGCACTCGTGTGTTATATGCACCCTTAATTATGGGCAATTAAATTCTGGAAAAACATATCTGTCGCATATAAACATTTCAGGGTGTCAGCATAAACCATGAAATTTATCTTTCAACTCTGTTTTTCACCAAAATAGTATTCCAATAAGAGCCCCCTATTTCTAATTTTGAGAGTGCCCTGGGCACTTATTATGTTGAATACAGTAAT
This sequence comes from Haliotis cracherodii, assembly GCF_022045235.1. NCBI lineage: Eukaryota > Metazoa > Mollusca > Gastropoda > Lepetellida > Haliotidae > Haliotis > Haliotis cracherodii. The sequence goes on from NW_027266330.1 coordinate 57,241,792, forward strand.
ATTTATAGAAATATGTGGAATCTATGGAAAATCTAGACTTGCTACATTAGGGCTATAGCATTGCAGTAAGGGCTGGGTGGAAGAGGCTGGGCTGGAACGGGTCCAAATGTACTACCCGGGTACCCACCCCACTATTACCCTACCCTACCTGGGTACCTGCTGTAGGTCTCAAGAGATAGGTACAAAATGTCCGATTGGGAAAAGTTTGATCCTACCCATGGCAAAATGTATTTAGATACACATATAAAATGATCTGGTCATGCATAAGTTGAAGTTGTCTGAATTTTTATCTTTATTCAAACATATAAAGTCAGAAGGAATGTGTGCATAGTCCGAAAGAAATGCTAACATTTGTCATTTATAGTGTAACCATAGAGTTCTAGATAACTTTTACAATTAAACAATATAATCACATGACTAATCACGGGTCCGGGTAGTCCTGTGGGAACCCGGGTCCAACTCAGTACCCACCCGACCCGAGTACCCAAGGTACTCGTCACAGCCCTACCTGTTACTGTTGTGAGAAGTTGAGCCATGTAACAGGCTGACAGTTAAGGTTTCAATCAAATTTGGGATTTGAATGCATGAATGGGGCTGCAGATTTGTTGAGGGTAGTCACACTACGTCCCCCAAAATACTACAATCAGCCTTAGAAATTCCTCTTTTTTAAGACTTAGTCCTAAGGACTAATGTTAACCATTTTCCACTTGTCTTCAAAGTTTGTAGCTATTCCTGCTTGAACAAGCAGGGTTAGAACTGAACACTTGCCCGCTAGCCTGGGGCTAGTACAAATTCTTTTGGGCAAGTACAGATTTCCACATTTCCACATTGTTTTAACATCACAACTTAATACAAAGGCATTTTGTCTTTACCCGAGCTAGTAAAGCTTTGAAGTTTAGTTCTAACCATGGACCCAGTTTTATTCAGTTCCAATTTGTCGCAAATGGAAGCATTTAGAACTGGATCAGAATTAAGCCCTCAGATACTACTCGTTTATGCGGACTATGTATGCTTGTTCTCAGCATAGTGGTCTGAGACTAGCACCCTGGAGCTAGGAGTCAGGGGCACTTACGGTATACTGTAAACAGCTATATTTCTGCGCCGTTAAAATATTGCGAATACCAGACCAAAGACAATACTGCGACGAGATATTTTTGCGAGTTGCCGTGTTGAGATGATCAAATACGATATTTGACTCAACTCAGTGTCATGACTGAGTTTGAATGCAAACTATATAAGAAGGATTTGAATGAAAGTTCGTCACTCACAAATTGTGACAATTTGGAGATACATAACGGTACACGCAAGATGGCTTGTTTCCTGTGTGGACAAAATTGCAAAGGACACTGACGCAATCAAGCGAGGTTGGAAGAAGGCAGGATTACTGTGAGGCAACAGTGATACTATTTGGTCTGTTTACACTGTCATTTGTGATGTATTGTCTGACCATTCTGCATTCATTTGTGTTTTTAACTTACTGAGTAACTTGTGGTTCTGGTTGATGATTTCAACATTTGATGACGTGTTGCAATGAATAAAGTATGTATGTATTAGTTATACCTATTTTTGCGTTTTTAATTTTTTCGATTGAGTCTCGTTCGCAAAACTTGCAATAATAAAACGGTCGCAAAAAATTCCCTTTTTACAGTAGTGTTACAACTACATTGCTACAACACTGTCTTAACATGTGTCATTGTGTGACACCTTGATATACCACAACAAAGAGCACATGATAGGTGAGGGGCATTTATATGTCATAAAAGACTGCATGTGATCGGTGATGCTACTGTAAAGCACAAGTGACAAGTAACATCCTAATACAGAGAACTGCCTCGGGCCTCGTGTCATTGAGGGGCTGATTGAGGCTCTAGCCTCCAGCTCCCTAGCCAGTCATTAAGAGGGAGACAAGTTGACGCGATCAGATTGATGAGTTTGTTAGTCATGACGATTTGGAGAACTTATGTAAAGGGGTTACGTGGAGCGGTGACCTAGAGTGGACATATGGATGAATACCATCTTGTCGTGTTCCTTGTAGTAACAGCCATGTTGCAGATTCGCAGGAGGCTGAGATACCGGAGGCTGTGAGTTCTAGGGGAAATCATGAGTACAGTGTTTGGCTTGTGTGGGATTTCAGATTTTAGGAGTAACATGGAGGGGGAAAGAATGTTTTGATTGATGTCTTTTGTGTAAGGATTGTGACCCTGGTATAGCTGTGAAGACGTAGCTTAATACTGCTCTGCTTTTTCTACTAATCATAAACTGTACATAGCTCAGCGTTAGAAATTAGCACTAGTCCTGTAGTCCTTACCAAACTGCCCAATAGTAAAGGTATCCTAAGGACTAGTAGAAATTGGCCCATTTTAAGGATTTTGCTATATGTTATCATTATAAGGACTAGTGGACAAAAACTGTCAGTTTCTAACCCTGTTAAGCTATGATTAATGTCTTCATAACACTCAGACTTTTCTGAAGTCTGATGAATATTTGAACAATCTTCATCAGAGTGTAAATTCAGAATATCATGGATTATATGCCTTGGGCCCTCTGGTTGACTGTAGTAGAACGTTCTGAAGGCGGGAATGGCAGTAAATGCGGAGTGGAACATAGCAATGGTTTCGCAGCTAACCGTAGTACTCCTAGCTTTATTTCATGCTATTGTTGTACAATGCAGTGTTCAAAATCAAGGGGATCTCTGTGGTCCTTGAGGTTTGCTGCTATAGTATTTGAATCAAGGTACCCTTTTATATCTTATGTTAACATAAGTGTTCAGACAAGACTCCTTGACTTTCACGCTTGATATTCGTCCACTGACAATGTATATCTCACTGTGTGGTGATATGATGAATTATTCCAGGGTTAGAAATTGGCACTAGTCCTAAAGTCCTTGCAAATCTGCCCAATAGTTAAGGTATCATAAGGACTAGAAGATATTTGTCATTTTTATGGGTTTTGCTATATATTATCATTATAAGGACTAGTGGACCAAAAATGTTAGTTTCCTATGATGTCACAGTCCTCCAACAAGGAAATTAGCCAGGAATGTCTACTAGCCCGAAATTGTACTCTAAACTATTCACAGTTGCCTCAGGCTTGGATGCAGCGATCTTAACACAGATCAGTATGATAGCTATGTCTTGGATACAAAAACTTGTTCGTGTGGATATCATATCAAAGATGCTCTACACTTCTTTTTTGTGTACAAATTACTATGTTCTTCGAAATGAAATGTATTTTTACCAACATGGTTATTCTTTACAAACAGTGCTATGCAGAAATTCGTATTAGAGTAAGGAAGAGCAAATCCAAACATTAGATTCTATTCAAAATTTCATATTAAAAACTGGCAGATTTTCAGTTAAATGAATTGTTAATATAAACTGCAAATAGATTTATTATATATACACATCTAGCTTGGCATGTACCATTCATTTGTTACATCTAACCTTCATTGATGTATTTATTGTAATATGTCCTATGTGTAATGGAGTGGTATTGACATAAGCGCTTCGCTCGTTTACAATCCATTTTCACATTTTTGTGAAAGTAAATATGTTTAAACTGAATTCTAGTTGCCATTGGATATCTTTAAACATTAACAAAACTGCTATTTTCCATCCCTGCTCCAATACCTGGCTGATTGTGACTGTACCTGAATTACCTTATTCGACGTAATAGGCGCCCAGGGCGCTCTCAAAATTAGAAACAGGGGGCTCTTATTAGAATATTATTTTGGTGAAAAAGATAAATTTTGTGGTTTATGCTGACAGCCTGAAATGTTTATGTACGACAGATATATATTTCCAGAATTTAATTGCCCATAATTAAGGGTGCATATGACACACGAGTCCGTATAATACGCGAAAAAATAAGTCTTGTGTACATTGATCAATCGGAAGCGTGCCAATTGGGATTGTTCACTTACCAATATATCAGCAAATATCGCTGTGGGCGCTTATTAGAACGGGGCGCTTATTACGTTGAATACGGTAGCTGATATTATGTTGTTCCACTGTGGTATAACAGTGGCAGTGGAGGAGGCAATTAGAGTTGAGCAGGGGTAGAAACTAACATATTCAGTCCACTAGTCCTTATAATTATAACATATAGGAAAACCCTTAAAAATGGCAAATTTCTACTAGTCCTTATGATACCTTAACTATTGAGCAGTTTGTCAAGGACTATAGGACTAGGGCCAATTTCTAACGCTGTTGAGTATCACCTGGTATCTTGCGATACGATTCATATCAAGATATGGACTGACAATACCTGATATTATGGTACACCACATCAAATAGTAAGAAATGATGAAATCACTGAAATACAGCACTAAAGCCTCGTTCAAAATTTGTTTATTGTTATCTCAAAGAAAACCACAAGAACAAAAGAGTTTTAAATGAAGAGATGGTTATTAAATGTTACAGTTAGTCGGCGTGTCCTTGTGTTCTGCCATGCTTACAGGTGGCGCCATGCTACTTCTGCCATTGGGGGCACGGGTGGCCCAGTCGTCTAAGGCGCCACGATTGGCTGTGCAGAGTTGCGTCCCTTGGGCACGCCAGAAACCTATGATTGTGGGTTCGAATCCCGGGTTCGGCCCGATTATGTTTCTAGGCACCATACCCGTGCTTGTGGGTTTGACCGAAGTGGCAAACGTCTGAGACCTGCATCACTTGGGGCTTTCCTCACACATTTAGCTGACACGCCGTGATATAACTGGAATACTGTTAAAAGCGGTGTTAAACCCCACTCACCTACTCACTACTTCTGGCATTATGGGAGGTAACTCTATTAGTCCCTGTTCTATTTATAGCGAATCATGGGTATGGTTGAATGGTTACAGCCCTAGATTAGCATGATTAGTATTGTATTAGTAATGCATGTATTTCATCTGCAGCTGTGTGTCTGTGGGATAGTATGCCCTCTTGTGACCATCTTGTACGATTGTTGT
>NW_027266330.1:57251736-57311736 GCF_022045235.1 Haliotis cracherodii
GCAAGCACAGTTGCGGAAAGACCTTGCGGATGCAGCCAAGGAACCTGTTGCAATAACAGAAACGTAAGTGTTATCGGAACTGGCGCTTACAGTTCGAAGCCGGAGTCCAGTAATTTCTGTCTGGGCTGGAAACCTCAGCTAATAATGGTCCACACAATGACACTAATGTCTTCTGAAAATGATGCTTAGGGCAGTGGGGTAGCCTTGTGGTTAAAGTGTTCACTTGTCACGCATAGGGCCTTGAGGTTTGCTGCTGGTTGTATTTGAACCATGGGGCCCCTTAGGGATCTGTCATTTATGAAATTATCATGGGGGTGGGGTCAGAGGTTTTTGATGCACTAATGTACTAAAAATACCCCCCCAGCCCCCTCTCCACCTTCAAATGCATGTCATTTTTGGGATGAATTTTTTCCCCGTGTCCTTTGTACATTTTTTTCATGACCCTCCCTGGAAAAGACAAAATCCCAAAACACTTTTCCGTATTCAACGGCGATATTTGCTAATATATTGGCAAGTGAACAATCCCAATTAGCACCCCTTCCAATTGATCAATGTACAAAAGACTTATCTCTTCATGTATAATACGCACTCATGTTTTATATGCACTCTTAATTATGGGCAATTACATTCTTGAAAATATATCTGTCGTATATAAACAGTTCAGGCTGTCAGCATAATCCACGAAATTTAACGTTCAACTCTAATTTTTTCACTAAAATAATATTCTAATAAGAGACCCCTATTTCTAATTTTGAGAGTGCCCTGGGCGCCTCTTGCGTCGAATATGGTATGTCCAATTTTTCATGACCCTCCCCAAATATGTGTAATATTTTTAATGACCCCCCCTTTGAGGCTGTCATATGTTTTGGTGACCCTCCCCATCCCACCCTATCATAAATGACTGGTCCCTAAACCTTTTTGTTACATTAGGGTCATGACCAGGACCTTTTGACTTTCATGCTTAAGTTTGAACACTGCTTGTGCTTAAACTTGTGAGGGCCGGTGTGGTAGTCTAGTGGATAAATCTTTCTCTCATCACGCCAAAGACCCGGGTTCGATTCCCCACATAGTTATAATGTGTGAAGCTCAATTCTGGCATCCCGCACAGTGATATTGCTGGAATGCATAAAACCCAACTGACTCACTCACTTAACCTGGTGAACATACATGATCTGTTTGTTGCAGCGGAAAGCTCTTGCTGCCGGGGATCACTCCCATCTGCCTCAGTGCCTCCATACCAAGCAAAGCACAGTGTGTCTTCGTGAGTACCTCTACAACGCTGTGTGAGTGAGTGAATGTTGTTTTATGCCAGGCATCACCCCCATCTGTCTCAGTGCCTCCATACCAAGCAAAGCACAGGGTGTCTTCGTGAGTACCTCTACAGCGCTGTGTTAGTGAGTGAATGATGTTTTATGCCAGGCATCACCCCATCTGTCTCAGTGCCTCCATACCAAGCAAAGCACAGTGTGTCTTCGTGAGCACCACTACAACGCTGTGTGAGTGAGTGAATGTTGTTTTATGCCAGGCATCACCCCCATCTGTCTCAGTGCCTCCATACCAAGCAAAGCACAGTGTGTCTTCGTGAGTACCTCTTCAGCACGGTGTGAGTGAGTGAATGTTGTTTTGTGCCAGGCATCACCCCCATCTGTCTCAGTGCCTCTATACCAAGCAAAGCACAGTGTGTCTTCGTGAGTACCTCTACAACGCTGTGTGAGTGAGTGAATGTTGTTTTATGTCAGGCATCACCCCCATCTGTCTCAGTGCCTCCATACCAAGCAAAGCACAGTGTGTCTTCGTGAGTACCTCTACAACGCTGTGTGAGTGAGTGAATGTTGTTTTATGTCAGGCATTACCCCCATCTGTCTCAGTGCCTCCATACCAAGCAAAGCACAGTGTGTCTTCGTGAGTACCTCTACAACGCTGTGTGAGTGAGTGAATGTTGTTTTATGTCAGGCATTACCCCCATCTGTCTCAGTGCCTCCATACCAAGCAAAGCACAGTGTGTCTTCGTGAGTACCTCTACAACGCTGTGTGAGTGAGTGAATGTTGTTTTATGCCAGGGATCACCCCCATCTGTCTCAGTGCCTCCATACCAAGCAAAGCACAGTGTGTCTTCGTGAGTACCTCTACAACGCTGTGTGAGTGAGTGAATGTTGTTTTATGCCAGGCATCACCCCCATCTGTCTCAGTGCCTCCATACCAAGCAAAGCACAGTGTGTCTTCGTGAGTACCTCTACAACGCTGTGTTAGTGAGTGAATGTTGTTTTATGTCAGGCATTACCCCCATCTGTCTCAGTGCCTCCATACCAAGCAAAGCACAGTGTGTCTTCGTGAGTACCTCTACAACGCTGTGTGAGTGAGTGAATGTTGTTTTATGTCAGGCATCACCCCCATCTGTCTCAGTGCCTCCATACCAAGCAAAGCACAGTGTGTCTTCGTGAGTACCTCTACAACGCTGTGTGAGTGAGTGAATGTTGTTTTATGTCAGGCATTACCCCCATCTGTCTCAGTGCCTCCATACCAAGCAAAGCACAGTGTGTCTTCGTGAGTACCTCTACAACGCTGTGTGAGTGAGTGAATGTTGTTTTATGCCAGGCATTACCCCCATCTGTCTCAGTGCCTCCATACCAAGCAAAGCACAGTGTGTCTTTGTGAGTACCTCTACAACACAGAGCTTTGTTGGGGATGACACTTTTCAAATATTTTTTTCAAATTTATTTTTAGACCGCACCTTTGGTTTATTGGATAGAGCGTCTGCCTGGAGAGCGGAATCTCGTGGGTTCGATCTCCAGCCGCGTCATACCAAAAGATGATAAAGATGGTACTTGTTGTTACCTTGCCTGGCGCTCAGCATTTAGGGGCTCAAACAAGGACTTCTTGGCTTGCACATTGCTGTATAAGTACAAGTTAATGCTGAACCTGAATTCTTGTCTTACAGGATGCTCATGAAGGGGAGGTAAATGCTGTGCAGTGGAGCGGCTCTGGGAGACTCTTTGCAACTGGTAGTGCCGATAGAAAAATAAAACTCTGGGAAATTATTAATGGTGAGCTATATGAAGTTATAGTGGAAGGAAGGAATCCTAGCCTTTCAACAGTAGACGCAAACATATATTTAGAGCTTTTAACCATGGGACGTGTCCAAAATTGCCATAGCTATATTATTTAAAGTAATTCTTAACCATACAAATATGTTCACTATTTAACACTGGAAACTTTTCATTTCTATTTCTGTGCCCTCCCCAAGTTTGGGGCGGTCGGGTAGCCAAGTGGTTAAAGCGTTCGCTCGTTACGCCGAAGACCCGGTTCAAATCCCGACATGGGTACAATGTGTGAAGCCCATTTCTGGTGTCCACCGTCGTGATATTGCTGGAATATTGCTAAAAGCGGCGTATGACGATACTCACTCACTCCAAAGGGTGAGCCTCCCTTTGTGTGTACACCAACCCCCTTGCCACTGAAATGGACTTGGCCCCAGAGGTCTAAGATGCTGCAGGGTGTTGTACAGAGTTGCTTCCCTTAGTTGTGCCAGGATCAGGGATGCAAATTAGCCTGAAACATTTACTAGCCAAAATAGTGATAACATATATGAAGTACCACTCCATCCCCACCTCAGTACCCTGAAAGTCTACATGATCTGGAGGAGAACTTCAGCATTAATACACTGGCTGGGGTTTGTGAGTTATTGCCTGTTTGCCGTTGTCTGATATTGTTAATTCTAGATTGTCTCTATTATTATCCAACCCGTTTAAGATTCTGGGGTAGAATAGGTCTTCAGGAACCCATGCTTGCCGTAAAAGGTGACTATGCTTGTCGTAAAGGTGACTAACGGGATCGGGTGGTCAGGCTCGCAGACTTGGTTGATGCATGTCATCAATCCCAATTACGTGGATGGATGCTCATGATATTAATCACTGGTTGTCTGGTCCAGACTCGATTATTTACAGACTGCCGTCATATAGCTGTAATATTGCTGAGTTCGGCGTTAAACAACCAACCAACCAACTATTATTATCCTTGGTTCTCACTTTAATCTAGCTCCCTCTCGTTACCTGACCTGTCCCTGACTAAACATGCTGATGATACACCTTCTACCTAGTAATACTACTACTAGTACTAATAATAGACTATTTATATTGTGTATTTTTCCACACCAATCAGGGGCATGCTTAAAGCGCTATCATTACCCAGGTCACTGGAGCAATGTGCAATCACGAATCATTCTCAGCTCCCTGAGGAGTATACAACCCAAGCTGCCTGTTAGGGGCTGGAAAGTTAACAGCCATATTGCCATCTCATCCTACCGGGTACCCATTCACTGCTGGGGGAACAGAGGCACATTTTGAACAAAGTCACTTTCCCAAGGAGACGCCACATGTGCTACATTTGCTTCAGTGTGGGGCAGGACCGAAGCCCTAGAAACTCTCAGGAGCCGAGTTGCCAAAATGCGGTAGCAGGGGGTGGAGTCTTGCCACAACCTCTTTAGCCATGTGGACAGACAGAAGGTCCGTGGTTCAGATCGGACATTTTATGGCCGCTACATCTGCATGCCTCCAGGTATTTGTTGTTAACAGGTACTTGTTGTTACCCTGTCTGGCGCTCGGCATTAAGGGGTTAAACAAGGACTGGTCGGCTCGGAGTCAGAACACAAGTGCATGCACGTCGCTATATAAGTGCAATAATCTTGGACGCGACGTTTTACCCAATTTCACCTCACCTTGTTGTAAACAAGAGTTTTTTTTATTCCAGGCAAATGTGAACAAAAGGGCATCCTGACGGGTAGCAATGCCGGGATCATGGCGATAGAGTTTGACATTGAAGTAGGTGGCTGTCTTTGCTGACACAAAACAATGCTGATTACCGTATTCGACGTAATAAGCGCCCCGCTCTAATAAGCGCCCACGGCGATATTTGCTAATATAGTGGCAAGTGAACAATCCCTACTAGCACCCCTTCCGATTGATCAATGTACACAAGACTTACATATTCGTGGATAATATGCACGCGTGTGTTATATGCACCCTTAATTATACGCAATTAAATTCTGGAAAAATATATCTGTCGTATATAAACAGTTCAGGCTGTCAGCATAATCCATGAAATTTATCTTTTTTCCACCAAAATAATATTCTAATAAGAGCCCCCTATTTCTAATTTTGAGAGCGCCCTGGGCGCTTATTACGTCGAATACTGTATGTCTTCTTTCCTGGGACCCATACCATAAAGTGGTCTTAGTGCTGATTAGGGCTGCAATGAATACACTATGAGGCGAATATGATTCGTATCACGAATATATAGGGTAACAAATATGAATATTAATTCATGAAGACAATAACAAGTCAGCAGTTGATGTATTATTTGTTATTTTCTGTGAAACAATAACATAAATTATTTGACATGGTTTGTTAATTATTAATATATTATACATTTATATACTGCACTTATCCAGGTACTAGTATCTGCTCAGATGTGACAATGACCAGTGACCACAATACTGTTAAATGTTATAAGTGTTTTTGAAGAAATCTATACATATGATATGTTGTTATGGATATTTTTAGGTACAGGGTATGTAAATGCATATGATTGCATATTCATAAATATTTTATTCTTATGGCAATGAATAACAAATTCAATTGATGAATGGTTACGGTTCGACTCACCGAATATGCGAGTGAATCGTAACAGCCCTAGCGCTGAGGTGATCGTGACTCCCATAGTTTATCACAGGCTTACGATGGTCATGGTGCTAAGGTGGCTTTGTGGAACAGGGACTTGAACGTAACGTTTGCTTAACTTATGTACATGTATTTAGTAATTCCCCAGTCTGCCAAAACATTTTGAGACTACTCTCATGACCATAGCTCTTATGGCCCCGTCTCACTACAACGTATAGCAGTACCGTATGGCGACATATGAGATTTTTTGCCAAAACGCCGGCAACGCTGAAACACGCTATGGATAAGTTAGATGTAAGTTGTATATGTTAAAGGCACGCTGGTATACATTGTAGTATGCCGAGGCTTAAAAACATTTTTGTACATGCACAAAATTTTTGGCGTGTGGGAATGAATGTATGAAGGTATGAATTATACGTTAGGCATACGTTTGAGGTACGTTCTACATACGTTTACATACGCCAGATATACGTTACCCGTACGGCCCGTTTTAGGCACCTTTCCCCTACGCTGAGCAAGCTAGTCATACGCTACTCATACGTTGGGCATACACTGGCCATACGTTAAACACACCAGACACACGCTGGCAATAAGATTTTATACGCTGTCATAAGTTATGTATCATAAGTTAAGTCAGTGACGCACTACTAATATGTTAGACATGCCAAAATCATGGTTTTTTTTATGAAAGCTTGACATACTAACTGTCTTTTACACTTTTACACGCTAGGTGCAAGTTACTCTGAAACGTTGTAGTGTGACACATGGTGACGGGGCCTTTAGCATAATTTTCAGTAGAATTTAGTTTTATTATATTGATTATTGTTAACTGAGCCTAGACTTAACATAATGTTACTAGACTCAGATTTTGGACTTGTGGCTATAGTCGCAGACTGATTTCCAAGTGTTTGTGTTTTATTGAGACTATGTCGTCTATTGAGGTCGGGCAACTCATTCAAAGGGAGACAATTCCATAGGTAACCTAGTGGTTGAACGACTGTCTCAACCCGTGAATATCCGGGGTAGAATAGGTCTTCAGCAACCCATGCTTGCCGTAAAAGGTGACTATGCTTGTCGTAAGAGGCGACTATTGGGACCGGGCGGTCAGACTCGCTGACTTGGTTGATGCATGTCATCGATCCCAATTGTGTGGATCGGTGCTCATGATGTCAATGACTGGATTGTCTGGTCCGGACTTGATTATTTACAGACCGCCATCATATAGCTGGAATATTGCTGAGTGTGGCGTGAAACAACAAACCAACCAACCAACTACTGGCTCACCAGCCAAAACCTTGGGTTCGATTCCCACCATAGTCACACTGTGTGAAGCCTCTTCTTGGTGTCACCCACAATTATGTGGCTGGAATACTACCTAGATGTGCATGGGTAAAGGTGCATATGAACGCACTGATGCACATGATGAGTGAGTGAGTGAGTTCGGTTTAACGCCGCTTTTAACAGTATTCCTGTTATATCGTGACGTGTCAGCTTAATGTGGGAGGAAAGCCCGAAGTGATGCAGGTCTCAGACGTGATTATGACATGAAGACCAGAAGGTCAAAAAACTTTCCATATTTGCATTCTGAATAGGCAGTAAACTTGTTGAAATGATAAGAATTTGTTTTTGTAGATGTATAATTTAGTTAGAACGTAAATAACCCACAAGCACGGGTATGGTGCTGACAAACCTAGAAACATAATCGGGGCGAACCGGGATTCGAACCCACAATCATAGGTTTCTGGCATGCCCAAGGGACGCAACTCTGCACAGTGAATCGTGGCGCTTTAGACGACTGGGCCATCTGTGCCCCCGATGCACATGATGAAGTCATCCATTGTTCATGAAATCATGATGATTTTATTTCACTTCTCCAGTTTTGGTTCAGGAAACTAGGGCTGGGACGATTCCACTTTTTCTACCCGGTTACCAACCCCCTATTACACGACCCTACCCACGTACCCACTGCGGGTCTCGAGTTGGGAACAAAATGTCTGATTGGGAATTGTTTTACTGCAGCCCTGGCCATAATTATTTAGGTACATGTATCAAACGATCAGATCATGTGTACACTGAAGTTGACTGAAGCTTTATCTTTTCTCAAACATATGCAAGTCAAAAGGAATGTGTGCATCGTGAGAAAGAAATGTCTACATTAGCGACTTGTGTAATCACTGAGCTATAGTGAGTTTTTGTCATTAAACAATACATCACGTGACTAACCACGGGTCCGGGTAGTCCTGTGGGTACCGGGGCCCTACTCTGTACCTCACCCGACCCGAGTACCTGAGTTACCCGTCCCAGCCCTACTGGAATCTTACATTTTCTCAGAACAGAAGAACTAAGGACAAATATGAGGAAACGTCTCGGAATTATGGATTACCTGTCCCTCATGAATTAGTGTCATGGCTCAGGATTTACAAAATTAATTCATTCGTGACTTGATGTGGACCTTCAACACTTTCACGAGTATTTTGTTTGTTTCAGGACAGCTTAATCCTTGGTGCTTCTAATGACTTTGCAAGTCGAGTCTGGTCAGTGACAGATCAGCGATTACGGGTAAATATATAGATTGTTTTGTTGTGGTTAGAAATAACGGTTAATGAAAATCCATATGGAACAAGTTTTATAATGATTCACATGCTCTTGATGTAATACAAGTAGTTGATGTGATACAGTATCTCAGTGTTACTATGGTAATGAGGTCACAGACTATCATTGAAGATGTTAAGTTGACCCAGTTAGTTTCTTGACACTGATTTCCAAAGAGAGAAGAGGTAATTATTGAGAGTTAACATATTACATTCATGTAGGTATTTGATGTGACAAAACCTGTGCCAGAATTCATGTTTTTCCTCCCTTGGGAAATACAATATGTATGTTTTAATATTTTGTTTGTTGTTTAACGCTGGATTATTCCAGCTATATGACAGCAGTCTGTAAATAATCGAGTCTGAACCAGACAATCCAGTGATTGACATCATGAGCATTGATCCACACAATTGGGATTGATGACATGCATCAACCAAGTCAGCGAGCCTGACCACCCGATCCCGTTAGTCACCTCTTACAACAAGCATAGTCGCCTTTTACAGCAAGCATAGGTTGCTGAAGACCTATTCTACCCCGGATCGTCACAGTTCCAAATTGTATGGTATTTTCTTCAACAATTACTTACACCCTGGTATATAATATGTAAGATAACGTGTTAGACCCTGGTTTACAATATGTGTGATATCATGTTAGACCCTTATATTCAATACAATGATTACCTTTAGCCCTGTTATATATATTGTATTTCTCAACGGATTGCAGCACACACTAACAGGTCACAGTGGGAAGGTGCTGGCAGCCAAGTTCCTAGGGGACACCAACAAGGTTGTGTCGGGAAGCCATGACAGGACGCTCAAGGTGTGGGACCTCCACAGCAGGGCGTGTGAGTATCTCTGTGTTTGCCTGTCACCTTCAAAACTACAGACCACATGTTTCCCCAAATCAAGAACCAACGAGGACATGAATAACGCAGTCCAAGCCCTCCACATCCTTTTATCAGCCAGTCAGGAAAGAGTAGTCTGCAAATGGACATGGTCTAATTCAATTTTTTATTTTTTCAATTTATGCGAATATAAATTCAAATATATTGTTTGGTTAGCCAATCAAATGCAATGGAATCATTTGTGATTAATTTTATGATTCAGACAGGTTCTGATGCAAGGATGCAAGTGTAGGGTTGGTGTTGGATGAGGGTAATAGATTGTATTAAATATTGCTGCGGGATTACAAGTTTTCAAATTTAGGGGAGTAATGTTAATTTTTTTCATGAATTATCAAACTTTTATTGATACTGTCCTTTCTTACTGTTATTCATGTTGGTTCCAGCTTGGTCAGGGGCGGTCGGGTAGCCTAGTGGTTAAAGCGTTCGTTCGTCACGCCGAAGACCCGGGTTCGATTCCCGACATGGGTACAATGTGTGAAGCCCATTTCTGGTGTCCCCCGTCGTGATATTGCTGGAATATTGCTAAATGCGGCGTAAAACCTCACTCACTCACTCACTCCTTTCTCCTGGCCAGGGTTGAGATCAAATGTGCTGACTGAAAGTTTTGTTGTACTTTCAGGTATAAAGACAATATTTGCGGGGTCAAGTTGCAATGACCTGGTGACGCTGCACGGCAACAACATCATCAGCGGCCACTTCGACAAGCGTGTCCGGTTCTGGGACACCCGGTCAGATTCTAGTGCTAATGAAATCATGCTGCAGGGACGGCTGACATCGCTAGATCTAGCTCCAGGTAGTGTACCAAGGATGCATACATGTCATCACGGACCCGTGAAGATTCCGGGTTAGAATAGGTCTTCAGCAACCCATGCTTGCCGTAAAAGGTGACTATGCTTGTCGTAAAAGGCGACTAACGGGATCGGGTGGTCAGGCTCGCTGACGTAGTTGATGCATGTCATCGATCCCAATTGCGTGGATCGATGCTCATGATGTCAATCATTGGATTGTCTGGTCCAGACTCGATTATTTACAGACCGCTGTCATATAGCAGGAATATTGCTGAGTGTGGTGTTAAACAACAAACCAACAAGTCCTCACGCGAGGTGGGGAATATAGAAATATACATGATATTTTTGGCATTTTGATGATAACAATTATCCTAGTAGTTTGTCCGGTCCCCGATGGTCAATTCTGACTTGGTCGCTGATAGACAAGGTGATGCCATGTGTATTTGTGAACACTGAAAGTTGTACCTATCTGACTTTTCAGAACTGCTTATTGTACCCCCACCTTAAAGGGTATTATATGTACAAGTCATGGCACTAGGCTTCGAATTGTATATTAGTGGAAACTGTACTTTAGTATTGTTATTTGTGCCTCGAACAATGATGCAATTTATGTTACTAGATTATGTAGGTATATCCTTGCTTATCCAATAAACTATCAAGTAAAATAAAATACTAATTACATTAATATTTATGTATTTCGGTTCATTGTTGACTTTAGGAGGAATTATTTATGTATGATTAGTAGCAGACATGGTTATTTTGGTTTCTACATATGTGTAGCAATAGAACTTAGTCAAAATAGTCATTTGGCTACCTCTGAAGTTTTAGTGCTACAACTTTCGTAAGTTTATCTTAAAATATGGGAGTTACGATTGTCTAAGTGCTAAGATTCTCGTAAGTCAGTGTTACAGTATGGGAGTTAGGATTGTCTGGGCTAATATTCTCGAAATTCATTGTTACGGTATTGGATTTACAATCATCATAGCCCTAAGATTCTCTTAAGTCAGTGTTAAAGTATGGGAGTTACAATCATCTTTGTGCTAAGATTCTGGAAATTCAATGTTAAAGTATGGGGTTTACGATCATCATAGCTCTAAGGTTCTTGCAAGTGAGTGTTACAAACGTAAGTCTATCTTAAAATATGGTTGTTACGATTGTCTTAGTGCTAAGATTCTCATAAGTCAGTGTTACAATATGGGAGTTATGATTGTCTTAGTGCTAAGATTCTTGTAAGTCAGAGTTAAAGTATGGGATTTACGATCATCATAGCTCTAAGATTCTTGTAAGTCAGAGTTAAAGTAGGGGATTTACGATCATCATATCTCTAAGATTCTTGTAAGTCAGTGTTAAAGTATGGGATTTACGATCATCATAGCTCTAAGATTCTTGTAAGTCAGTGTTAAAGTATGGGATTTACAATCATCATAGCCCTAAGATTCTCTTAAGTCAGAGTTAAAGTATGGGATTTACAATCATCATAGCTCTAAGATTCTCTTAAGTCAGAGTTAAAGTATGGGATTTACGATCATCATATCTCTAAGATTCTTGTAAGTCAGAGTTAAAGTATGGGATTTACGATCATCATAGCTCTAAGATTCTCGTAAGTCAGAGTTAAAGTATGGGATTTACGATCATCATATCTCTAAGATTCTTGTAAGTCAGTATTAAAGTATGGGATTTACGATCATCATAGCTCTAAGATTCTCGTAAGTCAGTATTAAAGTATGGGATTTACGATCATCATAGCCCTAAGATTCTGGAAATTCAATGTTAAAGTATGGGGTTTACGATCATCATATCTCTAAGAGTCTTGTAAGTCAGAGTTAAAGTATGGGATTTACGATCATCATATCTCTAAGATTCTTGTAAGTCAGTGTTAAAGTATGGGATTTACAATCATCATAGCCCTAAGATTCTCTTAAGTCAGAGTTAAAGTATGGGATTTACAATCATCATAGCTCTAAGATTCTCTTAAGTCAGAGTTAAAGTATGGGATTTACGATCATCATATCTCTAAGATTCTCTTAAGTCAGAGTTAAAGTATGGGATTTACGATCATCATAGCTCTAAGATTCTCGTAAGTCAGAGTTAAAGTATGGGATTTACGATCATCATAGCTCTAAGATTCTTGTAAGTCAGTATTAAAGTATGGGATTTACGATCATCATAGCTCTAAGATTCTCGTAAGTCAGTATTAAAGTATGGGATTTACGATCGTCATAGCCCTAAGATTCTGGAAATTCAATGTTAAAGTATGGGGTTTACGATCATCATATCTCTAAGATTCTTGTAAGTCAGTGTTAAAGTATGGGATTTACGATCATCATAGCTCTAAGATTCTTGTAAGTCAGTGTTAAAGTATGGGATTTACGATCATGATATCTCTAAGATTCTTGTAAGTCAGTGTTACAATATGGGAGTTATGATTGTCTTAGTGCTAAGATTCTTGTAAGTCAGAGTTAAAGTATGGGATTTACGATCATCATAGCTCTAAGATTCTTGTAAGTCAGTGTTAAAGTATGGGATTTACGATCATCATAGCTCTAAGATTCTTGTAAGTCAGTGTTAAAGTAAGGGATTTACAATCATCATAGCCCTAAGATTCTCTTAAGTCAGAGTTAAAGTATGGGATTTACAATCATCATAGCTCTAAGATTCTCGTAAGTCAGAGTTAAAGTATGGGATTTACAATCATCATAGCTCTAAGATTCTTGTAAGTCAGTATTAAAGTATACGATTTACGATCATCATATCTCTAAGATTCTTGTAAGTCAGTGTTAAAGTATGGGATTTACGATCATCATATCTGTAAGATTCTCGTAAGTCAGAGTTAAAGTATGGGATTTACGATCATCATAGCTCTAAGATTCTTGTAAGTCAGTATTGAAGTATGGGATTTACGATCATCATAGCTCTAAGATTCTCGTAAGTCAGTATTAAAGTATGGGATTTACGATCGTCATAGCCCTAAGATTCTGGAAATTCAATGTTAAAGTATGGGGTTTACGATCATCATATCTCTAAAATTCTTGTAAGTCAGTGTTAAAGTATGGGATTTACGATCATCATAGCTCTAAGATTCTTGTAAGTCAGAGTTAAAGTATGGGATTTACGATCATCATATCTCTAAGATTCTTGTAAGTCAGTGTTACAATATGGGAGTTATGATTGTCTTAGTGCTAAGATTCTCTTAAGTCAGAGTTAAAGTATGGGATTTACGATCATCATAGCTCTAAGATTCTTGTAAGTCAGTGTTAAAGTATGGGATTTACGATCATCATATCTCTAAGATTCTTGTGAGTCAGTGTTACAATATGGGAGTTATGATTGTCTTAGTGCTAAGATTCTCTTAAGTCAGAGTTAAAGTATGGGATTTACGATCATCATAGCTCTAAGATTCTTGTAAGTCAGTGTTAAAGTATGGGATTTACGATCATCATATCTCTAAGATTCTTGTAAGTCAGTGTTAAAGTATGGGATTTACGATCAAAATAGCTCTAAGATTCTTGTTAGTCAGTATTAAAGTATGGGATTTACAATCATCATAGCTCTAAGATTCTTGTAAGTCAGTGTTAAAGTATGGGATTTACGATCATCATAGCTCTAAGATTCTTGTAAGTCAGTGTTAAAGTATGGGATTTACGATCATCATAGCTCTAAGATTCTTGTAAGTCGGTGTTACAATATGGGAGTTATGATTGTCTTTGTGCTAAGATTCTCGTTAGTTATTGTTACAGTATGGGAGTTACAATCATCTTTGCTCTAAGATTCTCAAAATTCAATGTTACTGTATGGGATTTATGCTCATCATAGCTATAAGGTTCTCATAGGTCAGTGTTGCAAACGTAAGTCTATCTTAAAATATGGGAGCTACGATTGTCTTAGTGCTAAGATTCTTGTAAGTGAATGTTACAGTATGGGATTTACGATCATCATAGCTATTAGATTCTCGTAAGTCAGTGTTACTAGATGGGAGTAACTATTGTCTTAGTGCTAAGATTCTTGTAAGTCAATGTTACTGTATGGGATTTACGATTGTCTTAGTGCTAAGATTCTCGTAAGTCAGCGTTACAATATAAGAATTACAATTGTCTTAGTGCTAAGACTCTCGTAAGTCAATGTTACAGTATGGCAGTTACGATCATCATAGCTCTCTAAGATCGCTTTGTGAAACGGGCCCCAGGAACCCATTAAGTTTGAGCACTGTGCCCATGTAATATGTTGCAATGACAACATTGCATTTGTGATGCAGTGAGTGTTGAAGTTTTGCTTGGAATCAATGACAGCACACAGCTGACACATTTCATAATGCATTAAAGCTGTTCTCACAGTACCACAATACAATACAACCTGGCCATCAATAGTCCTGCTCATGAAGCAGGTAAATATGGACAGTAACTGATAACTCATCCTTGTGTATAGAATTTATGCATTTTTATATTGCCAGTTTTATATGCTTTGTCAATTTGATTATCGTTTGGAGTATTTGAAACGATGTTGTGACATATTTATGCCTCCATACGCACACAGCTGTTGCCATGGTTGCAGTTTATTATGCAGTAATAATTTTTCATAATGTTGAAATACTATAAACTAGATCATGCATTGATTTTCTCCATAAGCTAGTTCCAGAGCTCCAGATAACTTTTTGAGCATTTGAGTTTTTACCCAAGGGTTTCGATTTTAATTGGATTATTATATTTTTCATTGGGTAACCAATATTTTTTCACTCATCTATTCATCACTCTATTGGTTTTTCCCAAAATTAGTGAACATCTTAAGATTTAAAAAAAATGAAATAATGTATTAGATGCATATAACTGTTCTAAATATATAGGCTGGACTCGGAAAGTAAATTAGCTTGCAATTGTGTTTCGGAAATTAGCTCCTTTCTACGCTTGCTGAAAAGGCTTCATTGGGTATTTCTGTTTCTGTAAGCAAGTTAATTGAAAGTAATTAGGTTTTGAATATTTGGGGGTGGGGGGGGGGGGGGGGGGGGGGGGGTGGGGGGGGTATTTATGCAAATACGCTGCTTATCAGTAGCTCTGTAGTTCTCAGTGTTGGGTCGCCTTTATTTGTGTCCATGTGACATCACTGGTAATTAATTTGATACATTCAGAGCCGGTATTAAACTGTATGCTTCGTCTGCAGCTGTTTTCCTGGCTTCTTTCATTATATGATGAAGATCCGGGGTATAATAGGTCTTCAGCAACCCATGCTTGCCGTAAAAGGCGACTATGCTTGTCGTAAAAGGCGACTAACAGGATCGGGTGGTCAGCCTGCTGACTTGGTTGATGCATGTCATCGATCCCAATTGTTTGGATTGATGCTCGTGATATTAATCACTGGATTGTCTGGTCCAGACTTGATTATTTACAGACCGTCGTCATATAGCTGGAATATTGCTGAGTGTCGTGTTAAACAACAAACCAACCAACCAAATC
Source organism: Haliotis cracherodii (assembly GCF_022045235.1). Classification (NCBI taxonomy): domain Eukaryota; kingdom Metazoa; phylum Mollusca; class Gastropoda; order Lepetellida; family Haliotidae; genus Haliotis; species Haliotis cracherodii. The sequence continues at coordinate 57,267,140 of NW_027266330.1, forward strand.
ATTATATGATGCACTTCTGAAAACTCCCACACCATTGATGTCAATAGTACCTTAATATTAATATTAAGTGCAACATATCAGTTATCATGGTTATAAGGAATATGATGTAAGGCGCCGCGATTCACTGTGCAGAGTTGCATTCCTTGGGCACACCAGAAACCTATGATTGTGGGTTTGAATCTCGGTTCACCCCGATGATGTTTCTAGGTTTGTCAGCACCATATCCATGCTCGTGGATTTCTCCGAAGTGGTAAATGTCTGAGACCTGCATTACTTCGGGCTTTCCTCACACATTAAGCTGACACACCGTGATATAACTGGAATACTGTTAAAATCGGCGTTAAGCCCAACTCACTCACTCACTCACTCACTCAAGGGCATGGGTATGTGATGGTCACCAAGTTTGCGAGATGCCCCCCTTAATCCCCCATTGTCTAACCATTCACCCCACTTGGGGGATTTTTTTGTCTATAACAATAGGTGCTTGACAAGTAGGAAGATCCCTTAATGAAATGAATTACAACTCTGCAAATGATTTGTCTATTTCAAATAATTATGTCATCATTAAACAGAAAGTAGATGCCCTGATTTCCCTGTTTTCAGACCGGTGTAGTTTGCTGTGCTGCACGAGAGACGACTCGGTGAAGATTATCGACCTCAGGATGAACCAAGTGTCAGCCACATTCTGGTAGGCAGTTTGTATATATTCTATCTCTTGACCGAATGACACAGGTATCTCTGTGGTCTATGGCAAAGCAATTTGCTTGATTGTGACAAGATCTAAGAGTTTGTTCTAGCCGTGACAGGATCTAAGAGTTTTGCTAGCTATGACAGGATCTAAGAGTTTGTTCTAGCCGTGACAGGATCTAAGAGTTTTTCTAGCTATGACAGGATCTAAGAGTTTGTTCTAGCAGTGACAGGATCTAAGAGTTTTTCTAGCCGTGACAGGATCTAAGAGTTTTTCTAGCTATGACAGGATCTAAGAGTTTTTCTAGCTATGACAGGATCTAAGAGTTTGTTCTAGCTGTGACGGGATCTAAGAGTTTGTTTTAGCTATGACAGGATCTAAGAGTTTTTCTAGCCGTGACAGGATCTAAGAGTTTTTCTAGCTATGACAGGATCTAAGAGTTTGTTCTAGCCTTGACAGCATCTAAGAGTTTGTTCTAGCCGTGACAGGATCTAAGAGTTTTTCTAGCTATGACAGGATCTAAGAGTTAATCTAGCTGTGACAGGGTCTAAGAGTTTGTTCTAGCTGTGACGGGATCTAAGAGTTTGTTCTAGCCTTGACAGGATCTAAGAGTTTTTCTAGCTATGACAGGATCTAAGAGTTTGTTCTAGCCTTGACAGGATCAAAGAGTTTGTTCCAGCTGTGACGGGATCTAAGAGTTTGTTCTAACCTTGACAGGATCTAAGAGTTTTTCTAGCTATGACAGGATCTAAGAGTTTGTTCTAGCCTTGACAGGATCAAAGAGTTTGTTCTAGCTGTGACGGGATCTAAGAGTTTGTTTTAGCTATGACAGGATCTAAGAGTTTTTCTAGCCGTGACAGGATCTAAGAGTTTTCCTAGCTGTGACGGGATCTAAGAGTTTTGCTAGCTATGACAGGATCTAAGAGTTAATCTAGCTGTGACAGGGTCTAAGAGTTTGTTCTAGCTATGACAGGATGTAAGAGTTTGTTCTAGTCATGGCAGGATCTAAGAGTTTGTTCTAGTCATGGCAGGATCTAAGAGTTTGTTCTAGTCATACAGGATCTAAGAGTTTGTTCTTGTCATGGCAGGATCTAAGAGTTTGTTCTAGCCGTGACAGGATCTAATAAGTTTGTAAGCATGCACATACCAACTCAATATTTTTTGTAAACCCACAAGAATTGCCCCTTATTCCTCAATATTTAGAGATACTGTATAAGGAAGATAAAGGATGCAAGATATTTTATTCAAATTTAGCGAATGATTTTAATGAAAAGGAAAACGTTCACAGTGAAACAAAATGGGAAAATGAAATTAACCCAGAAATAACGGATGATTTATGAAAAACATATAATTTTATTGCTTTTCGGGCAGCCGATACCACCAAACTGAAATGGTTTCAATACTGAGTGGTCCATAGAATTCAACTAAAAGAGATTTATTCATCTATTAAATATAACTGTAACCATTATGTAGTTTTTTGCAGTGTTGAAGTTGAATCTATTTTCCATCTGATATTTGAATGTGAAGATGTCAAGCCATTGTGGCACAGGGTGACGGCTTCATGAAATGGAGGGGCGGCCAGGTAGCCTAGTGGTTAGAGCATTCGCTCGTCACGCCAAAGACCAGGGTTCGATTCCAGACATGGGTACAATGTGTGAAGCCCATTTCTGGTTTCCCCTGCCATGATATTGCTGGAATATTGCTAAAAGCGGCGTAAAACCATACTCACTCACAAATAAAATGGATAAAAAAGCGTACTGTCCCAAAATTTGAAATAAATTAGCAAAATATCATATTTTGATTTAAAGAAAAATTATATGACGCACTCCACTTGATTTTTGTTCTAACTAAATTGTACATCTACAAAAACAAATGTACGAATTGTTTACAAAATTTTACCTTTCTGAAGACTATGTCAACAAATTCTTATCATTTCAACAAGTTCACTGCCTATTCAGAATGTAAATATGGAAAGTTTTTGACATGCTGGTCTTCATGACACAATCGGGGCGGTCGGGTAGCCTAGTGGTTAAAGCGTTTGCTCGTCACGCCGAAGACCCAGGTTCGATTCCCGACATGGTACAATGTGTGAAGCCCATTTCTGGTGTCCCCCGCCATGATATTGCTGGAATATTGCTAAAAGCGGCGTAAAAACCATACTCACTCACAAATAAAACGGATAAAAAAGCGTACTGTCCCAAAATTTGAAATAAATTAGCAAAATATCATATTTTGATTTAAAGAAAAATTATATGACGCACTCCACTTGATTTTTGTTCTAAATAAATTGTACATCTACAAAAACAAATGTACGAATTGTTTACAAAATTTTACTGGTCTGAAGACTATGTCAACAAATTCTTATCATTTCAACAAGTTCACTGTCTATTCAGAATGTAAATATGGAAAGTTTTTGACATGCTGGTCTTCATGACACAATCGGGGCGGTCAGGTAGCCTAGTGGTTAAAGCGTTTGCTCGTCACGCCGAAGACCCAGGTTCGATTCCCGACATGGTACAATGTGTGAAGCCCATTTCTGGTGTCCCCCGCCGTGATATTGCAGGAATATTTTTAAAAGCGGCGTAAAACCATACTCACACACACTCATGTCACAATCATGTCTGAGACCTGCATCACTTCAGGCCTTCCTCCCACATTAAGCTGACATGTTGCGATATAACCGTAATACTGTTAAAAGCGGCGTGAAACCCAGCTCACTCACTCATGTTACAATCTGTTTACATAGGTTAAATTTATCCAATGTCAAATGTTTACACATCACTTATAATATGTCCGTAAGGTAATTATGTTGCAATCACTATTTCTCTTAGAAATGTGTCAATACCCATAGAGAGTGCCTGTACACACAAAAAGAAAAAAAGTGTTAAAAAAATGAACATCCTAATTCACTCAGTCATGTCTTTATAGACATGGTAGAGGTGTTAATATGTTTGTTGATAATATTAATGAGTGGATTTATTCTGTTCACAGCGCTGATGGGTTTAAAGTGGGCTGTGATTGGTCAAGGGCTGTTTTCAGGTAAATAGTAGTGCAGGATGATGATGATGATGATGATGATGATGATGATGATGATGATGATGAAGGATGATGATGATGATGATGATGATGATGATGATGATGATGATGATGCCAATTACATGTACAATCATCTTAGTGCCGAGACAATCTGCGACAATCGTAGCTCGCATACCTTCACGATGACTTACGACAATAGTAGCGCTAAGATCACTTTGTTGAATGGGACCCTGGGCTCCATTCCACGATGTGATCTTAGCTCTACAACAATTGTAGCTCCCATACCTTAACGGTGACTTACGACCATAGTAGCGCTAAGATCATTTTGTTGAATGTGACCCTGGGCTCCATTCCACGATGTGATCTTAGTGCTCTAACAATCGTAGCTCCCATACCTTAACGGTGACTTACAACCATAGTAGCGCTAAGATCACTTTGTTGAATGGGACCCTGGGCTCCATTCCACGATATGATCTTAGTGCTACAACAATCGTAGCTCCCATACCTTAACGGTGACTTACGACCATAGTAGCGCTAAGATCACTTTGTCAAAGGGGACCCTGGGCTCCATTCCACGATGTGATCTTAGCTCTACAACAATTGTAGCTCCCATACCTTCACGGTGACTTACGACCATAGTAGCGCTAAGATCACTTTGTCAAAGGGGACCAGGCTTGTAGATTATTGCCACACATTTTGATTGTTGCGTTATGTTATATTTATGTATTGTATTTGCTGTAATTAATGCCCCAGACATTTAGGACACTGACAGTGGAGCAGGGGCTTTTTAAGACCCAAAACAAATTCATATATATGTCAGAGATGTTTAAAAATTTGGCAATAATGGGTTACTTGATAAGGTGATGGACAACTTGTATTTCCAATTTCATTTCTAAACAATATTGCCATGTGCGGTTTTCTTGTATGCTACCCAGAAAAAGCATGTCTCATTTTTCTCTTCTGCATTACCAGTGAGTAAGTAAACCTGTAGGATCTCTCATAGGAACCTGATGTACCCGGTGGCTGAGTGGGTTAGATCGCTGACTTTGTGTGCTGGCTGTTAGGTGCCTCAGTGTGGGTTCGAATCCTGGAGGGGCGGTCAGGTAGCCTAGTGGTTCGCATTCGCTCGTTACGCAGACGACCCGGGTTCGATTCCTGACATGGATACAATGTGTGAAGCCCATTTCTGGTGTCCCCTGCCGGGATATTGCTGGAATATTGCTAAAAGCGCCGTTAAACCATACTCACTCACTCACTCACTCGAATCCTGGATGGGACTCAACCCAAAAAAGTACGAGAATTTGTACTGTACTAAGAAAGTGTTATCCAAATATAACATTTGTTCCATTTGACCACTTTCTAAATGGCATTGTGTGTTCACTCAGTCGTACCGTAGTATGTCTAAATGATCCTGTAGTACCTCTGACATGAACGTGTGTGTCTGTCTCCAGCCCTGATGGCAGCTTTGCAGCTGCTGGTTCAAATGATGGAGGGCTGTATATCTGGAACATCGGCAAGAACAAGGTGGAGAAACTTCTTAAAGAACATAGGTGAGAATTAGAGACTGTACAGAACTGGTTACTATGTATGTCGTGCACTGTCGCTGGGAGTAACAATCTGGGGAGGTTTCATAAGCGTAGTCCCTGACAAATACTTTGGGGACTACTAGCCCGAACTTGGAATTTAGTGTTATCATGTGGACTCATAATAGCTAAGCTTATGAAACACCCGGATATTACTTTACTCGAACAAAGTTAAAGAACACCTGATTGTTTTCATATGGCTATAGGTATTGTATAGATATGACTTTCTGTCGTGACTGGTGGGAATTGTTACACATCCTTCCAGTTGTGGGTGTTCTTTGACTTGCAGTGAGTAGAATATTTGTCCAGTGAGCCCCTGTACTCTGTCTGTATGAATGTATGCTATATGCCATATGTTGTATGCTACATGAATATATGCTATATAGTATATATTGTATGGTATATGAATGTATGCTCTATGAATATATGAATGTATGCTATAGGATATATATGAATGTATGGTATATGTTGTATGGTATATGTATGTACGCTATATGAATATATGATTTATGAATGTATGCTATATAAATGTATTCTATATGAATGTATGCTATATGAATGTATGCTATATAAATGTATTCTATATGAATGTATGCTATATGAATGTATGCTATAAGAATGTATGCTATATGAATGTGTTCTATATGAATGTATGCTATATAACTATATGCGATATGAATGTATGCTATATGAATGTATGCTGTATAAATATATGCTATATGAATGTATGCTATAGAAAGATATGCTATATTAATGGATGCTATATGAATGTATGCTATAAGAATGTATGCTATAAGAATATATGCTATATGAATGTATGCTATATGAATGTATGCTATATAAAAGTTTGCTATATGAATGTATGCTATATAAATATATGCTATATGAATGTATGCTATATAAATATATGCTGTACGAATGTATGCTATAAGAATGTATGCTATAAGAATGTATTCTATATGAATGTATGCTATATGTATGCATGCTATACGAATATATGCTATATGAATGTATGCTTTATAAAAGTTTGCTATATGAATGTTTTCATGGGTTTCCTGTCATCTCTTTCAGTCATGCAATAATGGCCTGTGCGTGGAATCCGATTGGCTCCTCTCTGGTCAGCTGTGAGCGTTCAAGGAAAGTCATCTACTGGGCCGATTACTGAACAACAACATGTAACCAACAGACAGAGGGAATGAAATCCAATGTGACAGAGTCATAATCACAAGCGAGAGAACTTGAGTCTCCTGACAATCAATACATATAATGTGAGAAGGTCTCAAAGCTAAGAAAGGGCATTTTGATGAACACAATTTTCTATACTTTATTCTACGACAAACACTTTTCTTGGACTATTATATTTCTGTCCACCTTTCCCTGATCAGAGACAGTTTCCATCAAAGCTAATGTTTAGATAAACCCCTTTACCATTCGTAATGAGGCCTGCTTTCCTTAGATCTCTTCTCGAATGTTGAAGTGATGTTGCTTGCTGAGCATGACTATAATAGCTTCCTGTATACCATTATCAATGGAAAAAAAGTATATATAACATGTTACATCTTTACCTTTTATTCATCCTAGAATGATATATATGCCTGATACAGCCAATCAGTGAACATGGTGAATAGGTGAATAAATATACTGGTGATGAGGTACAGTGAGGCGAAATGGGGTGTAGCGTCATGTCCAAGATATTGTACTTCTATAGCAGCATGTGTGGCTGCTCGTACTCGTCCCGATTTTTGCCTGTTTAATGGAGCTAGCTCACAAAGATATGCTGCAATTTAAGATGGATACCCCACTCAGACACAGGGTACTGACTCCGAGCCGACCAGTCCTTTTAGCCCCTTAATGCTGACTGCCCGACAGGGTGACAACAAGTACCATGTTTTAATGTCTTGTGGTATGACACGGCCAGGCATCAAAACCACCGACCTGTCACTCTCTGGACAGACACTCTACCATTAGACCTCGGATTGGAGGGAATATCATGGTTATATGTGATCGTATTCAATACTTGTATACACCAACACAGTTATTCCGGTTCTCTAATACTGCGGAGCTATGATTCAGGCACTTTCACCAGCAATCGTATTGTCCAGAGTTAAAGTTGTTTCACTTGATGACGATGGACAGGTCAGTTAAGTTACATAGTATTCTCTCAGTGCCTGATGTATTGCCAGCTATCTCCTTCAAGTAATACCTTTCTGCATGAAGGGATCTGACCACACCTCCTTAGGAAGTCACGTGAAACCTAAATTCTTGGTACAAGTGAGTGAAGCATTCATATCTAAATTCTATATCTTAAAACAAATATGACCGACCAGGATTGTTTGTTTGTTTGTTTGTTGTTTGACACCACACTCAGCAATATTCAAGCTGTATGACGGCGGTCTGGTCCAGACTCGATTATTTACAATCTAGTGATTGACATCATGAGCATCGATCCATGCAGTTGGGATACGATGTCATGCATCAACCAAGTCAGCGAGACTGATCATCCGATCCCGGACCCACCATGAGATAAGGGACCTTATGGGTGAAAAATAACATTTTGACTTTTAGAACTACAGTATCCTCAGCACACAAAAATAAAGTTCACAAGCTTCAATTGATATTTCTTACAGAGATACATGACATCCACTATTTGGACTCATTTTCCGACTTATAACTGTTTATGTACTAATTACAGTTTTTATATGTAATGTCTGATGAATTGATAGCAGATACGTGCGCTGTAAGGTTTTGTTAATAATGTTTTTATTACATTATGAACTGACGAGAGAAAAATGAGATATGGTGAGTCACAAATAATGTTTGTCAACTAACAAATCCACTTTATTGTATTGTTGGGGATATTTTATATGTCTTGTCGTATCTGAACATGGCGGGGGGCACGGGGGGCCCAGTCGTCTTAGGCGCCGCAATTCGCTGTGATGTAATGCGCCACCATTCGCTGTGCAGAGTGGCATTCCTTGGGCACGCCAGAAACCTATGATTGTGGATTCGAATCCCAGTTCGCCCTGATTATGTTTCTAGGTTTGTTAGCACCATACCCATGTTCTCAGGTTTCACCGAAGTGGTAAACGTCTGAGACCTGCATCACTTCGGGCTTTCCTCCCACATTAAGCTGACACGCCGTGATATGACTGGAATACTGTTAAAAGCGGTGTTAAACCCAACTAATATCTCACGACGTCACAGCCCAGTTTTATCCTAGCACCATAAGGCCCCTATTCTCTAGTGGGTCACAAATAACGATTGTCAACTAATAAATCCGCTTTATTGCATTGTTGGGGATATTTTATATGTCTTGTCGTTTCTGAACAAGGCATCAATGCCCAAAAGGGAGTACTATCAAGAGTACGTTTGTGCTCTGTGGGTTTTCTTTGATAAGATTGTAATCAATTGAGGAGGTAAAAAATGAAGCTGAATCATTTTAGAAATCTGATGGGCTCAAATTTTGGCTGTCAATGTATTCTCCAGGTTTACCTGAAGCATCCTCCAATGGATGTGTTCTCAGATCTTCACGCAGTGAGGTATCTTTTTTGGTGTAAAATATCTTATTATAATTAGATTGTATTGCCCAGGTAGTAACCCTACATGTATTGTCAATAATCCAACTTTGGAATCTATGTTTAGTTCTTTAGTCACCTTAGACAAGTGATGTTCAATATTTGGCTCTGTTCACCCAGCAGTGAGTGGGTACCCGGTAGGATGAGATGGTAATGAGGCTGTTAACCTTCTAGTGCCTCACAGGCAGCTTGGGTTGTATACTCCCCAGGGAGCTGAGAATGATAATTGAGTCACACTGATCCATTGACCAGGGTAATAATAATTTATAGCACCTGTGAGCAGCCTGGATGGAAGTCAGCACGATTAAATAGATTATTATTATTATTATATTATTATTATTATTATTATTATTATTATTATTATTATTCTATGTGAAGCAAACTCTTGCCGTTGGCCTTTAAGATTATACGTTATTAACTATATCTTAAGCAAGTGCAACTGCTGCTGTAGATTCGAAACTCCCGACCCAGCATTGATTCAGGCTGAACGGGTCCCAGTGCACCATTTATACCACACTGCTTTTGATAGGAATATTTGATATTACCAAGATACACAAAACTGACCCTTTTAATGTCCAGTGTATACCGTATTTGACGTAATAAGCGCCCAGGGCGCTCTCAAAATTTGAAATAGGGGGCTTTTATTAGAATAAAATTTTGGAGAAAAAAACCCAGAGTTGAAAATACAGATATATTTATACGGTATTTAAATAGAATGACAAATCTGAATATCCCTATCAAAAATTGAGTAGTATGTGTTGAACCAGTGCTGGGGCCCAGGTTTGGCCTACCCAGTATTTATATGTCTGGTTCTTCCCCCATAAGGAATTATTACAAATCTGACCCTTTATCCTGAGGTAACAAAAACGTATCTTGCCAGACTCTCTCTCAATCGGTTCGTCATTAGAGTAGCTTTACTCTGTGTCCCAGTCCCAGAAAATACATGAGAAACTGATTCCAAGTCTAGATTTTGCAAGTCTAGATTGTGTCGGAAATTATGTATTGTTCTTGGCTCAAATTAGATTACATTTTGTATTTTGTGAATATTTCTAGGACTAAATGTTAGGCTAGGGAAGCTTGTGAAGGGACGCATTTTAGGCTGATAGTTAGGATATGTGACGATAAGAAGACAGAGAAAAAGTAAAAAGTAGGATGTCGAAGGCACAAGAGGCTTGTTTTGATATCACAACATACAATAAGTGTCGATGTGACTACTTGACTACCAATCATTCTCAGCCAATAAAAACAAGGATCATTATGTATTATATTACATAAGTTTTTCCTGAGATGAGTTGGGAACGCCTCAATTTAATGTGTAGAGTTGTGTCCCTTAGGAAGGCCAGAACCCTATGACCATGGTGCATAATCCATATTTAATCTGATTATGATACATGGTTTGGACACCAACAGGAAAATTATATAAGATGCAAAATGAATTTAAATAACTTGAATGAGGTGAAAATGTGACATAAAAACTTGGATTTTGAATCAGTTTGTTATTAAAAGCAATGAACAGCTATGGTAATCAGTGGTAATCAATGGTAATCAGTGGTAACCAGTGGTTATCAATATGGTTATCAATGGTAGTCAGTGGTAACCAGTGGTTATCAATATGGTTATCAATGGTAGTCAGTGGTTATCAATGGTAATCAGTGGTTATCAGTGGTAATCAATGGTTATGAATGGTAATCAGTGGTTATCATGACCCTATGATTTTATAGTCTGTTATGATTTTGTATGGTGGCTTTGACCATGTGCAAGTAACCTCCACCGTTGGGTTACGACACTGTAACGCATGGTATTCTATGGCAGCCTTTACATTGTGAATATTACACACCAGTATAAATGCCTGCTGTATACGCTGATCTTGTACATTTAGCTATACATCCATGACTCAGCCTGTAAATATTGTACAGTACACACATATTTATTCATCTACTTGTACATTTTAATTCTATCTAATTTAATTTGTAAATTAAATTTGAACTTTGAATTTGTAATTCCTCTTGGCAGAGTTGTCTCTGCTCAGCATTTGCACTGCTCGAGAGATACCGATTGTTTACAAAATTTCAGCCACTGTCATGTGACATGGGTTAGAAGTTATATGCAGATTTTGGCAAGTTAAATTTATTCAGTATCCCGGAAAGTATCGCCAGTGGGTAAACTGATCGGGATTATCACCAAGTCATGGGCGTGTATGTGTTTTGTTTCATTTTCTTTATATCTTTGTCAACATTTTAACTTAACATCCGTTAACTTATCAAGGAATGTGATTTTGGGAAAATACTCTATAGGCTTGATTGTGAAGCAGTCTTATATATCACATAAGTCTGTCTAAATGTACCAAATTTGATCGTTGAATGGTTACTTGCAGTTTGTAATTTTTCTTAACCCAGAGAAGATATTGATGGCCTAGTGGTCGAAGGTGCTGTTACCTGTGTGCCAGTAACATATACCGTATTCGACATAATAAGCACTCAGGGCGCTCTCAAAATTAGAAATAGGGGGCTCTTATTAGAATATTATTTTGGTGAAAAAAACACAGTTGAAAGATAAGTTTCGAGGTTTATGCTGACAGCCTGAAATGTTTATGTATTTTCCAATTTAATTGCCCATAATTAAGGGTGCATATAACACACCAGTGCGTATTATACACAATTAAATAAGTCTTGTGTACATTCATCAATCGGAAGGGGTGCTAATTGGGATTGTTCACTAGCCTATATATTAGCAAACATCTCCGTGGGCGCTTATTACGTCGAATACGGTAATTTCAGGTGTTGGGGAGAGATTGCCACTGATTGTTTCTGGGTTCGTCAGCTATACCTGTGCTCATGGGTTTCACCAAAGTGGAAAACATCTGAGACGTGTATCAAACAATCTGGACGTACTGGGATTAGATCCCTCAAACATAGGTTTCTGGCAAACCCAAGGGCTCCTTAGACAACACGGCCACCAGATTGTTCATAATGATAGTCATGCCAGGCTTGCCCATGTTTTGAAATCAAAAGCCACCTAACCATTTATTCTGAATTGATAATTGTAGGTTTGAAAGTGTGAGGACTGATTATTGAAATGAGAGATTACAGTTTGTATGAAGTGTGGACCTGGGTATAAGTTTGCAATCTCGTCTTGAACCAGATGAAACTGTGACGTGTATGATGTATCTCTATCTACTTAAACAGGTTCCCAACCAAAACCTTCCACTCTTCCCAATAAATGCCAGAGCATAGATTTAAAAGTACCGTATTTGACATAATAAGTGCCCAGGGCGCTCTCAAAATTAGAAATAGGGGGCTCTTATTAGAATATTATTTTGGTGAAAAAACCAGAGTTGAAAGATAAAGTTCGTGGTTTATGCTGACAGCCTGAAGTGTTTATGTATGACAGATATATTTTTCCAGGATTTAATCGCCCATAACTAAGGGTGCATATAACACACGAGAGCGTATTATACGCAAATAAATAAGTCTTGTGTACATTTAAGGGGTGCTAATTGGGATTGTTCACTAGCCAATATCTTAGCAAATATCGCCGTGGGCGCTTATCAGAGCGGGGTGCTTATTACATCGAATACAATTATTGAAAATAGGTTATGGAATCACTATGATTAACATACAATTTTGCTCTCCAAAACTCGTTTGAAAATACAGTCAGTACTGCCATAAAACATACCACTCAACTTCTTATAGAGATTCTGAGATAACTGCTTATATTTACATATATACTGCAAGTAATTCTTTGATCTGTATTGAAGTTATTGCATTATACATACCCAAAGTGATTTATTTACTGTTACAGATCATGGCTGCTGTCAATACAGAAACAATGCTGTTTGATCTGTATAATCCACTCATTAAGACTGACTAGATATAAAAATGAAGATTTCTTACCATGATTTTGCAATGATATTTTATTTTATCCAAATGTGCTAAAAGACAATGAGATGAAAATAGAAATATATTTTCAAGATGAGCATTTGTACTTAAGTTTTATATGTATTATAAACAACTCTTATGTCGGTGAATTATATAATCACAGATTAAGCCTATGGATTTAGTTTATTTTGAAATGAGGAAGAGGGTAAAGACTATTGTTTCAGGGTAGAGTATGAGGTATTGGTGAATGTATGTGCAAGCGGTTCAATATTCAAAATATGTCATCCAAATCTGGCTTCCTAGGAGATATCTCTGCAAAGAAATTGCATCACAATGCTTTTCAGACCATTGTGACATCATCAGTTTCCATGACATCACAATGAAATGACATCACTAATCTCTCTGTGACTGAAGCTGGTAAGGTGTACTTTTTACACGCAAGGCAGTGGTGATTTCTGTTTGCAAACTGAAAAAGTTGTCCTTTGTCCCAATCCCTCATGAAGTGTGAGTGAACTAAAGATTAAAATAATATGGTTTTTATTCTCACCAAAATGGAAACCTAAGGCTTGGCTAGTTTAATATTGTACTGAGGTATCTGTGATGAGAAGGTTTAGTGGGGTGGCCTGATGGTTCGAGTGTTCACTTACCCCATAAGTGAAGCCCATTCTTGGTGAGGTGAAATGGGGTTTAGATTGGGGTCCAAGATTATTGCACTTATATAGCGACGTGCATGCACGTGTGTGTTTGTGTGGCTGTTTGTACTAGTTCGGACTGATGCTGAGTGCTAGCCCACTGAGATACCATGCCGCAGTTTAACATGAATACCCCACTCAGACACAGTATACTGACTCCGAGCCGACCAGTCCTTGTTTTATCCCCTTAATGCCGAGCCCCAGACAGGTTAACAACAAGTACCATCTTTTAACGTCTTTTGGTATGACGAGGCCGGGGATCAACCCAGGACCTTCCGCTCTCCGGCCGGAGGCTCTACCACAAATGGGGTTTAACATATAGCAACATGGATGTACGTATGTGTGGCTGCTTGTACTTGTCCAGACTTATATCATATATTTTTATAGTGCTAGCCCACTGAGATACCACAGTTTTACAGGGACATTCCATTCGGACACAGTATACTGAGCCCACCAGTCCTTGTTTTACTCCCTTAATGCTGAATGCAGGTAATGACAAATACAATCTTTTGACATCTTTTGGTATGGACGACCAATCTTGTGCTGTCCTGTCAGACGCTCTATCCACTGCACCATTCTTTGTACCCTGCCCAGCTGGTCCTGTGGTTCTTGGGGTTGCACCGATAGTATTTGAACCCGCAAGTCCTGAACTGTTAACGTCAGGGTTCATATTACCAGGTCCCCTTGACTGCTCAGTTTCAGTGCTGCATCTTCATGCTTGCAGGAGTATTGCTTAAAGTGATTTAAACATCACTCAATCACTCACTTGAACAGAGAACTCGTCAGTGAAACACAGTCCCATGATATCCTTTTCATTAAATCATTCGTTACACTTCAGACACTGGAATCAATATTTTCACATTGTGTGTTCATGCAGCCTCTTACAGGTATTTCAAGGGTCTTTAATGCCAGATAAGGAGACCTGTTGGTACTGTCTCTATTGTCATTATTTTGATATATTGAATCGTATGTTTTGCCAGATTGCCGCCTGTCTCCACTTTGTATGTCATAGAGGTTCTGTGGGTAAACTGATATTCTGCCTGCAGGAGTTGTCTCCACTGGGTGTGATGTCATGGAGGTTCTGTGGGTATAATGGTATTCTGCCTGCAGGAGTTATCTCCACTTGGTGTGATGTCATAGAGGTTCTGTTGTAATGATATTCTGCCTGCAGGAGTTGTCTCCACTTGGTGTGATGTCATGGAGGTTCTGAGGGTATAATGATATTCTGCCTGCAGGAGTTGTCTCCACTTGGTGTGATGTCATGGAGGTTCTGTTGTAATGATATTCTGCCTGCAGGAGTTGTCTCCACTTGGTGTGTTGTCATGGAGGTTCTGTGGGTAAACTGATATTCTGCCTGCAGGAGTTGTCTCCACTTGGTGTGTTGTCATAGAGGTTCTGTGGGTAAACTGATATTCTGCCTGCAGGAGTTGTCTCCACTTGGTGTGATGTCATGGAGGTTCTTAGGGTATAATGATATGCTCCCTGCAGGAGTTGTCTCCACTTGATGTGATGTCATTCAGGTTCTGTTGGTATAATGGTATGCTCCCTGCAGGAGTTGTCTCCACTTGATGTGATGTCATTCAGGTTCTGTTGGTATAATGGTATGTAATGTGAGTTCTTTCCTTGTCAACAAAAACATGTAAAATTTGTAAAATTTGTACAGACCACAATTGAATAAATATATGTATATTTTACAACATTTTGTTTGTTCTTGAGCTGTTATTTTCGTGACGCTTTATCAGTACAGAAACATGCAGACGTTATTTCCGTGACACTTTATCATACAGAAACATGCTGACGTTATTTCCGTGACGCTTTATCAGTACAGAGACATGCAGACGTTATTTCCGTGACACTTTATCATACAGAAACATGCAGACGTTATTTCCGAGACACTTTATCTTACAGAAACATGCTGACGTTATTTCCGTGACGCTTTATCATACAGAAACATGCAGACGTTATTTCCGAGACACTTTATCTTACAGAAACATGCAGACGTTATTTCCGTGACACTTTATCATACAGAAACATGCAGACGTTATTTCCGAGACACTTTATCTTACAGAAACATGCAGACGTTATTTCCGTGACACTTTATCATACAGAAAAATGCAGACGTTATTTCCCTTGAATTTTATCAGTACAGAAACATGAAGACGATATTTCTGTGACACTTAATCAGTACAGAAACATGCAGACGTTATTTCCGTGACGCTTTATCATACAGAAACATGCAGACGTTATTTCCGAGACACTTTATCCTACAGAAATATGCAGACGTTATTTCCGTGACACTTTATCCTACAGAAACATGCAGACGTTATTTCCCTTGCATTTTATCAGTACAGAAACATGAAGACGATATTTCCGTGACACTTAATCAGTACAGAAACATGCAGACGTTATTTCCGTGACGCTTTATCATACAGAAACATGCAGACGTTATTTCCGTGACACTTAATCAGTACAGAAACATGCAGACGTTATTTCCGTGACACTTTATCATACAGAAACATGCAGACGTTATTTCCCTTGCATTTTATCAGTACAGAAACATGAAGACAATATTTCCGTGACACTTAATCAGTACAGAAACATGCAGACGTTATTTCCGTGACGCTTTATCATACAGAAACATGCAGACGTTATTTCCGTGACACTTTATCTTACAGAAACATGCAGACGTTATTTCCGTGACACTTAATCATACAGAAACATGCAGACGTTATTTTCGTGACGCTTTATCTTACAGAAACATGCTGACGGTATTTCCGTGACACTTAATCAGTTCAGAAACATGCATACGTTATTTCCGTGACACTTTATCATACAGAAACATGCAGACGTTATTTCCATGACACTTTATCAGTACAGAAACATGCAGACGTTATTTCCGTAACAATTTATCAGTTCAGAAACATGCTGAAGTTATTTCCGTGACACTTTATCATACAGAAACATGCAGACGTTATTTCCGAGACACTTTATCTTACAGAAACATGCTGACGTTATTTCCGTGACGCTTTATCATACAGAAACATGCAGACGTTATTTCCGAGACACTTTATCTTACAGAAACATGCAGACGTTATTTCCGTGACACTTTATCATACAGAAACATGCAGACGTTATTTCCGAGACACTTTATCTTACAGAAACATGCAGACGTTATTTCCGTGACACTTTATCATACAGAAAAATGCAGACGTTATTTCCCTTGCATTTTATCAGTACAGAAACATGAAGACGATATTTCTGTGACACTTAATCAGTACAGAAACATGCAGACGTTATTTCCGTGACGCTTTATCATACAGAAACATGCAGACGTTATTTCCGAGACACTTTATCCTACAGAAATATGCAGACGTTATTTCCGTGACACTTTATCATACAGAAACATTTAGACGTTATTTCCCTTGCATTTTATCAGTACAGAAACATGAAGACGATATTTCCGTGACACTTAATCAGTACAGAAACATGCAGACGTTATTTCCGTGACGCTTTATCATACAGAAACATGCAGACGTTATTTCCGTGACACTTAATCAGTACAGAAACATGCAGACGTTATTTCCGTGACACTTTATCATACAGAAACATGCAGACGTTATTTCCCTTGCATTTTATCAGTACAGAAACATGAAGACGATATTTCCGTGACACTTAATCAGTACAGAAACATGCAGACGTTATTTCCGTGACGCTTTATCATACAGAAACATGCAGACGTTATTTCCGTGACACTTAATCAGTACAGAAACATGCAGACGTTATTTCCGTGACACTTAATCATACAGAAACATGCAGACGTTATTTCCCTTGCATTTTATCAGTACAGAAACATGAAGACGATATTTCCGTGACACTTAATCAGTACAGAAACATGCAGACGTTATTTCCGTGACGCTTTATCATACAGAAACATGCAGACGTTATTTCCGAGACACTTTATCCTACAGAAATATGCAGACGTTATGTCCGTGACACTTTATCCTACAGAAACATGCAGACGTTATTTCCCTTGCATTTTATCAGTACAGAAACATGAAGACGATATTTCCGTGACACTTAATCAGTACAGAAACATGCAGACGTTATTTCCGTGACGCTTTATCATACAGAAACATGCTGACGTTATTTCCGTGACACTTAATCAGTACAGAAACATGCAGACGTTATTTCCGTGACACTTTATCATACAGAAACATGCAGACGTTATTTCCCTTGCATTTTATCAGTACAGAAACATGAAGACGATATTTCCGTGACACTTAATCAGTACAGAAACATGCAGACGTTATTTCCGTGACGCTTTATCATACAGAAACATGCAGACGTTATTTCCGTGACACTTAATCAGTACAGAAACATGCAGACGTTATTTCCGTGACACTTTATCATACAGAAACATGCAGACGTTATTTCCCTTGCATTTTATCAGTACAGAAACATGAAGACGATATTTCTGTGACACTTAATCAGTACAGAAACATGCAGACGTTATTTCCGTGACGCTTTATCATACAGAAACATGCAGACGTTATTTCCGAGACACTTTATCCTACAGAAATATGCAGACGTTATGTCCGTGACACTTTATCCTACAGAAACATTTAGACGTTATTTCCCTTGCATTTTATCAGTACAGAAACATGAAGACGATATTTCCGTGACACTTAATCAGTACAGAAACATGCAGACGTTATTTCCGTGACGCTTTATCATACAGAAACATGCTGACGTTATTTCCGTGACACTTAATCAGTACAGAAACATGCAGACGTTATTTCCGTGACACTTTATCATACAGAAACATGCAGACGTTATTTCCCTTGCATTTTATCAGTACAGAAACATGAAGACGATATTTTCGTGACACTTAATCAGTACAGAAACATGCAGACGTTATTTCCGTGACGCTTTATCATACAGAAACATGCAGACGTTATTTCCGTGACACTTAATCAGTACAGAAACATGCAGACGTTATTTCCGTGACACTTTATCATACAGAAACATGCAGACGTTATTTCCCTTGCATTTTATCAGTACAGAAACATGAAGACGATATTTCTGTGACACTTAATCAGTACAGAAACATTCAGACGTTATTTCCGTGACGCTTTATCATACAGAAACATGCAGACGTTATTTCCGTGACACTTCATCTTACAGAAACATGCTGACGTTATTTCCGTGACGCTTTATCATACAGAAACATGCAGACGTTATTTCCGTGACACTTCATCTTACAGAAACATGCTGACGTTATTTCCGTGACACTTCATCTTACAGAAACATGCTGACGTTATTTCCGTGACGCTTTATCTTACAGAAACATGCTGACGTTACTTCCGTGACACTTTATCCCACAGAAACATGCAGACGTTATTTCCGTGACGCTTTATCATACAGAAACATGCAGAAGTTATTTCCGTGACGCTTTATCTTACAGAAACATGCATACGTTATTTCCGAGACACTTTATCATACAGAAACATGCAGACGTTATTTCCGTGACACTTTATCTTACAGAAACATGCTGACGTTATTTCCGTGACGCTTTATCTTACAGAAACATGCAGACGTTATTTCCGAGACACTTTATCATACAGAAACATGCAGACGTTATTTCCGTGACACTTTATCTTACAGAAACATGCTGACGTTATTTCCGTGACGCTTTATCATACAGAAACATGAAGACGATATTTCCGTAACACTTTATCAGTACAGAAACATGCAGACGTTATTTCCGTGACACTTTATCATACAGAAACATGCAGAAGTTATTTCCGTGACACTTTATCATACAGAAACATGCAGACGTTATTTCCGAGACACTTTATCATACAGAAACATGCAGACGTTATTTCCGTGACACTTTATCTTACAGAAACATGCAGAAGTTATTTCCATGACACTTTATCATACAGAAACATGCAGACGTTATTTCCCTTGCATTTTATCAGTACAGAAACATGAAGATATTTCTGTGACACTTTATCAGTTCAGAAACATGCAGAAGTTATTTCCGTGACACTTTATCATACAGAAACATGCAGACGTTATTTCCCTTGCATTTTATCAGTACAGAAACATGAAGACGATATTTTCAAACAACAGTGTACCATGGGATACTTTCCAACCACGAAATTTACTTTTGACAATATCGTTACGATCAATCTTTTTTATTATTATTATTTTTAAAATGTGTACTTATATCAACCTAGGCAAGTCACGCACGTACGTAAAGGATTTTATTTTACTCTTATTTTGTCTCATTTCAAAATAGTGGATTGCAAATAATTCCTGTCTATTCATGGAAAATGTTCATTTTTTTGCGCCCAGATGCGTTCTTGAGCACTAACATCAACACAGCACCACATTGTCCCTGTGGCACAGGTGTCCTATATCCTACATCCTATTTACCTCGACAACTCGTCGCATGTTGCACTGGTTGAGGTGAGGTGAAATTGGGTTTAACGTCGCGTCCAAAATTATTGCACTTATATAGCGACGTGCATGCACGTGTGTGTGTGTGTGTGTGTGTGTGTGTCTGCTTGTACTAGACCGGACTGATGCCGATTTATAGTGAGATACCATGCCGCAGGTTAACATGAATACCCCACTCAGACACAGTATACTGACTCCGAGCCGACCAGTCCTTGCTTTAACCCCTTATTGCCGAGCGCTAGACAGGGTAACAACAAGTACCATCTTTTAATGTCTTTTAGTATGACGCGGCCGGGGATCGAACCCCGGACCTTCCGCTCTCCGGGCGGTCGCTCTACCACTAGACCACGGAGGCGGTCTTTCACTGGTTGAAGCCGATACCCACCGACCTTTAAAAATCACATAAAAACTTGAGTCATGCAGCAAACTGTAGCGGTCCCCGCTTGTAACATAAGGCTAGGCATCGAGCATGCATGTCTTGTCAAACAGATGAAAAACCCCACAGTTTTATATTTTTTTGTACCGCACAGGATTTTGTTTGTTTATTTATTGATTAACGCCACACTCAGCAATATTCCAGCTATATGACGGCGGTCTGTAAATAATCAAGTCTTGACCAGACAATCCAGTGGTTGACATCATGAGCATCGATCCACGCAATTGGGATCGATGACATGCATCAACCAAGTCGACGAGCCTGACCACCCGATCCCGTTAGCCGCCTCTTACGACAAGCATAGTCGCCTTTTACGGCAAGCATGGGTTGGTGGGTGGCCCAGTCGTCTAAGGCGCCGCGATTCGCTGTGCAGAGTTGCGTCCCTTGGGCATGCCAGAAACCTATGATTGTGGGTTCGAATCCCGGTTCGCCCTGATTATGTTTCTGGGTTTGTCAGCACCATACCCGTGCTCGTGGGTTTCACCGAAGTGGTAAACGTCTGAGACCTGCATCACTTCGGGCTTTCCTCCCACATTAAGCTGACACGCCGTGATATAACTGGAATACTGTTAAAAGCGGCGTTAAACCCAACTCACTCACTCACTCACTCACTCACTCACTCAAGATTTATCAGTTATCCAACATCAACCACGGTCTGTAGTATTCTCGAAACTATATTTTTGTTTGTACCCCATGTCATTTGAAAACAAATGTACCACTCGCTCGGCGTGAAACAAAATACACGGCCTGTTGTCTATAAGTGCAGGGAATACATACTATAATTAAAAGGCAGCGTAGAAAGGAACAATGCCCCAGTAGACCCCGCGTCAGTTAAAACGACTCTTAGCAAGACATTTGATTGGCTCACCTGGGACCGAAAAACCTTCGAACAGCAAGGTCACGTGTTCAGAATGTCACTGACCATTATTCATAATTCATGTCGACATTTACCAAACGTGTTCAGCAATGCTATTATACGTCCTAATTCTGATAGATCAAGGAGTATACGACATCCTATATTGTGACAATAGTCATTAACGACTCATTTTGTTTTCGAACAATTCGCCTACCACGCCAATGAAAGCGTTTGTCACGATATTCGTCCATTCCCCGACCTTTGAAAACGGTGAGCTACTATCAGTAACGCACAGTGGTAATTAACGTATCGGTAATGTATGGAATCCTACAAGGGACATTGTCACGTTGTTGCATTGTCGCCCTTTGGTGAAATAAAAAAGACTATTCAAAGGGCGAAGATGCGACAATGCGACAATGCGACTAAGGCCAAATGACAAAGAGTCGCATCGTCGCGCTTTGGTAGATTTTGACACTTTTTGCTTGTTTTTGTGAGGGCTACAATGCGACAATGCCATTACGCGACAATGTCCCTCCTAGGGTTCCATAGTAAACAGTTCAGCCACCACACCGTGGCAGATCACATATTTCACCAAGAAGTACACTACGGGATAATCTGTAGCACGTGACTAGACCTATGACGTCAGCGAGCTATCTTATGTACAGTTAGGAGGTTCATCGGCAGACTTCAAAGGATGCAATACAAGGGCGTGGCTGGCACTGACGAATGTTTGGAAATATTATATCAATTAAATAACTGTATAAATTGGTCAGATTTATAAATAGGATAAATATTTTACGTAATGGTCAATTAAAGGTCATTAGTATTTGACAAACACGTTTTATTGATTGGAACTTCTGTATTTTCTATAGGATTCTTTCGAAGTGATGGTTACACCTTGTCAATTTAGAATGAGATACATGCATGGCACAACAGAGTTTTATAACACGGTAGAAATAGAGAATCTCACCCGAGTTTTTTTTTATATCAAATATATCAACACGAGTTGATAAAAGGGGAAAAATTCCGAGGCTTGCCGAGGATTTTTGCCACTTTTATCAACGAGTGTTGATATATTTGATGTCAAAAGACACGAGGGTGAGATTTTATTTATCATCCAACATCATTCTTCCAACTTTTTCAATTTGGAGACAGTAATTAGCAGTGTCTTCAGTGTAAAAAGTACTGCTAACAGCTTCAGTAGCAGAGCCATTAGTGATGTCATTTGATTGTGACGTCATGGTAACCAGTGATGTCACAATGGTCTGCAAAGCATTATGATGTAATTTCATTGCAGCGATATCTACAGTGTAGGTATCGCTTGATCTCATCCAAGCGATATCTCCTGTGAGAGCCATTTTTGGATGATAAATAGAGAATCTCATCCGAGTGTCTTTTGATGTCAAATATATCAACACGAGTGCTGATTTATTTGATATCAAAAGACACGAGTGTGAGATTTTATTTATCATCCAACATCATTCTTCCAACTTTTTCAGTTTGAAGACAGTAATAAGCAGTGTCTTATGTGTAAAAAGTACCGCTAACAGTTTCAGTAGCAGAGCCATTAGTGATGTCATTTAATTGTGACGTCATGGTAACAATGACATCACAATGGTCTGCAAAGCATTCTGATGCAATTTCATTGCAGCGATATCTACAATGTAGATATCGCTTGATGTCACACAAGCGATATCTCCTGTGGGAGCCAGCTGTTTGGGATGATAAACACACAATAACAATATGCCTTGATGTTGAATTAATTAACAAAAGGGCAATAGGACTGGATGGGTGAAAGTTGACAGTAAAGAAGAGACGCAAGTCTTTTACATGAAACCAATGTGATGTAATAGACTTGATGTATGTCGTAAATACCATTCATATTATCTGGAGACCGTGGTATAGCGGTAGAGCGTCCGCCAGGAGAGCGGAAGGTCGGGGGTTCGATCCCCGGCCGCGTCATACCAATAGACGTTAAAAGATGGTATTTGTTGTTACACTGTCTAGCACTCGGCATTAAGTGGCTAAAACAAGGACTGGCTGGCTTGGAGTCAGTATAATGTGTCTGCACTGTGGATACTGATATTCATGTTAAACTGTATAAAATCGGCATTGGTAAGGACTGGTACAAGCAGCCATCTCTCTCTCTCTCTCTCTCTCTCTCTCTCTCTCTCTCTCTCTCTCTCTCTCTCTCTCTCACACACACACACACACACACACACACACACACACCCACACCCACACACCTCATCTATTATCTCGAATATATGTTATTGTTGGAGATTCCTGCGGTGTGAGGGGGCACGGGTGGCCCAGTCGTCTAAGGCGCCGTGATTCGCTATGCAGAGTTGCGTCCCTTATGGGCACGCCAGAAGCCTATGATTCTGGGTTCGAATCCCGATTCGCCCAGATTATGTTTCTAGGTTTGTCAGCACCATACCCGTGCTCGTGTGTTCCACCGAAGTGGTAAACGTCTGAGACCTGCATCACTTGGTGCTTTCCTTCCACATTAAGCTGACACGCCGTGATATAACTGGAATACTGTTAAAAGCGGCGTTAAACCCAACTCACTCGCTCCTGCGGGTGTGAAAATTGTTTAGTTCGAAGCGCCCGTAAAATATCAACTAGGTCAGTCTTTCTGCTGTCAGTGAACCCCAAAGCTCCGTACAAACTGGTGGGTCAGTCTTCACATCATGTCCACATGTGACCATACTTGCCGTAAAAGGTGTCTATGCTTGTCGTAAAAGGCGACTAACGGGATCGGGTGGTCAGGCTTGCTGACTTGGTTGATGCATGTCATCGATACCAATTGCGTGGATCAATGCTCATGATATTAATCACTGGATTGTCTGGTCCACACTCGATTATTTACAGACCGCCGTCATATAGCTTGAATATTGCTGAGTGTGGCGTTAAACAACAAACCAACGACGTCGTACGTATACGCTGGCCTCGCTCGAACAGTGCGTTATGCTCAAACCCGCAAGGGGGATCTGCTTTTTTAAAAGGGAGGGTCCAAAACAAAATGGAGGGAATTGTCTAAAGCACACTACACGCCTATGTCTCGGGTTAGACTACAGGTTAATAGCAACGTATGCTTGTCGTAAGATTTTGTTTGTTTATTTTTTGTTTAGGGGCGGTCGGGTAGCCTAGTGGTTAAAGCGTTCGCTCGTCACGCCGAAGACCCGGGTTCGATTCCCGACATGGGTACAATGTGTGAAGCCCATTTCTGGTGTCCCCCGCCGTGATATTGCTGGAATATTGCTAAAAGCGGCGTAAAACCATACTCAGTCAGTCAGTTATTTGTTGTTTAACGCCGCACTCAGCAATATTCCAGCTATATGAATATTGCTTAGTGCTGCGTTAAACACCACAAAACACTTTATATTACAGTTGTGTATTAGTGGGTTGATATGCCGTTTTAATATAGCTGCTATATCAGTGCCATGCCGTAATAACTCCATCTCACGTCCACTGGGTTGATATGCCGTTATGTTTAGCTGTTGTATCGGAGCATATACCGTAATACCTCAATCTCACGTCCACTGGGTTGATATGCCGTTATTATATAGCTCCTGTATCAGTGCATATACCCTAATACCTCAGTCCCACGTCCACTGGGTTGATATGCCGTTATTATATAGCTGTTGTATCAGTGCATATACCGTAATACCTCAATCTCACACTCACTTGGCCGTAATGATGTTATTCCATAGCTTCTGTGACGGTGCCTAAAGCGTGCAACCTCAATCTCCCACTCACTGTACAAATAGCCGATGTCATAAAGCACACTGTTGATGGGGATTAAGCAATAACCGCTCCCTGACTCAATAAGCGGAGAAGTCCCTTAAGGTAGCATCGAAATCAAATAAAAGACGCATTTCCGTGGGAACATTTGCGTGGTTAATGGCAGACATTAAGCTATAACGCCACCGCTATGGAATGGTATTGATCACGAGGGAAGACTACTCAGCTTCCCAACCCTGTCATCATAAAACACGTTTCCAAACAAATATACTTGACACATGCACGTCATGGGTTGTCTCCCCTTACGCTGCTTATTTCAATCATTTTATAGTTACAAACGTGATGTATTTCATGGAATGAAGTCTCAGGGTAATATTCTCGAAGATTTTTATCACTGGTATTTTATGTGTAGTATTATTGTGACGTTTAGGTATTTGGTGTGTAAATACCACCGCTTTTTATTATATGTGTCTTTTGATGAGAGGCATTAGGAATTTGGGTAACGAGTAAGGACATTTTGGTATGGATAAAAAATTCCTTTATTACAATTTAGAGGCGTTAAGATGTAGCTTCTAACACCTTTGTCAAGCATAGATTGTCTTTATAGATTTACGTATTTAACAAGGACCATCTTTTAACGTCGTTTGGTATGACGAGGCCGGGGCTCGAACCCCGGACCTTCCGCTCTCCTGGCGCACGCTCTACCACTAGACCACGGAGGCGGTCCCAAGCTAATAAGTGGATCCTAATGGATCGAAATGTGCCATTTTCTTGCAATTCCCAGCCAAAGGTTATAACAGTCTCTTCAAACTGACATCTTTCATTCGTAAATAACGTAACTGTTGTATTGAGATCATGGGTTGTGAGACCCTTGAAGATCCGGGGTATAATAGATCTTCAGCAACCCATGCTTGCCGTAAAAGGCGACTATGCTTGTCGTAAGAGGCGACTAACGGGATCGGGTGGTCAGACTCGCTGACTTGGTTGATGCATGTCATCGTATCCCAATTGCGATGATCGATGCTCATGATGTCAATCACTGGATTGTCTGGTCCAGACTCGATTATTTACAGACGCTGTCAAATAGCTGGAATATTGCTGGGTGCGGCGTTAAGCAACAAACAAACATGGCAGGGGACACCAGAAATGGGTTTTTACTCACTGTACCCTTGTGGGGAACCGAACCCGGACAAACGTCTTGCCAAGGGAACGCATAACCACAAGGCCACCCCGCCGCCCTTAAGTACACTGTGACAACAGATTGTATATAATGCATGCAGATCGCGTTACAATCTGTCATTCCCCATCCATTGTGTACTGCATGGCTGTTCAACGCAAGTCCACCTGCTGGCGACCTTTATAAGTGCTAATCCATATTATGTCACAACCTTCCGACAACGACTTCCACACGGACCCTATTGAACACCCGATACCTATCCAGACACGGCCTCGCTGCCAACAGTACAACACACACCTGCCGCCAGGATGACCTTGAGGTGACCTACTGGCAGCTGGGTGACCAGCTTCCCTTGGTCAGAACTGTGGCCCTTCATTAGGAGGTGTCCAAAATATCATAATCCTTTTTTCAGACAATTTTACTGCCTACAATAACATACTGCATTATATGCAATATCATAATCCTTTTTTCAGACAATTTTACTGCCTACAATAACATACTGCAACCCCCCCCCCCCCCCCCCCCCCACCCCCCCCCACACACACACACATCTTGGTCCCCACTTCCGCCACCACCACCACCCTCTCCAACCCACCCCCCAAACCCCACCCCACCACCCCCACCCATCCCAACCCCCACCATCCCATCCCCCACCCCACCTGGATCCGCCTATGTAACGCAGTGTGTGTACCCCCGACAGACACAAGAGATACACGGATTCACGGCGTACATACACCGACCTTTAGAAGAGTAATTAAGCCTGACAAATAATATCGATTATTTCACGCAACTGAAAGAGTAATTGATTTGTAGCAAACTCAGTTTTATAATTTCAGAGTGGCGAGCGGGCGTTACCGTGTGGATGTGATGTCAGCCCTCGGGCTGGTGTCTACTGATCTGTTTAGTGTGTGTAAATATGTCCCTTACTACCCAGTGCGCCCTTGGGAATAAACATGACGTCCCCGCAACGTTGGGAAAGACGATGATGGATGGTCGAGTTGTATTTAAACCCCCGTGATCTATATTTACAAACGGTTCCGAAAATCACTCACTCACTCACTCACTCACTCACTCACCCTCCTTCCCACCCACTCACCCACTCACTCACTCACTCAACACCATCAACCCAACCACTCACTCACTCACCCAACCACCCACCCACCCACAGGAGATATCGCTTGTGTGAGATCAACAGTGTAGATATCGCTGCAATGAAATTGCATCACAATGCTTTGCAGACCATTGTGACCTCATTGGTTACCATGATCTCCCAATGACAGCTACTGATGCTGTTAGCAGTACTTTTTACACCTAAGACACTGCTAATTACTGTCTACAATTGAAAAAGTTGGAAGAATTATGTTGGATGATAAATAAAATCTCACCCTTGTGTCTTATTATATGAAATAGATCAACACTCGTTGATATATTTGATATAAAAAGACACTCGGGTGAGATTCTATCTATCTTGAAGGACACCAGGCAGCATCTGTCCGGGAAGTCCGCTAGATAATTTGACATGAAAGAGAAACTGCGAAAATAGAGACAACTGAAAAACGAGCTGTGATTAAGTACCGACATGAAAAGAAATTTCACCAAAGGAAATACACGAAAATGTCACAAGTGATTGCCCTTCACATTCAGCTGTTAAGTAATGGAGGTTGACCTTGAGTCTGTCGTCCTAAAGATGTGACGTCTGAAATTCAAGGGGGCACGGGTGGCCCAGTCGTCTAAGGCGCCGCGATTCGCTGTGCAGAGTTGCGTCCCTTGGGCACGCCAGAAACCTATGGTTGTGGGTTCAAATCCCGGTTCGCCCCGAATATGTTTCTAGGTTTGTCAGCACCATACCCGTGCTCGTGGGTTTCACCTAAGTGGTAAACGTCTGAGACCTGCATCAATTCGGGCTTTCCTCCCACATTAAGCTGACACGCCGCGATATAACTGGAATACTGTTAAAAGCGGCGTAAGACCCTAACCACTCACTCAATCACTCAAACGTCAAAACACAACTATGAAACCCGTATCAAATGCTTCACCATCGTATTCCATTTCGTATTGGTTTAATTTTTATCCACCATTTTGGCCAGTTACCGGCAAAATCCTGATACATTTATCTGAATTTTAACGCATGATGTGATTAGGGTCTATCACTTTGATCCAAAGTCAAAACATCAGCACAAACAGTGAAAACATTTGGCCTCTTACCACCAAATAAGTACAAAAAGTGTCTTCAGTGGCCAAGGTCATGGCCTAAAATCAATGACGTCAGTGGCTAACATCATGGCCTACAGACAGTGACGTCAGTGGCAAAGGTCATGGCCTACAAACAGTGACGTCAGTGGCCAAGGTCATGGCCTAAAATCAATGACGTCAGTGGCCAAGGTCATGGCCTACAGACAGTGACGTCAGTGGCCAAGGTCATGGCCTACAAACAGTGACGTCAGTGGCCAAGGTCATGGCCTACAAACAGTGACGTCAGTGGCCAAGATCATGGCCTACAAACAGTGACGTCAGTGGCCAAGGTCATGGCCTACAAACAGTGACGACTGTGTCCAAGGTCATGGCCTACAAACAGTGACGTCAGTGGCCAAGATCATGGCCTACAAACAGTGACGTCAGTGGCCAGATCATGGCCTACAAACAGTGACGTCAGTGGCCAAGATCATGGCCTACAAACAGTGACGACAGTGGCCAAGGCCATGGCTTCGACTTTCTGGGATAGCAAGGGAGATAATCATGATTGACTATCTGTAAATGTGTCAGACTACCCGTGAGCAGTAAAAGGCCACGTAACTACGCCATTTTAGAGACGCTATTAAGGGAAAACGTCGAGGAAAGTTGCGTCCAGGTGAGCTACTGCTTCAGGACAATGCGCATGTTCATCTAAGGCCCTCGTTTATCTCTCCTCCTGACGTGCCGCGAAAAAGACACGTATGCACACGTTTGATGGTGGCTGTAAAGAAACAAACAAGAGAAATGGATCTTCGATGGTGATATATTTGATAATGTGTTTTTGGACCTCACGTTTGCAGTGTTAGTGTTTTCAGCATATTGACGTTTTGATAACATTTGTATTTTTTTTGTCAAATCCAATTTTCAAGTGTATATTTTCTTAGCCCGACAGTGTAGTAATAGCGTGTATTTACCGCCGTCGAGATTGCCGCCGTCGAGATTGCCACCGTCGAGATTGCCACCGTCGAGATTGCCACCGTCGAGATTGCCACCGTCAAGGCCTTTTAAGAGTGAGTGAGTGAGTGAGTGAGTGAGTATGGTTTTACGCCGCTTTTAGCAATATTCCAGCAACATCACGGCGGGGGACACCAGAAATGGGCTTCACACAATGTACCCATGTCGGGAATCAAACCCGGGTTTTCGGCGTGACGAGCGAACGCTTTAACCACTGGGCTACCCGACCACCCCGCCTTTTAAGAGGGGCCGAGATAAAGATTAACAAATTAACATATAGCAGATTAATGAATTTATGTGATATAAGATTAATAACTAATCCTGACAGCATATTTAATCATAAACAATCATAGCAATGTAATATGATGTTGTGATATAAGATAACGACACATAGGTACACATGTTTTCAACTGAAGGTGACATACATTATTAATATATACGTGTAAAATGAGCTTATTTATTCTGGGGTCGGCTGAATTTCTGCAGAATTTGCACATTCTCCTCATGGCGCAACAAACAAATCATGTAACATTATTCCATCATGTCTCACTTGACTGTAATTGCCTAGGTAATTAAAGAGAGTGACGCGTTTCTAATCGGCCATGACAGGTTGCAACGACCTTGACCTTGACCTCCAACAAGACAAGCGAAGTAAGCCTTTCCCCTGGAGACAGGTGACTGTATTTGCATAATGTCACTTTAATGTGTGAATAAATAGATTATTTGCGCTGTAAAGTCCGATGAACCTATTTCATTCGCTTACCTTCGAGCTCGTTATTTAATGGCCGTACCACATGGCGATCTTAGCGCTAAGACGGTCGTAATTCCTACATTTTAACAGCGACTTTAACAATTGCCAAGCGCCAAGGTCGCCTTCTGGTCCGCGGTTATTAATTAACGAGCTCGAAGGTTATCGAATGAAATACGTTCATCGGGCTAGAGCGCGTAATTAATCTGTTTCTTCACACATAAAAGTAACACACTGCAAATACAGCCAGCGACCAGTCTCTTCGGGAAGGCTTCATTAAATAGTTTGGTACATTTGTAACACGGTAGGGAGATGTAAACATCGCTGAGCTTATATTGGTGAAACCGTCACAATATGTGGCGCGCGTCAATGAATGAGGTTGATATGTGAGGCTGTTGAGTTGTTGGATCAGTGAGATTGGTGACACCGTCACAATGTGTGGCGCGCATCAATGAATGAGGCTGATATGTAAGGTTGAGTGGTTGAACGAGTGAGATTGGTGACACCGTCACAATGTGTGGCGCGCATCAATGAATTAGGCTGATATGTAAGGTTGAGTGGTTGAACGAGTGAGATTGGTGAAACCGTCGCAATGTGTGGCGCGCGTCAATGAATGAGGCTGATCTGTAAGGTTGCGTGGTTGAATGAGTGAGATTGGTGACACCGTCACAATGTGTGGCGCGCGTCAATGAATTAGGCTGATATGTAAGGTTGAGTGGTTGAACGAGTGAGATTGGTGAAACCGTCGCAATGTGTGGCGCGCGTCAATGAATGAGGCTGATCTGTAAGGTTGCGTGGTTGAATGAGTGAGATTGGTGACACCGTCACAATGTGTGGCGCGCGTCAATGAATGAGGCAGATATGTAAGGTTGAGTGGTTGAATGAGTGAGATTGGTGAAACCGTCACAAACTGTGGCGCGCGTCAATGAATGAGGCTGATATATAAGGCTGTTGAATGGCTTGATGAGTGAGATTCGTTTCACGCCACATTTAGCAATATTCCAGCCGCATTATCTCAACACAGGGGCAGTCGGGTAGCCTAGTAGTTAAAGCGTTCGCTCCTCACGCCGAAGACCCGGGTTTGATTCCCGACATGGGTACAATGTGTGAAGCCCATTTCTGGTGTTCCCCGCCGTGATATTGTTGAAATATTGCTAAAAGCGGCGTAAAACCATACTCACTCACTCACTCAACACAGACACTGAAGAATAGGCTTCAAGCATACCAGGAATCGAACCCCAGTTTCTGCATAAGGAGCCAACCCTTTACCCACTCGCCTATACCTTCTAATGGAAATGCGATCCAAAATATGCACATGCTTCAGGAAACTGTATCTTGCATCTTTAAAATGTGGTTGTGTAATTCCCCTTTGAAATTATTTTTTCGTAACCTGTTTTGACATTTCAGTTAAAGATTAGAGAGCCAGTGCTATTAAATTGCCCGCGGCTGACAGGAACAGTCTTTTGGGTATTCATTATTGTACAACACAGAGAACCTTCTGCTGTTCTTGTGCCAAAGTGACACTCTTTGTAACTGGCTCGTCCTTCGGAAGACAATTGCCCCTGGGATTAGAGCTCCTCTTACTTTCAGGAAATGTCGTGATGATATTGACGCTGGTTTTACACAGTGGAAAAAGAGATAAGATAAGCGGCTATTATATGCATATCAAAATGTCCAATGGTTCGTATTTTTTCACCCTGTTATGATTGCCTTGCGTTCGGCGAGTTGGTGATTGAGTTTTATGCCATAGTAAACATCATCGCTGCTGGATCAGCGACGAGGGAGTGAGGGAGTGAGTGTCGTAGACGGTGTACCAGTCTGTTGTGCGCCTGGTTCAGCGACACAGTGTCGGAGACGGTGTCCCAGTCTGTTGTGCATCTGGTACAGCGACACAGTGTCGGAGACGGTGTCCCAGTCTGTTGTGCGCCTGGTACAGCGACACAGTGTCGTAGACGGTGTCCCAGTCTGTTGTGCGCCTGGTACAGCGACACAGTGTCGTAGACGGTGTCCCAGTCTGTTGTGCATCTGGTACAGCGACACAGTGTCGTAGACGGTGTCCCAGTCTGTTGTGCGTCTGGTTCAGCGACACAGTATCAGAGACGGTGTCCCAGTCTGTTATGCGCCTGGTACAGCGACACAGTGTCGGACACGGTGTCCCAGTCTGTTGTGCATCTGGTACAGCGACACAGTGTCGGACACGGTGTCCCAGTCTGTTGTGCGCCTCGTACAGCGACACAGTGTCGGACACGGTGTCCCAGTCTGTTGTGCGCCTCGTACAGCGACACAGTGTCGTAGACGGTGTCCCAGTCTGTTGTGCGCCTCGTACAGCGACACAGTGTCGAAGACGGTGTCCCAGTCTGTTGTGCGCCTCGTACAGCGACGCAGTGTCGGAGACGGTGTCCCAGTCTGTTGTGCATCTGGTACACACAGTGTCGTAGACGGTGTCCCAGTCTGTTGTGCGCCTCGTACAGCGACACAGTGTCGTAGACGGTACAGGAGAGGAGTGTGTGACACGTGTACAAGACAGGAGTTTGTGACACGTGCACAATAGGAGTGTGTGACACGTGTACACGACAGGAATGTGTGACACGTGTATAAGACAGGAGTGTGTAATGCGTGTACAAGAGGAGTGTGTGACACATGTACAAGACAGGAGTGTGTGACACGTGTACAAGACAGGAGTGTGTGACACGTGTACAAGAGGAGTGTGTAATGCGTGTACAAGAGGAGTGTGTGACACATGTACAAGACAGGAGTGTGTGACACGTGTACAGGAGGAGTGTTTGACACGTGTACAGGAGAGGAGTGTGTGACACGTGTACAGGATAGGAGTGTGTGACAGGTGTACAAGACAGGAGTGTGTGACACGTGTACAAGAGGAGTGTGTAATGCGTGTATAAGACGGGAGTGTGTGACACGTGTACAAGAGGAGCGTGTGACACGTGTAGAGGAGGAGTGTGCGACACGTGTACAAGACAGGAGTGTGTGACACGTGTATAAGAGGAGTGTGTGACACGTGTACAAGACAGGAGTGTGTGACACGTGTATAAGACAGTAGTGTGTAATGCGTGTACAAGAGGAGTGTGTGACACATGTACAAGACAGGAGTGTGTGACACGTGTACAAGACAGGAGTGTGTGACACGTGTACAAGAGGAGTGTGTAATGCGTGTACAAGAGGAGTGTGTGACACATGTACAAGACAGGAGTGTGTGACACGTGTACAGGAGAGGAGTGTGTGACACGTGTACAGGAGAGGAGTGTGTGACACGTGTACAGGAGAGGAGTGTGTGACAGGTGTACAAGACAGGAGTGTGTGACACGTGTACAAGACAGGAGTGTGTGACACGTGTACAAGACAGGAGTGTGTGACACGTGTACAAGAGTGGAGTGTGTGACACGTGTACAAGACAGGAGTGTGTGACACGTGTACAGGAGAGGAGTGTTTGACACGTGTACAAGACAGGAGTGTGGGACACGTGTACAGGAGAGGAGTGTGTGACACGTGTACAAGACAGGAGTGTGTGACACGTGTACAAGAGTGGAGTGTGTGACACGTGTACAAGACAGGAGTGTGTGACACGTGTACAAGACAGGAGTGTGTGACACGTGTACAAGAGTGGAGTGTGTGACACGTGTACAAGAGGAGTGTGTGACACGTGTACAAGACAGGAGTGTGTGACACGTGTTCAAGACAGGAGTGTGTGACACGTGTACAAGAGGAGTGTTTGACACGTGTACAAGAGGAGCGTGTGACACGTGTACAAGACAGGAGTGTGTGACACGTGTACAAGAGGAGTGTGTGACACATGTACAGGAGAGGAGTGTGTGACACGTATACAGGAGAGGAGTGTGTGACACGTATACAGGAGAGGAGTGTGTGACACGTGTATAAGACAGGAGTGTGTGACACGTGTACAAGAGTGGAGTGTGTGACACGTGTACAAGACAGGAGTGTGTGACACGTGTACAAGACAGGAGTGTGTGACACGTGTACAGGAAAGGAGTGTGTGACACGTGTATAAGACAGGAGTGTGTGACACGTGTACAAGACAGGAGTGTGTGACACGTGTACAAGACAGGAGTGTGTGACACGTGTACAAGACAGGAGTGTGTGACACGTGTACAAGACAGGAGTGTGTGACACGTGTACAAGAGGAGTGTTTGACACGTGTACAGGAGAGGAGTGTGTGACACATGTACAGGAGAGGAGTGTGTGACACGTATACAGGAGAGGAGTGTGTGACACGTGTACAGGAGAGGAGTGTGTGACACATGTACAAGACAGGAGTGTGTGACACGTGTACGGGAGAGGAGTGTGTGACACGTGTACAGGAGAGGAGTGTGTGACACGTGTACAAGAGTGGAGTGTGTGACACGTGTACAGGAGAGGAGTGTGTGACACGTGTACAAGACAGGAGCGTGTGACACGAGTACAAGACAGGAGTGTGTGACACGTGTACAAGAGTGGAGTGTGTGACACGTGTGCAAGACAGGAGTGTGTGACACATGTACAGGAGAGGAGTGTGTGACACGTATACAGGAGAGGAGCGTGTGACACGTGTACAGGAGTGGAGTGTGTGACACGTGTACAGGAGAGGAGTGTGTGACACTTTTACACGAGTGGATTTTGTGAGTGTACAATATTTAAGACTTAAAACTGATTGGATCGACCAGAAATCGACCCATCTCTTTAATCTCTGTGAGTGCACGCTGTCTTCAGCAAATCTTCTACTGTGTCGATTGCACCATCGAGTTGATTGAATTACCTGTCCATAACTGCCAAGTTGATGAAATGAGTGTACGGAGGCTGCAGATTGTCTTGTGCCCGTATGGAATAGCGTAAGGGGCATTCTCGCGAGAATGTGGGATTGAGTTCAGAAACATTTTGCACATTTAGCATTTTTCCAAAGGCGGAGTGGGGCGGTCGGGAGTCTTGTGGTTAACGTGTTCGCTCGTCACGTCGAAGACTCGGATTCGATTCCCGACATGGGTACAATGTGATATTGCAGACATATTGCTGAAAGCGGCGTATAACCAAACTCACTCACTCACTCAAAGGCTGTGAGGGGAGTAAATGGTGTTTTACGACGCAGTCCGCGTTGTTCCAGCTGTTTCACTGCGGTTGTGAGTGAGTGAGTGATGTTTAACGCCGCTTTGAACAGTATTTCAGCTACTCCATGGTGTGTGTCAGTTTGACGTGGCACCAGAGCCCAAAGACCCGTGAAGATGCGGGTTAGAATAGGTCTTCAGCAACCCATGCTGGTAGTAAGATGCGACTAACGGGATCGGGTGGTCAGGCTTGCTGACTTGGTTGATATATGTCATCGTATCCCAATTGTGTGAATCGGTGCTCATGGTGTCAATCACTGGATTGTTTACGATTATTTACAGACCGTCGTCATATAGTTGAAATATTGCTGAGGTCGGCGCGTAAAACAAACAAACAAACAAACAAACAAAGGAAGACCCGAAGTGATACTTAGACGTGTACCAGCTTGGTGAAAATCACGAGAACGGGTATGGTGCTGACAGAACAATGACTTTTGTTCAGGGTCAATCTGGGTTTCAAGCTACAATTATAGGATCCTGGAACTTCAAAGGGACGCAGCTCTGCACGGCGAATAGCAGCACATTGCACAACTGAGAGATAGACAGACACACAGACACACAGACAAAACTTTACACACACACACACACACACACACAGAGGGATGGCGGAGATAAAGTGAGTGAGTGAGTAAGTATGGTTTTACGCCGCATTTAGCAATATTTCAGCAATATCACGGCGGGGTGAGAGAGAGGTGGCTGCTTGTACTAGTCCTTACTAAGAGAGAGAGATTATGACACACACTCACAGTCACACACACGCACGCACGCACACACGCACACGCACACACACACACCTTTTCATAAATCTGTGTCCATCTTTGCTTCACCTACATATAATTCCTACACACTGAACAACTGTTACACTTGGCCATCTCCAGAACTGTGGATCAATCGCTCGACAGTAAAACAGGCTGCAAATCGACGGCGATGCCATAATGAAGTAGACTCCCCTTACCAACTCTGAAATCACTGCGCCCCATTGGCTTCCTGCCCCTTAAAACATACAATCAATACCATTCATGGAAGTCTTCAGTCGCTGTACGAGGGGTGATGTCGCTATATTGCCAGTCGAACCCACCAGAGGGTACAAAGCCAACGTACGTGCCCCGAGGGACATCGTATTGGAGGTGATTTATTTCAACATCGCATGAGCCTAATGTTGTACAAGTCGTTGTCGTTATGGACGCTGTATCAACTAACCTCAGCATTGAGGTATTACCAGCGTGTGAACATTAGGAACGCATCGTCTGTGTCTTACAATTATGTTGGGTTATGGCCAAAGATTCCAGGAAGTGGTAGCGTGAGAATATATAAATGGAAAATTGAACTGCATATATTGGACAGATCTCTAGCACTGGGGGAAAAATACAAAATTATAAAGAATTATCTTGTCTATATAAAACGTTTATAATAATTAATTTCTCGGTTGTTTGTCTGTCTGTAAATAATCGAACCAGACAATCTAGTGATTCACATCATGAGTACTGTATTAATCCACGCAAATGAGATACATGACATGCATCAACCAAATCAGCGAGCCTGACCACCCGATCCCGTTAGTCGCCTCTTACGACAAGCACAGCGGCCTTTTACGGCAAACATGGTTGCTGAAGACCTATTCTGCCCCCGATCTTCACGGGTAAAGTAATTATTTAGAGAGTCGCGAATGTGTATTCTTAGATACGCAACATGTCATTGTGACTGAATATTGGAATGATCGCATGTATCTGTTAAGTCGCTCTTTGAGAGGTAGTGATATAAATGTATAGTGAAACCTAGAACCGCCACAGTTTCGTTACTTCTTTTATCGATTTCTGTGACGATCCTCTGTGGATGATGGTCATGTTAGGAAGCTCTGAATCTGCGCAGTCGTATGGAAACGACGTCTCACCAGCTAGGTACTAAGTCCACGGGTTTATGGCGAGTTTGGTAACCACGCCATGATGGGCGGCTCAAGGATTGAAGATGTCAGTCAGTGGTTATAAATCAAACTCGGAATGTATGCGCAACGATCGAACGCCCACGCAACTCGACTCCCAGCTCACTGAAAGTGTTTTTACAGCATTACAAACTATTTATTTAAGATGCGTCTCAGAGTCAGTATTTCCGTTGTCTGGGTATTGTGGGAAATATTCACATCGTGCACGAATCCACAAGTAGGGTGGAGGGGAGTGCATTTTTTTTTTTTTAAATAAACAATTCTTTGAATGCGTTATGTAAGGCGGCAAATGCAAAATCCTTTGCGGATTGCCATTACGAAATTCACCTATCCTTTTCCAAGAGGCTGCATTTGCGCTTGGAAAGGTAGCATGTCTAGGACTGGCCATGCTCCAATATCCAGTGTAATATAGCACTGCGTCATGTACGCCAGTCGTATTAACAAATAAAACACAATTGACGGTTTAATGTGTGTCCCGACGTTTCAACAGTATATCAATACTGACGCGTTTGTCGGGAAAGTCTGTCTAAACACACTGGTTGTAGTCATTAGATAGACAAGACTGGTGCCAGTCTCTCCTGCCTTGAACGGTTACTCTGGTAACTTAAACTGAAGAATATATTCAAATGGTATGGACCATAACCAACTTTAGGTCCATATAAACTACCTAGGGAAAAGGACGTATATACATTTTGATTTGCCAAAACGCAATGGCCGAACGATCGTATCCAAAAGTGGGAGAGATATGACAATAGGTATTGGGAGAAGAGGTTCAGATAATCGATGTCAAATTATAAGAATGGACGGTAAATACCAAATTTAACGCCCCTGTTCATAATATGGACTTGTCCGACATTGTCGAGGTCGGATTCTATTTGGGGAGTCATCATTATTAAAATTCGTGTCAATATTTTAAAAGCTTGTACATTTTATCATCATCCTTAAAGAGGTTGTACGTAATATTGATATCTCATATAAGAAATAAACGACCCATCATGGTTTATTCTCCCTGCAGTGTTTTATTGTACGATAAACAACTCCTACACGTCGTTTATTTCTTAAATAAACAATTGCTGTACCAAGAAATAGTTTTTTACTGGAGAAACTTTAAGTCTTTTAAAAATCTGCTGACTAATCCAATTTCTTTTTCCTTGAAAGAAAATACTGTTTAAACCAGATGAAAGCAATATTTGAGTTTGATTTTAAACCGGATTCAGATGTCAGCAATGTTTGAAACTGTGTATGTTAACTGGCCATTTCGTGACCACTTCATTACAGGTGTGATAGGACGATGAGAAGCAAGAACCTTCTCCACAAATGCTCGTGAACCCAACCAAGTCTCGCGAGATTTGTAATGATCGTAATAAATCGAACGTATGAGAAGGGCACATCATCATGTCGATGATGTCGCTGCCGGCAGTGCTGGAGAAAGCAGATCCAACATTGTCTGGTAAACATCGGTCTTATCGCGGGGGCAATTCATCTGTGATGGTAGGCACTATCTGATGTAGCCGTAAATACAATCTGCGCATTCGTGGCTGTTGCAATATCATTGGACACAGAGACTGATCCACCAAAGCAAGGACTCTCAGTCAGAGTTACGTCCCTTGCATGTGAGGTTTCTTTGGAATCCCAGAGCTTTACAACACTTAGTCGATGTTCCAGCATGTTCTCGATAAAGTAGGTACCTCAACCCCCACAATATTCTGGAATGCTCAGTGGAGGGCACGGGGGACCGACGTTAACTACATATAGTTGTGTTCCCTTGCCGCGTCAGGATCCGCTGGAGGTTGAAGGGACTAGGATTATGATCCTCGGCCTGTCAGTTTCACCAGTGAGGACTGACAACAGCTTTGCTATGCACACAACCACATTATATCCCATAAGCCAGAGCACAGTCTCTAGGGAGGCGGATCCCATTAACCAGAGCTCAGTCTCTACGGAGTGGGAGCCCATTAACCAGAGCACAGTCTCTAGGGAGCGGGATCCCATTAACCAAAGCACAGTCTCTAGGGAGGGGGTCCCATTAACCAGAGCATAGTCTCTAGGGAGATGATCCCATTAACCAGAGCACAGTCTCTAGGGAGGGGGATCCCATTAACCAGAGCACAGTCTCTAGGGAGGCGGATCCCATTAACCAGAGCACAGTCTCTAGGGAGGGGGTCCCATTAACCAGAGCACAGTCTCTAGGGAGGCGGATCCCATTAACCAGAGCACAGTCTCTAGGGAGGGGGTCCCATTAACCAGAGCATAGTCTCTAGGGAGATGATCCCATTAACCAGAGCACAGTCTCTAGGGAGGCGGATCCCATTAACCAGAGCACAGTCTCTAGGGAGGGGGATCCCATTAACCAGAGCACAGTCTCTAGGGAGGCGGATCCCATTAACCAGAGCACAGTCTCTAGGGAGGGGGTCCCATTAACCAGAGCATAGTCTCTAGGGAGATGATCCCATTAACCAGAGCACAGTCTCTAGGGAGGGGGATCCCATTAACCAGAGCACAGTCTCTAGGGAGCGGGATCCCATTAACCAGAGCACAGTCTCTAGGGAGGGGGATCCCATTAACCAGAGCACAGTCTCTAGGGAGGGGGATCCCATTAACCAGAGCACAGTCTCTAGGGCAGGGGATCCCATTAACCAGAGAACAGTCTCTAGGGCAGGGGATCCCATTAACCAAAGTACAGTCTCTATAAGAAGGGGGATCCCATTAACCAGAGCAGAGTCTCTAGGGAGCGGGATCCCATTAACCAGAGAACAGTCTCTATAAGAAGGGGGATTCCATTAACCAGAGCACAGTCTCTAGGGAGGGGGATCCCATTAACCAGAGCACAGTCTCTAGGGAGGGGGATCCCATTAACCAGAGCACAGTCTCTAGGGAGGCGGATCCCATTAACCAGAGTACAGTCTCTATAAGAAGGGGGATTCCATTAACCAGAGCACAGTCTCTAGGGAGGGGGATCCCATTAACCAGAGCACAGTCTCTATAAGAAGGGGGGGTCCCATTAACCAGAGCACAGTCTCTAGGGAGATGATCCCATTAACCAGAGCACAGTCTCTAGGGAGGGGGATCCCATTAACCAGAGAACAGTCTCTATAAGAAGGGGGATCCCATTAACCAGAGCACAGTCTCTAGGGAGGCGGATCCCATTAACCAGAGTACAGTCTCTATAAGAAGGGGGATTCCATTAACCAGAGCACAGTCTCTAGGGAGGGGGATCCCATTAACCAGAGAACAGTCTCTATAAGAAGGGGGATCCCATTAACCAGAGAACAGTCTCTAGGGAGCGGGATCCCATTAACCAGAGCACAGTCTCTAGGGAGGGGGATCCCATTAACCAGAGCACAGTCTCTAGGGAGGGGGTCCCATTAACCAGAGCACAGTCTCTAGGGAGGGGGATCCCATTAACCAGAGCACAGTCTCTAGGGAGGGGGATCCCATTAACCAGAGAACAGTCTCTATAAGAAGGGGGATCCCATTAACCAGAGAACAGTCTCTATAAGAAGGGGGATCCCATTAACCAGAGCACAGTCTCTAGGGAGGGGAATCCCATTAACCAGAGCACAGTCTCTAGGGAGCGGGATCCCATTAACCAGAGCACAGTCTCTAGGGAGGGGGATCCCATTAACCAGAGCACAGTCTCTAGGGAGGGGGTCCCATTAACCAGAGCACAGTCTCTAGGGAGGGGGATCCCATTAACCAGAGCACAGTCTCTAGGGAGGGGGTCCCATTAACCAGAGCACAGTCTCTAGGGAGGGGGGTCCCATTAACCAGAGCACAGTCTCTAGGGAGGGGGATCCCATTAACCAGAGCACAGTCTCTAGGGAGGGGGATCCCATTAACCAGAGAACAGTCTCTATAAGAAGGGGGATCCCATTAACCAGAGCACAGTCTCTAGGGAGGCGGATCCCATTAACCAGAGTACAGTCTCTATAAGAAGGGGGATTCCATTAACCAGAGCACAGTCTCTAGGGAGGGGGATCCCATTAACCAGAGTACAGTCTCTATAAGAAGGGGGATCCCATTAACCAGAGCACAGTCTCTAGGGAGGCGGATCCCATTAACCAGAGTACAGTCTCTATAAGAAGGGGGATTCCATTAACCAGAGCACAGTCTCTAGGGAGGGGGATCCCATTAACCAGAGCACAGTCTCTATAAGAAGGGGGATCCCATTAACCAGAGCACAGTCTCTAGGGAGCGGGATCCCATTAACCAGAGAACAGTCTCTATAAGAAGGGGGATTCCATTAACCAGAGCACAGTCTCTAGGGAGCGGGATCCCATTAACCAGAGAACAGTCTCTATAAGAAGGGGGATTCCATTAACCAGAGCACAGTCTCTAGGGAGGGGGATCCCATTAACCAGAGCACAGTCTCTAGGGAGGCGGATCCCATTAACCAGAGCACAGTCTCTAGGGAGGGGAATCCCATTAACCAGAGCACAGTCTCTAGGGAGCGGGATCCCATTAACCAGAGCACAGTCTCTAGGGAGCGGGAGCCCATTAACCAGAGCACAGTCTCTAGGGAGCGGGATCCCATTAACCAGAGCTCAGTCTCTAGGGAGCGGTATCCCATTAACCAGAGCACAGTCTCTATAAGAAGGGGGGGTCCCATTAACCAGAGCACAGTCTCTAGGGAGAGGATCCCATTAACCAGCGCACAGTCTCTAGGGAGCGGGATCCCATTAACCAGAGCACAGTCTCTAGGGAGGGGGATCCCATTAACCAGAGCACAGTCTCTAGGGAGCGGGATCCCATTAACCAGAGCACAGTCTCTATAAGAAGGGGGATCCCATTAACCAGAGCACAGTCTCTAGGGAGGGGGATCCCATTAACCAGAGCACAGTCTCTAGGGAGCGGGATCCCATTAACCAAAGAACAGTCTCTATAAGAAGGGGGGGGGTCCCATTAACCAGAGCACAGTCTCTAGGGAGGGGGATCCCATTAACCAGAGCACAGTCTCTAGG
The DNA here is from genome assembly GCF_022045235.1 of Haliotis cracherodii. Taxonomy (NCBI): domain Eukaryota; kingdom Metazoa; phylum Mollusca; class Gastropoda; order Lepetellida; family Haliotidae; genus Haliotis; species Haliotis cracherodii. The sequence continues at coordinate 57,309,218 of NW_027266330.1, forward strand.
GCAGGGGATCCCATTAACCAGAGCACAGTCTCTAGGGAGCGGGATCCCATTAACCAGAGCACAGTCTCTAGGGAGCGGGATCCCATTAACCAGAGCACAGTCTCTAGGGCAGGGGATCCCATTAACCAGAGCACAGTCTCTAGGGAGCGGGATCCCATTAACCAGAGCACAGTCTCTAGGGCAGGGGATCCCATTAACCAGAGCACAGTCTCTAGGGAGAGGATCCCATTAACCAGAGCACAGTCTCTAGGGAGCGGGATCCCATTAACCAGAGTACAGTCTCTAGGGAGGGGGGTCCCATTAACCAGAGCACAGTCTCTAGGGAGAGGATCCCATTAACCAGAGCACAGTCTCTAGGGAGCGGGATCCCATTAACCAGAGCACAGTCTCTAGGGAGGGGGATCCCATTAACCAGAGCACAGTCTCTAGGGCAGGGGATCCCATTAACCAGAGCACAGTCTCTAGGGAGGGGGTCCCATTAACCAGAGCACAGTCTCTAGGGAGTGGGATCCCATTAACCAGAGCACAGTCTCTAGGGAGCGGGATCCCATTAACCAGAGCCCGGTCTCTAGGGAGCGGGATCCCATTAACCAGAGCACAGTCTCTAGGGAGGGGGATCCCATTAACCAGAGCACAGTCTCTAGGGAGCGGGATCCCATTAACCAGAGCCCGGTCTCTAGGGAGCGGGATCCCATTAACCAGAGCACAGTCTCTAGGGAGGGGGATCCCATTAACCAGAGCCCGGTCTCTAGGGAGCGGGATCCCATTAACCAGAGCCCGGTCTCTAGGGAGCGGGATCCCATTAACCAGAGCCCGGTCTCTAGGGAGCGGGATCCCATTAACCAGAGCACAGTCTCTAGGGAGGGGGATCCCATTAACCAGAGCACAGTCTCTAGGGAGCGGGATCCCATTAACCAGAGCCCGGTCTCTAGGGAGCGGGATCCCATTAACCAGAGCACAGTCTCTAGGGCAGGGGATCCCATTAACCAGAGCACAGTCTCTAGGGAGGGGATCCCATTAACCAGAGCACAGTCTCTAGGGAGGGGGATCCCATTAACCAGAGCACAGTCTCTAGGGAGTGGGATCCCATTAACCAGAGCACAGTCTCTAGGGAGAGGATCCCATTAACCAGAGCATAGTCTCTAGGGAGGGGGTCCCATTAACCAGAGCACAGTCTCTAGGGAGGGGGTCCCATTAACCAGAGCACAGTCTCTAGGGAGCGGGATCCCATTAACCAGAGCACAGTCTCTAGGGAGGGGGTCCCATTAACCAGAGCACAGTCTCTAGGGAGCGGGATCCCATTAACAGTCTCTAGGGAGCGGGATCCCATTAACCAGAGCACAGTCTCTAGGGAGGGGAATCCCATTAACCAGAGCACAGTCTCTAGGGAGGGGAATCCCATTAACCAGAGCACAGTCTCTAGGGAGGGGGATCCCATTAACCAGAGCACAGTCTCTAGGGAGGGGAATACCATTAACCAGAGCACAGTCTCTAGGGAGGGGAATCCCATTAACCAGAGCACAGTCTCTAGGGAGGGGGTCCCATTAACCAGAGCACAGTCTCTAGGGAGAGGATCCCATTAACCAGAGCATAGTCTCTAGGGAGGGGGTCCCATTAACCAGAGCACAGTCTCTAGGGAGGGGGTCCCATTAACCAGAGCACAGTCTCTAGGGAGCGGGATCCCATTAACCAGAGCACAGTCTCTAGGGAGGGGGTCCCATTAACCAGAGCACAGTCTCTAGGGAGCGGGATCCCATTAACCAGAGCACAGTCTCTAGGGAGGGGATCCCATTAACCAGAGCACAGTCTCTAGGGAGGGGAATACCATTAACCAGAGCACAGTCTCTAGGGAGTGGGATCCCATTAACCAGAGCACAGTCTCTAGGGAGGGGATCCCATTAACCAGAGAACAGTCTCTAGGGAGGCGGATCCCATTAACCAGAGCACAGTCTCTAGGGAGGCGGATCCCATTAACCAAAGCACAGTCTCTAGGGAGGGGGTCCCATTAACCAGAGAACAGTCTCTAGGGAGGGGGTCCCATTAACCAGAGCACAGTCTCTAGGGAGGGGGTCCCATTAACCAGAGCAGTCTCTAGGGAGGGGGTCCCGTTAGTCACGACACTGTCTCGGGTAATCACAACCGTGGCTCGGTAATTTGTATATGTCAACATGAAGCTAACTGAGACAAGCCTCTATCTACCCGATTCTCGTCATTACCTTTTTAAATGGGTAGGTAGCTCGAATGTTATGTTTCATTTCGATTTCTCAGTTTCTCTGATCTAAGTTCCCAATTGCACTTAATAAAAGCAGAGACGCACCTCAACGGTTCCAAAACGTGGAAACATTTCTGATTTGAAAATTACGAATGATACTGCCAGCCGTCTGGACGGGTTACATGAAAAGTGTAACTTCTTAAAGGACAAAAACTCGAAACAACTCTCTGGAAACGAAATAAGCATACACTATATTTTCAGACAAATTAGATGAGGACGCTGTATATTTGGGTTGATCTGTCATGAC